>NC_091124.1:151383029-151714591 GCF_040183065.1 Periplaneta americana | reverse complement strand
TACTAAACAAGATTTCGCTACTCACTGTAGCACTCAAAATTCATGAAGATGTGCAGTTGACACTGATCTCATACACAGGTCGAAATTTCATTAGAGATAGAGATTTTTTTCTTACTGAAGACTAGAATTAGCCCTCATTCTGTATTGCTAGTGCTAGGCATGATTGTCTATTTCTATTTTGCCTATACATTTTGATGGTGCCTGCAACAGGTCTTTCACGACACGAAGAAGTTTTACTCACCCGGTTGAGGATTGGCCACTGTTATCTGACACATGGCCATCTGCTACGTGGCGAGCTTCAGCCGGAGTGTGATCTATGCCATGTTCCACTTACGGTGGAACATTTTTTATTACATTGTAGAAAATATGACCGTGTCCGTCGGCAATATGGAATTCGGCCGACTCTTCGTGACGCTCTTGGAAATGATTTTAATTGTACAAATGCAGTCCTGAGATTTTTATCGAGTACTGGACTTGACAGGGTGATTTAGTTTTTGACCCGTTTTAATTATCCTCCGGACCCTTTACATCCGGAGGTTACACTTGTTATTTAGTATATAAGTTTTTTAACAAACTTGACATTCGGACCTTTTGCATCCGAGTATTTTAGAAATACGCCAGATAATTTATTTATGGTAGCATTTGTATTGTTATTTTATCTCTTTTTAAATATTAGTTAAGGTCAGTTTTTTCTAATGTTTTATGCATCACCCTGTTGAAACTGCATTTGTGTACCTCGTTTTAATCGTGACAACGTTTTTTAGTTCTTTAAGCATTCTGATTATTGTATAGTTTCTGTTGTGTAAAGAATTTTAGATAAGGGCGCAAATAGCCATAGATGCTGACGCGCCCTTTTTAACTAACTAGCAACAGGTCTTCGAATATTGTACTAGATTGTAGTAGTAGTAATAATAATAATAATAATAATAATAATAATAATAATAATAATAATAATAATGTTATTATTCTATTTAAATAAAGGTAGGTCTTTGTTTAAAATTGATAGCCATGCGGAAGGATATTATTGATTTATAAGGAGATTATAACTATATTTTATACACGTTGAGAATAAACAGCACTATCAAAGTAAACAGTTAAGAGGACAAGATTTTATATCCTCCAACTACAAAAGTGGTATTTACAACTGAATATGAAGAACAGCCAATTCTTTTCCTAAAAACGCGACCAACTCGAATAGAACTATGTATCTTTCAATTATTATTTGTGATTAGGAAGAAATTTTATTCTTGCTGTATACTTGGAAGAAAAGTGAAATTTGTACCGAACGATGGAGTCCTTCTTCCTACCTATTTTAAGAGCTGAAATTTTCACATTAATTATCATCTTCTTTTATTCCTCTTCTTCTTACTCTCCTCATTCTTCCTCTTCTTCTTCTTCTTCTTCTTCTTCATGTGATGAGCCTCAACACACTGTGCCTTCAAATTAATCATGCGATATTTTATATGGACGTCGCACATTTTTACGTCCGCAAATTATTTCTTTTGGTGGTATCATGTGCAGTGCACATAGTTCAGATACTTTTATATTCCTCTAACTTATAATATACTACTAATATCATTAGCCTTTAATTTTTGTTTCATATTTACATTTCTTATTCTATCATCTCTCGTAATTTCTTCTACAAATCTCAAGAATATTCTCTCTGCCGCCTGTAATCTACTTTCATCCATATTTTTCATTATCCAAGTTGCCATTACATCAAAATTAAAGAACAGTTACTGTTTTATAAGAAATATTTTCTTGTTTACATTTTCATGGTTGTTTTTAAAGTTCCACAATAATGATTGAATTCAATTATTTTATGTTCTAAGCCTATATCTTTTTTCTCCTAGATAATTTACAAAATAACTTTTTTAACTATCTTTAAGATAAAAAATGCTTATCTAAAGAAGTTTTGAATTGGAGCAATAATTCCATATCAGCTATACGTATATCCACTAATTTTGCAAATAAAACATTTCTTTTGCTTTATTTTCGTAATGGCTAGATTTATATCACTATTTCAAAGTCATCCGTACGTATATGTTTGATCGTTTATTCTCTGTCTGAAGAGGTTTTAGATTAGATATGTAATTTTGTAGTCCTACAGAGCTAATTACTCTGACAAAAACATTTTTCGAACATACAGTCTATACCATGTCATTTATGCAAGAAAGGAAAACATTATTAACATTAATTTCAAATAAATTTTCATTTTGTATCTTTTCAATAAAAATTATGTATAAAGTTTTGTACAACTAATTATATTTTATTTGCGTCATTACCGATTGGATTGGCTCGTAAGTACCAAATTTAAAACAATCTGTCAAGTAGTTTAGCAGAAATCGCTGTACACACAGACGACAAACTTTCTTCGGAATCAGAGATGTTGAAAACGCGTATTTCCCGGAATATCTTGAAATTATTATTTATTGCAGCATTTTAATATTATACAAATTCATATTCATGGTCTATCAAATATAGGATTAACTAACTAGGAGGTGAAGTTGGGGTTCAGTGTAATAGCTAATGTACTTACAAACTATTTTTGTGCGATTACTAGATTACACGTTCAAAATATTGATCCTCTCTCGCACAAGCGTGGTTCAGTACGCAGTCGAACTTTATTTTGCAAAATGTCACATAACCTGCGCTGTCGTATGTCTGCTGCAGCTCTATGAATCCTTTACACAAGATGATCCCTATCTTCCACAGTGAAGCTCTAAACTATTTTCTTCATAAAGCTGCAAAGGACATGAAATCAGGAGACTATGATGACCACGACATAAGTCTTCTCTTTCAAATCATCGTGCTGGTATATGGATATGGACGTATGAAATGCGATGGAGTGCTATCTAATTGCATATGTGTTCCTGTGTTATGGGTAATATTGCATCGAGAAAGTTTAAATCATTATTTTCTGTACCAGACATAAAAGGATGACGACACCAGGTATAGACGAAGCAAACACAATTGAATCATAATATTACGCATATCTTATGCCCAGTTTAGTGGGTCTGTGGAAGATAGATTTAAGAAGAAAGTTCATCATAGTTACAGTCGATAATGTCAACGCATTTAGATGAACTTTATAAAATATGTATATGTTGTATTCTATGCTTATTTTTCAGAAGTAAATGTCATTATCTAACCAAGTTATGAAGCGCTGTATGCACTGAATCATAGAAAATATAAGACAAAATTTATAATCATTACTTGTTCTACTCAAGTTGTACTAGTTACCTTACTTCTTGATATATCCTGTTTAATATATACATAAGTTACATAAACACATAAATAACATGGACATTTATAGATGCCGTGAAAGATTTAGAACTTGTCGGCAGATTATTTTTAACGATTAAGTCCAAAGTCATTACATAATAATTTATGGACATCGTGAAAGAGTTGAAAAGTTTTGAAAGGGTATGTAACTATTAATTCCAGAATGCTTATATGAACAATTATGGGTAGGCACTGTGAAAGAACTGAAACTTGTTGATGTATGTGAGGCTAATCCCAGAGTGATTACATTAACATTTATGGTACTGTGAAAGAATTGAAACTTGTTGATAAGGCGTGTGAGGTTAATTCCAGAGATATTACACAAACATTTACTGGTGCTATGAAAGAAAGGACACTTGTTGATAAGTGTGTGAGGTTAATTCCAGCGTGATTACATTAATATTTATGAGCACTGTGAAAGAATTGAAACTTGTTCACAGAATGTGTTACGTTTAATTTCAGAGTAATTATATTGTATTTGAGACTGTGAAAGAGTTTAAAGTTATTGACAGAGTCTGTAATGTTTAATTTTTAAGCTATTGCATGACAGTTTATGGTTCCTGTGAAACATTTTTAACATGTTGAGAGTATCTGACGATCAATTCCAGGGTCATTATGAATAGGCATTGTGAAAGATTCTGAACTTGTTGATAATGTTCGACGATTAAGTCCAGAGATACTTGAAAATGTATGGCCACCAACGAAAGAGTTGAAAATTGTTGACAGTGTACAACGATTAATTTCAGAGACTACGTGAACATTTATGGATATTATGAAAGAATTGGAACCAGTTGACAGAGTATGTGACGATTAATTCTTGAGTGATTGCATAATATTTGTAGTTACTATGAAAGAGTTTAAACTATTGACAGAATGGGTAACGATTCATTTTATTCCAGAGTGATCATGTACAATTTTTTGGTATTGTGAAATATTGGAAACTCATTGACGGATGAGCAACAATTAATTTCAGAGTTGTTAAATGAAAATTTATACATATTATGAGAGAGTTAAAACTTATTGATACAATGCGTGACTATTAGATGAGTAATTTTATAAAAATATTATAAGATCATTTAAGGATTAAATGTAACTAAGATCTGAAACTTATCAACAGATTATACAGAATGTATCTAAATTAGACCGACAGACTTTGGACTCAGATAGCTAACCTTTATTAAATCACTTCGTTTTAAGGAAAAATAGTCTGCGACGTTTCGTTTCAATGCAACAAGGTTTTATGTCATTAATGTTTCCACCCAGTTTGTTTACTCTCTCAGCTCAGTATCACGCTCCCACCCCAGCCCCAGTCCACTTAAGGAATGAAGTACGGTGTCATCTTACAGCTGAATACGGCAATCACTAGATATGTCGAGGTGGGCCCGTTACCTGGCCGACGCGTTCACCTGACTTCACTTCATTTATTTTTGTGGGGCCACATGAAGTTCCCAGTTTACTCGTATGGCACTCATTTGGATTCCGTAGAAGATCTTGCAGCACACATAACCTGCACAGCTCATGAAATGAGAGAATTTCTTGACCGCAGTGTATTGGGTTCAGACTGCTACTGCAATAAATGTTTTCCCATTTCTTTTTGTTTGCTTTGTTTGAGTATTTCTATATTTTTGGGTCAAATGAATACCTGTAACATTAATGATTTATTTATTAAATTAATTAATTTTCTAATAACTTATTCCCTCAATCTTGTCTTGTAAGATCGCCCAACTAATGACAAACTCATTTTGCACTGAAACGAAATGTCGCAGCCCATTTTTTCCTTAACAAAAAGTGTTTTTAAAAAGATCGTCTTCGTGTAGTTTAGACACACTCTGTGTATCGTTTTGTTTAAGACTCAAGTTTCTATACGTACCCAACATTCTGATGATGGGTTTTGTCCTGGAGTCGAGGTGTTTGGTCTCACCGGGAAACTTAATCATACGGCTGCGAATAGTAAGGCCCATGCGCACGTACAACACCACGATGATCAGCATGGGTCCCAGGAAGAAGAGGAAGGCGCTCAGTTCGCAGAGCAGCCACTTAGACGGCACGTTGTGATCCAACATGCCACAGTACGCTGACTCTGGAAGGCGGTTGTTCGATCCTACAAATAAATCACACACATAAATAATATTGTAATGGGTATATAGAAATAACAATGAGGAACAAGCGTTTTACTTTTGGTAGAAATTGGGTTCGTTAGGTGGAAAATATAAAAAGTGTAATTACATAATCGTTTACATTTAAAGACCACAGGGAACAAACATGGTAAGTCCAATTTTGTTAATTTTTGAATTATGATGCCATTCGATGGCTCAATGTGAGTACTTTTAGGTGGCGTAATTGAACTGGGGAAAAACTGACAAGTCAGAATATATAGGGATTTGAAAAATGACTGTACATGGAAATAACTTGATAAGTCCAGGTACAGCAAAGTAAGAAATTGGTAAGTCCACGAAAAGCGCCTAGTTTTCTTGTCATACATTGACTACAACTGGTATTGTGTTTCAAATTTGGTGAGTTGATGTGAATATTCTGTGGACTATTGCCGTACCCGTGACTTTTAAGAGTGATTATTTTGCTTTTATTGCCACTGTTAAGCAAAATTCCAGTTACTGTTACATTTTACAGCGTTTTGTGTGATTGTAGATGTTTGTTTAACACTGTAAACAGTTTAGAGCGTCTACAAAATGAATCGGCTCATGGCCAAGGCGTACGAAGGCCTGCATCATCGAGGAAAAGAAAAATTTTTGGCAGAATTAAAGACGTTTCAAGGAAAATTAGATTTAAATTTCACGATACTGGAAAGCAATGAACGTGTAGAGGAATTTCGGAGAGGAAAAAATATATATAAAAAGAGAGAAAGAAAAGGAAAGAAACTGCCCCCATAAAATATTCGACAGATATTGGAGAAAAATGGGAGTATATGAATACAGTACATCAGTTATTCATGGATTTAAAAAAGACATATGACTCGGTTAAGAGAGAAGTTTATGTAATATTCTTATTGAATTTGGTATTCCCAAGAAACTAGTTGTATTAATTAAAATGTGTTAATGAACGTACAACAGAGTCCATATAGGCCATTTTCTATCTGATGCTTTTCTAATTCACTGTGGGCTAAAGCCAAAGCAAGGAGATGCACTATCACCTTTACTTTGAACTTCGCTCTAGAATATGGCATTAGGAAAGTCCACGATAACAGAGAAGGTTTGGAATTGAAAGGGTTACATCAGTTTCTTGTGTATGCGGATGATGTGAATATGTTAGAAGAAAATCCACAAATATTAGGGAAAACATGAAAATTATACTTGAAGCAAGTAAAGAGATAGGTTTGGAAGTAAATCCCGAAAAGACAAAGTATATGATTTTGTCTCGTGACCAGAATATTGCACGAAATGGAAATATAATAATTGGAGGTATATTCTTCGAAGAGATGGAAAAATTCAAATATATTGGAACAACAGTAACAAATATAAATGGCACTCGGGAGGAAATTAAACGCAGAATGAATATGGAAAATGCCTGTTATTATTCGGTTGAGAAGCTTTTGTTATCTAGTCTGCTGCCAAAAAAATCTGAAAGTTAGAATTTATGAAACAGTTATATTACCGGTTGTTCTTTATGGTTGTGAAACTTGGACTCTCACTTTGAGAGAACAGAGATTACGGGTATTTGAGAATAACGTTCTTAGGAAAATATTTGGGGCTAAGAGGGATGAAGTTACAGGAGAACGGAGAAAGTTACACAACGCAGAACTGCACGCGTTGTATTCTTCACCTGACATAATTAGGAGCATTAAATCCAGACGTTTGAGATGGGCAGGGCATGTAGCACGTATGGGCGAATCCAGAAATGCATATAGAGTGTTAGTTGGGAGACTGGAGGGAAAATACCTTTGGGAAGGACCAGGCGTAGATGGGAGGATAATATTTAAATGGATTTGAGAGAGATGGGATATGATGATAGATACTGCATTAATCTTGCTCAGGATAGCGACAGATGGCGGGCATAATTGAGGGCGGCAATGATCCTCCGCGTTGCTTAAAAGTCATAAGAAGTAAGTATAGCTCAGTAAAATGTTAATGGATTTCACAAGTTAACACATTTTACTGCAGATCACACACAACAGGTCATACTAAACACTTGTTGTCACTTATTATTTGTAACCAGACTCTCTACATCTGGAGGATATTTTAAATATTTGCTGTTACATATTATTATTTGTAACCGGACTTTCTACATCTGCAGGATATTTTAAGTATCTGTTATTACATATTATTATTTGAACTAGACTTTCTACATCTGGAGAATATTTTAAATATTTTTGTTACATATTATTATTAGTAACCGCACTGTCTATATCTGGAGAACATTTTAAATATTTGTTGTTACGTATTATTGTTTGTAACCAGACTCTCTAAATCTGGAGGATATGTTAAGTAGCCTATTTGTTGTTACATATTATTATTAGTAAGCGGACTGTCTACATCTGGAGGATATTTTAAGTATTTGTTGTTACATATTATTATTTTAACCGGGCTGTCTAACACTGGAGGTTATTTTAAATATTTTCTGTTACATATTATTATTTGTAACCGGACTCTCTACATCTGGAGGATATTTTAAATATTTGTTGTTACATATTATTATTTGTAACCGTACTCTCTACATCTGGATGATATTTTAAGTATTTGTTGTTACATGTTATTATTTGTAACCGGACTGTCTACATATGGAGGGTATTTTAAATATTTGTTGTTACATATTATTATTTGTAACCGTACTCTCTACATCTGGAGGATATTTTAAGTATTTGTTGTTACATATTATTATTTGTAACCGGACTCTCTACATATGGAGGATATTTTAAATATTTGTTGTTACATATTATTATTTGTAACCGTACTCTCTACATCTGGAGGATATTTTAAGTATTTGTTGTTACATATTATTTGTAACCGAACTCTTTACATACGGAGGATATTTTAAATATTTGTTGTTACATATTATTATTTGTTACCGGACTCTATACATCTGGAAGATATTTTAAATATTTGTTGTTGCATATTATTATTTGTTACCGGACTGTCTACATTTGGAGGATATTTTAAATATTTGTTATTACATATTATTATTTGTAACCGGACTCTATACATCTGGAGGATATTTTAAATATTTGTTGTTGCATATTATTATTTGTTACCGAACTGTCTACATTTGGAGGATATTTTAAATATTTGTTGTTACATATTATTATTTGTAACCGTACTCTCTACATCTGGAGGATATTTTAAGTATTTGTTGTCACATATTATTATTATTATTTGTAACCGGACTCTCTACATATGGAGGATATTTTAAATATTTGTTGTAACATGTCATTAATTCAGTTCAGACTGTCTACATCTGAGAAGTAATTTAAATATTTTTCTGTTACGCGTCACTGTTTCTAACCAGGCTTCTACCTCTGGATAAAATTTGAAATATTTGTTGTATATCATTATTTCTCACCGCAATCTCTACATCTGGAGGACATTTTAAGTATTTGTTATTACATGTCATTATTTCTGTCGGTCTTGGAAAAAAAAATCATCGCATATATATGGCACACAATGATCTGATGTAAGCCCAAGTGTATGAACCCGTCTCAGACTGAGCCCTCATAAGCCAAGTCGAGTCAAGCCAAACGTGTATATACTACATAAACGCAACATAGCTTAATATGTGCTAATAGGCAGTTTAGTAAATTGTGTTTACGCGTAATATAAGCACGCATGATTTACTCGTAATTACAGACATCTATTACACTGATCAGTCTTGCATTGCACTACGCATATCACAGGCACTGCAATGCACACCATCCTCAGCTGATTAGAAGACAGCATAGATCACAAGCAATACTTCGAAAATTTACGAACAATATAAAATTTCCATGTCCGATTATGATTATGATTCCAGTTTGATATGCTGTCAACATTGCATCAGGGTGTATTTAAATAGACTGGAAATTGATAGTCTAAAATTTTCGTCAACCGATGAGACTTCTTAAGAAAAATTTCAAGATTCGTAAACTCATCCAGTACGTGTACAAATTTTTCTATTCTGCAGTATCTGTTACACAATGACTTTGTATTGCTTCTGAGTTTGTGTAGTCGATGTAATTCCTCGCCTAAGTAGGTTCAGCTTATTTTGGATTTCATCTTTTGATCTTTTGCCTTTGACTTTACTTCCTTCTATTGTGTAGAGCACTGTTATTTCGTCTAGAAAATTTGTTATTAGTCTTATTACTGAACGCATGAAAAAATTCACACTGTTTATTGTATTTAGTGTTTACAGGGGCGTGTACATATATGTATAATATTTCAGTTGTAGCCAACTGGTTTTCTTTTCTTGCTGTTCAGGATATTGTTGAAAGTATCAATAGCCCAAAACTATCCGGCCGTCAAGATTAACAATGTTGACTTATTCTGTCAAGAATCAATAATGATTAATTCTACATTAGCTAGTCCATACTTCTTAAATTCACTGCTTTATGCTTATAGTCATTATCAGATATGCTGGAAGTTCGATTTAGAGTGATTCTGCGACGGTCATGTACAGTGAGGGAAGTGAGGCGGTATGCGCCTGTATGAAATACTGCCACTGGTTTCTATGGCCAGAAAACGTATCGTTAGTGAAAAATGACATACCGTCACTGAAAAAAATGTGATACGTAAAAAATTGTTTATACATTTCTTCACAGCAAAGAGTACTATCTTTTTGCTTCGTAAATCTAAACCACAGCCTTCTGGAACTGTATTCAAAGTGTATTTAGAAACGTTTATTTGATAAGTCAACCCTTGGAATGCTTAAAAGAGTAGTATTTCAGTAGTAGTAGTATACATAATGGCTTAAGGTGGCCATTGTTGCCAATTTAGCGACTGTGTCATTTTGTTGTCGCACTTTTTATTAATAATTAATTAAGAGACTTAGAAGCCTTAACATTATTTTAAATGATAACTCTCAATGTACATTGTAAAATAATATAATAAATAAATGAAGTTACTTGAAATTATTTTATTAAGAACTTTAATATGTTGCTTAAGCTTAAAAGATTCGCGTTACTGACTGCACGAAGCAATTTATTGGATACATCATGTTTGTATATGTTGTAAAGGAGGGGGTATGCCTTTTTTTAAATCGAGATATGCCACGGGGAAAAACAGAGGTTTTTTCCTCACTGGTCATGTTCATATAACGTGTCCCAAAATGATTGCTCCGATTTCATAATTCTGTAAGTATCAATGATACAGCAACACAATTACTAATAGACAGGCAATCTCTCAAAGTTTAGATACATTATAAGTTCTCGATATATGAACCTCTAGTCCCACGGCACAAATCTAGGCGATATTGCAATTCCTCCCACAATCTGTGCACCATGTCACCATCTATTGCATTAACACGAGCTGTGATCCAAGGCGTAACTCCTCCCATGGGAAAAGAGTAAATATTATCCATTACGTACCCCACAGAGAAATATCGCAGGGTATTAGGTCAGGTGAGTACGAAGGCTACATAATCAATTTTTGTCTTCGACAGTGCAACGGCCAATTCAACGTTAAGAGAGATGAGCGTTGAGGCTCTCGCACACATGATAGTGAAAGTGAGATCGTAAATCATCTTTCTGAGAAATTAACTTCTCTCACTCTTCCTGCAGTCACAGCAGAACGATGATCACCGAAATTCAGGCTACAAAAAATAACACAAAACTCCCTGAGGTTTCTATCAGGGGAGGTTTAACTCTTATGATTCAAGGTGTGTATCTTCATTAAAGTTCGTCGGTTTGCAGCACTGGGGTCGAAGTGTTGTTAATTCTGTTTCAATAGGAATGATGGGGGAAAAACTGGTTATAGTCTAAGTGTTGCTAATCTGACAATTTGAAACATGTGTTACAAATAGCCTAATTTTTTAAAATTTCCAATTTTATGTCATTGTTATGCCCCGCTAATTTAAGGGATAAATTACGGTGGTCAAACATAGCAACTGTCATGCACTTCATAGCAAGTTTTACGGACAGCACCATGTATGCACAAGCCCTTCACGAACTGTACACGTTTGCATACATGACGCAAACATGTGGACTCGCATTGTCGAGGAGAACGCGGTATCAGCATTTCCCATAGCTTTATCCTCCACGCGCTAGGACGCGTGCGGGATTAGATTGTTCCATAGCCCTCTCTTGCTTTGAGACCCACATTAAGACCAGCTGGTCGCAGGAAATCCCATGATTTTCTGTATGTTAAGTTAACGCAAACCCAGCGTTTGCGTTGAGAGTAAGACTGGTGTATACGAAATACACTTCATCTCAGTAGTAGCCATACTTTCCTCACGCGGCCGGGATAGCGTCATGACGCGACCGAACTCATAAATACCAAAGGCTCATTCGGCCCCTTCCTCTTTCGAGTGCTCACTTCGAACAGATGAGTCAGTTTTGTGACCGCAAGTCAGAAGACGGTGAGAAGCATGTAAGTCAACCAATAGAAGCCGGGACCATGGCGTCCGCCATCGTCAACACTACTTTCGTTTTGTGTACTGTAAGTTATAATATTTCATCACATACCAATTGCTACTAGTGTCGAGAGATATACTAAATGTTACTAGTGTCCGAGTAATATACCACATAGAATATAATAAGGAAATATCAGTGCTTGAAATTCAGTGAACTGTGTATACTTCCAAGTTCTACTTGGAACGCATTTATTTAAGACGTAATGGGTTTTTCCGAGGTTTTTGAATGATACTACCTCACGAGATATTTTGATGGACAATATTATTATCAGTATTCGGTAATCCAAGCCGAATGGCACCTGATTCAACAAACGTCTTTGTAGGTAAATTCTTTAAATGATTTTACATTGTTTTACGAAGTTTGTTCGACTAATTGCACCTTACGTAACCAAGTTGACGCACTGAAGTTTCCATATTATTTCATTGTTTAATCAATTGCATTCTAATATAATCAATGATTTATTTTACCATTTTGTTTTCATTTAAACTCATGTAACTGGGTAGGTATACCAAGTAGGTATATCCTAGATTCTCTTTTATTGCTTAAGTAAAGTAAAGTAAAGTAAAGTAAAGTGAAATAACAAGAAACATTCATAACTCACTAGACCAGTTAAACATTCTGCAACTTTTCATAATAGCTGAATAGCTAAATGTATAACAGCATGTATATAAGAAAGTTTACAATACATTGTAGTATAACCAGTGAAATGACTTATTTGATTTGATTAAGTTAATATTCTTCGAGCCTGATCCAACCTGTGATCCTGTTCTTGAATACGCAGTACCTAGTTAAGGTAATAGCTCGACCATTACCATCCTGAAATATCCTGACGTAAACTAAAATAAACTGGTGTCAGAAATACCTTGACAAAAGTAATGATCGGTACGGCAGAACTACAACATAATAATTTGATGTCAGAATTAAATCATAACATAACCGTGATCGATAGCATCGGCCACAACATAGTTGTGCCCAACAACAAAGAGGCACGACAACAATTTGGTGCTAGAAGTGGCACAACCACAACATCATTGATATTATTATTATTATTATTATTATTATTATCTTCTTCTTCCTCTTCTTCTGCCTGACAAGTGTTAGCCCACAAGGCCTGTTACGGTCTCACATAAAATTTTCACGCCATCTCTTAGCAGAACGACCCACAGATCTTTGGCCATGTGGTACATAATCATAAATTGCCTTTGGGAGTCTACTATTACTCATTCCTTCCAAATGATGTTTCCAATTAGACTGATATTGAACAATGTAATAAAACTGGTTGAGTTTTTAGTTCCTTTAAAATTTCACAATTTCTTTTCAGATCCCACTTAGTATAGTCCGCTGTTCTTCGCATGAATCTCATTTCACAAGCCGTTATTCTGCTTTTATCTGCTTTCCTCAGTGTCCATGCTTCGCTGCCATAGCTGAGCATCGGTCGTGCCATTATTATTATTATTATTATTATTATTATTATTATTATTATTATCAAAGTATAAAGTCGTATTTTTGAACCAGTGACTTAGAATTTTAGTCGGAGACAAAGTAGCCATATTAGAATTTTAGTCATTTATGTTCAGCTGATCAGTGATCAGATGTTGGCGATACTGTTATTAAAGATACAGATCGTTGATGTAAACAGATCGAGTAGCAGAAGGACTGTGCTGTCAATCATTTTGAGTTTAATGTTCAACCATTACATTCATATGCATATGTTAAACCAAGAACCTTATGTGGTGTGCATATTATGGTTAAACATTAAACGGACAAATAATTGCACGCCCTACCTTTGGGGAAGTAATATTAAAAATAACGTCATGGGTACATGTAATACCGATCGGGCTGTGTAATACGAGATGTAAGGCTAGGTCTAGTTCCGACTTTTGCCACTAGTGCAATAACATTCGCTTAGAATTTCAATAATCTCTCGATCGTATACATGGAGTTGCCTATGGTTCCGAAAACGCCACTTTCTAACATCAACATTTTACAAAAATAGCCACACGCTTAATAAAGTAGATATTAGCTGACTATTGAGACTACAGATCTTGTATTATATCTTTACTTCTATTTATGCTCTGACGCCCACGAGTAAGATCACTCACCGGCAGAGATATAGGGTAGTAAAAGAATTGTAACTGCGTTCCTACAGCTACATACTCTCGGAAATGAACCATATTAAAATCGAAGCAACCATTTTGAAACACACTGTACCTATGTACTGTAGTGTTAGTAGTAGCAGTATTTATTAGCGATGTTTTAAATTACAGATATTATTTAGCGTAGAAATTAAATACAGTCAACGTCGGTTATAGTGAACCTCTGCGGACCAGCATATTTCGTTCACTATATCCGAGGTTCACTAAAACCGAAGTGTCTGTTTTTATACTACTGACGTTGCTATACATACGGTATTAATGCCCGTTTGGGACACACCACGTTCAATATCAGTACTAATGTTCGCTGTATCTTCCAACTTAAACACTTTATTCTTCGACATCCTGATGTTCACAGTTCGAAACTTGAATTTAATCTGGCCATGTAGGTAGTAGGCACTGACCGATTTCGCACCTCTTCCCACTAGAGCAGCTGTGACCAAAACTCGAGCTACAGTGATTACATGCGACAGACAGCCGATGAAGTAAGGAGACGGAGGAAGGTACTTGGCATGAAAACTACAACCAGTGGTTGTTCCTGTACTAACATCTTGATCAATCCCGGGGATAAAAATCTCAAGCTTTGCTGTATCAGTAATGTCACTGCTGTCATCAAGAGCCAGTGAATAATGCACGATTTTTCTTGCTTCTTTGTTTAACCTTCCTCTTGAATATAATCAGGTATTTTCTAAATTCTTCTCTCGATACTTGGTCGAGAAATTCGCAGTTTTTCAAAATTAAAAATTCTTATGGGAAAGTTATTTAAGCTATTTTAATCGTTACTCTTTTGAGAAATTCTGTTCTGCTAAAAGACTTTGGAGCACGAGATACTTCAAACTCCATTAGGTAGCTCTTCCTGGTTATGATTTAAGACATATCAATTCCTGGGGTTTAACAGTTCGTTTGTGACGTAATATTGAATCAGTATTTCACAATATTATTATTAAATGAATAACTAATAAACAGTTAGGGCCTTCTCTCATCCAAAGATTAAGAAGACTATTACACTCTTACTACGTCATACTACTTTTGACCAATAAAACGGTACGAAAGGACGTATTTCAACCAATCATGGCTGCTTATCGCACAATTTTATCGCGTCCCTAGCATTTGTTTAATTTTATCGCGTCCCTAGCATTTGTTTCTTTGTTTGCCAACATTTGAAACTGCGCTGGTCTGGACGTCAAAAATATATATAAAATTACAAACCACTCCAGTCGATGCACAGCAGTTTCAAATATGACTCGCATTGGCATTCAAGAACAAGAATTAATAAAAATCACTGATCATACCTATGCATCTTCTGAAATCCGATTTACAAATAAATGAAGAGCACCATTCGGAAATGCTGAATAAGTTGAATACACCATGTAGGCCTAAATCAACGAGTTCCACTTCTATTACGCACACATCCAATATAACATCAACTGAACCACAACCACATTCACATTTGAAAATTGTACATGCAATAATTATTCCTTTTAAAATTATTCATGTTTATTTTTTATGTCATCGTCGTTAATTAAAACTTTTCTAACACTTGTGTATATTAGTTAGGTTATGTTATAGCTTCTGCTCTGAGAGGATAAAAAGAACTTCTGCTATATGATATTATGGATAGTCACGTGTCAGAGATTGTTTAATATTAAGATTTATTGAATAGTAATCATTAGTGTGTCTGTATAAAGACACTACTGCCATCTAGCATGCATCTAGCGTAATATTTGTAATGTTGAGATGGTACAATAATACATTTGAAGACAGTTGTATTTTCGTAAGTCAATTAATATTTTATTGTATTGGAGTACTTCGTTACTTCTAATTTTTATATACTTTCTTCTAATCGTGTAATAGTCAATTAAATCCCACTCGAGTTTTGATTTTCTCTAGATAAATCAAAACGTCTAGTGAGATTACTGTTGATAAAAATTGAGATAAAACCTAATAATTTTATTCTTCTAGGGAGAAGATCTAAAAATATCAATATTTATGCACGTATAGAAGAACAGAAATAAATACTTAGTGGTCAGTATTAGTAATAATAATAATAATAATAATAATAATAATAATAATAATAATAATACACTATTCAGGGTGTTTCTATATACTCCTAATTGAACAGTTGAGCAAAGTAAACATATTACATTTTGTCCGACAGAACAACAAAAAAGTTCTCCTTCTCATTTTTTACAAAACCACTTCTTACTGCTTGTAGAGACAGAGTTTGTAGAGTGACATGATACTGCCACTGCTTGCCTTCAGTATGTGAATGAAACACACAGCAATGTACAGGAAAATCCTCGTACCCGTTTGAATGTCTGCGATTACACGATGTAATCACGACACCCGCTTTGGTCACCGCTGCACTAGAGATATGCTACTTTGTACTCGGCCTTGGAATTTTTTTGGCTTCACTTTTACAAAAATAATGGAGAAAGGGTTGAGGACCATTATATTGTAATCTTTCTTGTATTTACCGTTTGGTCATCACTCTACTCCCTTTTACAAAAGAAAACACTTTCTCTTCCTATTCTTCTAATAACCTCTTTTAAAGGAATCAGAACTAATCCTTCCTTTATCCCTCACTGCGTATTCTCTTTAACATGTTTCAAGCTGTCCAGGAAGCTGAATGAATCCTTTGTCTTTTAATGCACTTAAGGAGTAGAAGGTTTGAGATTTGTTCTGAACATATTCTCGGAAGTTTGTAGGAGAAAGGCATTCCTAAATAACCATTTTGGCCAATTTAAAATTACTTTTTCTTGGGGAAGTTCTAGTTTTAGGTTCACTATAACCGAAGCGAGAGTTCACTATAAACGGAAATATTAATGTACTTTTTAATGTATGCGGGTCGGACTAACGATTTAGGTTCACTGTAGCCGAATGTTCATTATAACCGAGTTCACTATATCCAGAGTTGACTGTATAGGCGAGAAATGGTCGAACAATTTTTCGTGGAGTCCTCCAGGGACAGAGTGTTTTTACGTGCTCTGAAATTACAGCATGATCCTTACAGCTTCATTTACATCTTGGATACAGTCATGCTGTTGACTTTATTGTCCCTTAAATCCCATCGTCTTTGCTGGATTTCAGCCAACGAATTTTGGATCCAACAATAGCAAAGTAACCGCTAGACCACCTGGGACATCCTGATCTCATGGACTGTCTAGACAGTTATTGAATGATTGTATTGAATGATTATGCTGCTTTGGTTCATGTTAGAAAGAGAACATTGTTTCTCAAGAACGGCCTACTTCCAGCCCTACTGAAGCGAAATGCAAAACCCCCATTAAGACTTGGGATTTTCCGAAAGAACTAAACGCTGTTGTCATACTTTCGTCTAAGCCATTTCAATCAATCAGTTGGTAGTTATCAGTTGCTGTATCCATGTTGTAATTTATTTTATTTTTTTAGTTGAAATGACGGAAACGACGACGAGGACGAAGAAGTCGGCTCCAGCACTGTTCCATCCTCTCCCTATATACCGACCTGGATAGTGTTTCATTCCAGCTGCTACCACGTGTGCTAACGCGTATTGAGAGATACGTCATCTAGGAATGCAGTATTTCCTGAAGCTAAGAGAGATAATGTGCGCCTCTTATTCTGTCTACCAGTACGCATGGACTAATGAAACTGCCACCAACTATTCCAGCCCAGACGTTGACACTAGATCACCTTAATTGTGAATTAAATATTTGACCTGTTATAACCGTGAAACGATTGCAAATAAAAAAATGACAGATCAATTCTGCTCTAAACATCGCTCTGATCCACCTCGCCGGTTGACCTTATATTTTGAATCACCCTGAATAATTGCAGGGACTCTCTTAATCTGCGTCATCATAAATTACTATTAACAAAATAGTGTGATGAGTTCTTACCTGGGGGAAAGTCCACGTAATTGACCTTTGTAAAGACGGCAAAAGGCGTGGCGCTGAGCAGAGCTATGCACCACAAGATGGCGATGACACGCAGGGCTATGCGTGGACTGGAGGTGGTGTACGAATGTATTGGTTGGCAAATGGCGAGGTAGCGCTCCGTCGAGAAGGCCACTATCGTCAACACTGACGAGTACGAGGACCTGGAAATGACAATAGCAATGATGAAAACCTAGTGGCAGGGAGTGAAGATATCAAGATAATAGATGTGGCTACGGCCGATGAGGTAAATATAGTACAGTATTAGCTTTAATTGGGAACATACTATTCAACCCGTGGATGAAATTCCCTACATATACTGTGACATCTGTGATAGATAAAGTGGTTACACGGGAAATACGTAATATAATCTTTTCGGATTCTAGCCTCTATTTTTCGTATGTGATGACAATGTTGCCCTTCCCACTCATCGGTATATCTTCGCGAAGTGCAGACGTGTTCATTATTATCTTTTATCGTCCATTACTCACTTACTTTTTTGAAATTAGTTAGTCACCTGTGAGTGCGGTATTTCGGTACTCCTTATTCAGTAAACTACAGAATATAGTTTTATATTAGAGAAGTAGCTGGCTATATAATAGAGCATTAAATTGGACCCGAGGCCAAGAAAGAGAACGAAGAAGTATGTGATGACGAACTATGCCTTATTCTAGGTATCCTTGTGATAGTGAAACACAAAGAATATATGGACCACATCTTTTCGAAAAACAGTTCAAATGCAGAGGGACATAAAGTTAGATAGAGTTCCATGGTCGCTGAACTGACAACTTACATAAGGATGTAAGTCTCAACAAAAACGGAAGACTGAATCAGTTACTTAGCTCAGATGTATAAATTATCTTGCTTACAGAACTATACAATTTCTCAGATTTGAATACATGAAGGACAACAGACATCCATGAGCGGAATAATTAAGAGCTGTTTGAAAAGTTCATAGCTTGATATATAGATGGTATCGCGTCAACAATACCACCATTGTTAGCGTTTGTCTTTCATTTGATCATGCACGAAAAATTATAATTATCTGCTGAATACTTTTTGTGTAATTTAATTTTTCTATTTTTATAGTAATGCGCCGAGCAGATTGTTAAAAATGGAAAAAAAATCAAGCATCGTGCCTCATTAAATATTTCGCAAAAAAGGGGACGAATCCCATAGAAATTAAATCAGGCATGTATACGACATTTGGAGAAGCACCTCCTTCGTTTTCGACTTTGAATACATGGACAGTTCTATTTAACATGTCCGAGAGTGCGCGTGGAAGACGACCCTCATAGTGGATTGTCAATAAAAGCAACTAGTGAGGAAAACTTCGCCAAATGCATGATATGGTGCTGAAATGTTGTCGACTAACAATACATAAAATTAGTGAGGCAATATGTACTTCAAATGACCGGGTGTGCCAAATTTTATATTGGATATGTTCAAAATCTTTTGAAGGTGGGAGCCACGTTTATCACCGGAAGAAAATCACGTCCGATGTCAAATTTTGGAAGATTGTCTGCTTCGATTTGAGAATAATGGATTCAATTTTCTAGAGAGGCGTGTGACTACAGATGAAACTTAGATCCATCACTATGTATAGTAGCTACTAAGAGACGAAAGAGCAGTCGAAATTGTGGAAACACGGTGACTCTTCACTGTTCACCTCCAACGATAACAAAGATTCTTCAATCGGTTGGTAATGTCATGGCATCAGTTTTGTGGCTTTTAAGAGGATAATCATGATTAATTATCTTGCAAAGGAGAACTATAAACGGAGATTACTATTCAAATCTTTTACAGCAAGTGAAAGGGAAAATTAGTGGAAAAGATCAAATATAACCCTATTAAAATTATACAGGACCTAAAGTGTCTAAATGAAACATAAATTCCTATGAATGCCTAAAAATTATATGTGTCTGAAAAGTGTTTTTTTTTTTTTTTTTTTTTTTTTGTCAATATTAAAAATAGAAATACCAGTACTAAAGATGAAAAAATGCTCAAAAAGCTATAACAAATTCTATTTAAATCGCAAACAAATCCCTTACAGACAAACACTGGTTCGTCGAGTTCGTTCCATATTGGTATTAGAAAGGGAGGGAAGAAGATTTTACCTAATTTCCCGGAACCGAAGTTCGTTTTGAAATGTTCATCCTAGCATAAAAGGAGTGGTAGGTTGTTTAGGTTATGCGAGAGCTTACAAATTAATTTTCGCTTCAATGTACCTCCGTTATGCGAAATAAAACTGACCAATAAGCAATCAGTCTCTTTCAATGATGGAATTTTAGCCTTCAGTTCAATAGTACACATTGTCAGCACCAGTTCTTTGTACATAAATTCCGCCTAAAATGGAATGTTTACTAAAATTAAAACTATTAAATGTTAATTTCATATAATATCCTAAAAGTCATAAATTTGAATTTATGAAGTCCTAAATATTTCTTTTTTAACACCTAGAAATCCGTTCCCTATTCATGACACACATACAAGAGAGGCGTGTAGTGCAGTTCACACTACGTTCTCGAAAGATGGTAATGTATAACGATCTTCAGTGTAGCACTTTAGAAACAATTTCTCTTCAGGTTGATATATATATTTTTTGTAGGTTATTTTACGACGCCGTATCAACATCTCAGGTTATTTATCGTCATAATGGAATCAAGGTGATAATGCTGGTGAAATGAGTGCGGGGTTCAGCACCAATAGTTACCCAGCATCTGCTCATATTTGGTTGAGGGAAAACCCTGGAGAAACCTCAACCGGGTAACTTTCCCCGACCGTGATTCGAACTCGGGCCACCTGGTTTCGCGGTCAGATGTGCTAACCGTTACTCCATAGGTGTGTTAGACAGGAGCACCAGTTCATGTCTATAATAGCAGTCCTGGTTTTCAATTGTACGAGGTGGATACAAAGTCCCGTTACTCCCTATAAATACCTCAAATATAGACATTATTTATGTAATTCCGGTCATAATGCAGACATGCATCCACTTTACACTGACTGTGTGTCCTAAGTTTACAAAGGATCAATATGTCCCCCATTATTCTTCTCACACAAAATAATGCGTCGTCTAATTCGGTGTGGCATTCGCCTCAGTACTGTTGGTGTAATCTGTTGGAAATCGCGTCGCACGGCGTCCTTCAATTCATCAATGATGTCGTACCGTTCCTGTGCAACAATGCTCTTGTTGAAACCCTACAGCGCATTGTCACAGGTTTTCACAACGCTGGATTGGATTACCAGCTCCTCTCGACGGGCCACCTCGCAGCCCTGACATCAGAACCTGTGACAATGCGCTGTGAGGTTTCATCAAGAGCATTGGTACACAGGAATGGTAGGCTACATCATTGATGAATTGAAGGACGCCGTGCGACGCGTTTTCCAACACATTACAACAGTAATACTGAGGCGACGCATTATTTTGTGTGAAGAGAGTGAAGAGGGACATACAAATCCTTTGGACACTTAGGGCACACAGTTAGTGTAAAGTGAATGTATGTCTGCATTATGACCGGAATTACATAAATAGTGTGTATATTTGAAGTATTTATAGAGGGTAACGGAACTTTGTGGCCACTCTGTACAAGTCACATCTTCAAATGTGGAGCTTGATTCCGAAAGGTACCAAATCCAAAATATTGAAAAATGAGTTACAGATAGCAGCACTTCCATTCCAGTTGTTACAAGCTGCATATAAAAGAATTTTGGGCATAAAGTACCAAATCTCGGCTATAGAGGCTCTCAAGATTCACATTTTTCCTCAATAAGTACCACATCCATCTTCACGTTGGTGCCAAGACGTACAAAATCCATTTGACCAATTACGTGGCTATTTTTAGACATGCGACTGTTTGAAATCTGTCATAGCTGTCTGATTTTAGTTCCTAGCAGTTTAAGTGATATTTTGTGCTATCTATTTTCTTTCATTTTTGCTGTTCTGAGATTGTTATAATATATAGTGGTACCTATAATGAAAATTGTCTCTGATATATCCGATGAATATTCAGAAGAACCCGTAATCATTGGTGTCTCAAGAAAACGACCAAGAAATGAAAGTATGTGGCAGAAAAACCTAAATAAACAAAAGCGACTCTCCGATGCGGCTAAAGTGCCTGCCATACCTTGCAAGCATAATGCTAGTCTTTGCAAAGCAGCTATGCTTTCTGATGAAGATGTAAAGAGCCTTCATGTAAATTACTGGGCTAATAAAAATTCAGCAAGTGAAAGAAACTATATAATATGCTTGATTGATGTTTCCATTCCGGAAAGGAGAAAATCAAATCAAGGGAAACAACAAGGCAATTCCAAGGATAAAAGCATATCCTATTATGCCCGGAATGAAAATGATAAAATACCGGTATGCAAATCCAACTTTCTGAGCATTTTCAATATTAGTAGGTTGAGCATGCAGTAGGGTGTGGCAAGAATCTGTGAGATAATGAAGAAACTGCATGATGAAGTTATCGAAACTATGTTTTCTGAAGTAGGCACGTTACACGGTTTAGATTCTGATTTCAAATGAGTCAACTGGCAGGAAGCGTCACAAAAGTGTGTGCCAAATGTGAAGAAGTTTAAAATTAGTGATGCTAAAAGGTTGACACCATGTATTGTGGGTCCCTATCACCACGGCATAGCGCGTCCTCAGGTTGCGGATAGAGGAGACGGCCTCCAGATATGGAGGGTAGCTGTGAATATATTGAATAAGTAGTCGAGGACAGCCGATAAGGGGTGGTCCTCCAGCTTGGGGGTGGGCGAAGGGCTAACAACCCATCGCCGTAAAAAAACAGCTTGTTACGAAACCTAACAATAAGCCTCGGAATGGGGCTGATTCTCCGGCACGACCACAGCAAAGGAATAAGGTTATAAGATTTGGTACATGGAACGTAACTAGTCTTTATAGAACAGGAGGGGTAACATTAGTAGCAAAAGAACTAGCTAGATATACAATAGACTTCGTGGGAGTACAAGATGTTAGCTTAGAAGGGAATGGCATATCACAAATAGGCGATTACTTGTATTATGGGGAAGGAAAATGTACGAAATGGAACTATAAAAATTGGAGATTTATCCTTCGAAGAGGTGGAAAAATTCAGATATCTTGAAGCAACAGTAACAAATATAAATGACACTCGGGAGGAAATTAAACGCAGAATAAATATGGGAAATGCCTGTTATTATTCAGTTGAGAAGCTTTTGTCATCTAGTCTGCTGTCAAAAAATCTGAAAGTTAGAATTTATAAAACAGTTATATTACCCGTTGTTCTGTATGGTTGTGATACTTGGATTCTCACTTTGAGAAAGGAACAGAGATTAAGGGTGTTTGAGAGTAAGGTTCTTAGGAAAATATTTGGGGCTAAAGTTACAGGAGAATGGAGAAAGTTACACAACGCAGAGGTGCACGCATTGTATTCTTCACCTGACATGATTAGGAACATTAAATTCAGACATTTGAGATGGGCAGGGCATGTAGCACGTATGGGCGAATCCAGAAATGCATATAGAGTGTTAGTTGGGAGGCCGGAGGGAAAAAGACCTTTCGGGAGGCCGAGACGTAGATGGGAAGATAATATTAAAATGGATTTGAGGGAGGTGGGATATTAAGGTAGAGACTGGATTAATCTTGCTCAGGTTAGGGACCAATGGCGGGCTTATGTGAGGGCGGCAATGAACCTGCGGGTTCCTTAAAAGCCAGTAAGTAAGTGAAAGGTTGACAACAAGACCTAAATCTGCTTTAGTAGGACTCAATTCCGCCAATGCATTAGATCCAGTGTGGAGCATAGACTACTTAAAAATAATTAAAATATGAAAATATTTTATTTTAATTAAAAGAGATTCCAAGGATCAGCCATGCGCAGGAAGCAAAGAAAAAAGGTTTTTAAGCTTTGCCCATTACAATAGGATACAATGTGCAGGATTTGCTATTTTATAAAAATGTCCTGCAATCTTAAAATATATTGTTAAGAACAAGTTTCTCTTGATATAAAATTCTATGGTAAGTCTGCTAAAATAACATGAAACAGAGAATATAAATAAAATGTTTTGAAAAAAAACAATATACGGTATTAACTATGTTATCCTTATTTTATTCCAAAACGTACCATATCAAATTCGTTAGAAATTTACTCAAATTAGACAAAGTAATTGTCACTAAATAGAAATATTTGGTGTGGGAGTTATGGAATCAGTATAGAACCGGTTTGCATCACCGTCAGAAAAAAATATATAGTTAAGGTAGTAGCAGTTAGTTTTTATTGTTTCCTAAAAAAAATTCTGAAAATGGATTTGGTACCTTTTGGAGTCAAGCTCCACAAATATGCTATATGTAAAATTGACGCTGGTGTATTCTTTTCTAAACTTTGTAATCAGCGTATTCCGAATCTTACCGGTCCGGTGGCATCAATGACGTCACGTTGCAGCGAAATAAGGAACAAAACTGCTGGAAGGATCGATGGCTGTTATGGCGACTGTACAAGTTGTTGTCTGTGCTACGCTAGCAAAATTTTGCGAAATTTTCGTACTCCCATCTCGTTCAAAGAAAAGATAGCATAAACATTTTATTTCTTGAACCAGTAGTAATAATGGGTCCATTGACATGTTCGCTCATAAGCCATTAACATATTGTATTTACGTTGTGCTCATTACAAACAATACAGCAGAACTAAAGCAGAACACACCGCCATGACACAACAGTGCACGATGTTATTCGTCTGCTAATTCCCGCCCTATACAAGAACCAATCAGATTCACTGATGGCGGCTGATGGAGACTGCCACCACCTCTGCAAGTTGATGGCACCGGTGCGACAACGGTGGAGCATCAATGACGTCATCGGCGGAATTCGGAACACCGTGATGCCATCGGATTGCTCACCGGTGAGATTCGGAATACGCTCAATGTCTATGGTGTTGCAACGCATCCCAAGTACCGTAGTCGCCTTATCAACAATTTAGTATAGCAATCTGACTTGAATTGGCCAAAATGTTTAGCTCTACCTTTGAAACACGATCTGCTGAAACTGATATCAATGTCACTATTAATTCGTTCATCTCTATGTATGTGCACTGACTCTGAAGTAGGGAACCAAACCGCAATCCTATTGATGTGTTGTTCAACTGAATTGCTGTCCCACTCGAATGCAAGTTAACCGTCCTCTAATAGCCCACTAAATGATAGCGACACTTTAATTATCGTCCAGTGAATATCATTGGCACTTCAGAATTGTTAATCTGCTGATCGTGCGTTTGATTTCCGGCATGAGAAATGGAAGTTTAACTTTCACAAGATTTGGATCCGTTTTTTATTCCGTGTTTACTTCAGGTTTTTTCAAGAAATAGTAGGCCTAGATGATAGATAACATGTAGAGTGGTCTAAGAGAACTTAGTAACAAATAAATCAAATTGAAGTGTTCTTTACTCGAAAATAAATAACTAAAAAATAAATAAAATGATAAGCAAGCAACCAAAGCAAATGACGCAGATGGATGGGCGGACGGATGGACGGACGGACGGATGGACGGACGGACGGACAGACGGACAGACGGACAGACAGACAGACATACAGACAGACAGGCAGGCAGACAGACAGACAGACAGATAAAATTAATGAAAAAAGTAAATTGAAAATAAATAAGTGAATAAATAACGTACTTAAAAATGTTATATTTTCAATGTTTTCTATTAATCACTTCCTAAGTAACATTAATCTCTTTTATATAGGCTATAGTTACAACTAAATTCATTAAATAAAAACAAAAAGTAAGTTAATATATCAAGCACGGTGGATTTGTTATCAGAATGTCCAACATTAAAATGCAAACTCAAAGTAAAAGTCCTGTAAGTAGTTTTCTTGATATGGGTTATTAAAGTCAGTTCAAAGAGTATTTTTTTTTTTCGAATACCGAAAACAAAGCAACGAAATACCAAGAATTTCGTTTGTGTTGTTTCAACGATTCGTCTCTGTAAATAAATGGATAAGGTTTCTTTCGAATATGTATGGGTATATTGGCTCTAAAATTTTGTCATAAATAAGGGTGAAAAACACCAGCGAAAATTCCCAAAGACCTCACCTGATGGCTTTGGATGTCCCTTGTATTTCGCCTGTTGCTCTGTACTTCAATATCCATAGAGGATGAAGTTTTTTTATCACTGCTTTTTGTATTGAAGATGGGCATTCCTTGAGGCCATTCTATTGATCTTGGAAAATAAATTCTGCCACAAGAACTATTGTCTCTCTTGAGGAAACATATTTCTGCTAAATGGCCATAAAAGTTGTAGGTTTCCGCGCCTATATAGAAAAACATTTTACTGTACTTAACAGTACTTAACATTACACTTCAATATCAACGTTATCCTATAACTGCGTTAGAACAAATTTCAGGTTTTTTAACGGTTGTAAATTCCTTTGAAATTGTGTTAGATATGATAGGATGTAGGAGTCTCATATCAGATATATTTTCTGCGCTGATAATAAGAATGATAGTGAACTATAAATCTCAGAAATACTTGGTCGAATTTTAAAATGCCTCAATAAGATATAAATCACTTTCCATAGTCAAAACACCTCTACTTCTTTAGACACCGTTGAAAAGTCAGAATGCATGTATAAGAACAAATTCATATACCGGTAGTTTTTATTATACGAGATGTAAAAAGAGAGAGTAATACTGTCATCATCATCATCATCATCATCATCATCATCATCATCATCATCCTTCAACATTATGGACCAAGTGGTCCGTTTCGGTATACAATATGAAATCGTCAAACGAAATCTTCCTATACAAATCTGGCTTTCAGGTATACCTCCCTGTGAAGCTGACTTGAATAATTTCAAGGGCCGGGTATCGAACCCAGGACCTTTGACTGAGCGCGCCAACGCTCTCCCTTGAAATTATTCAAATCAGCTTCACAGAGTGTAGTACCTGAAAGCCAGATTTGTATAATACACGTCACTGTTCGTTAACGGGAAACTACAAATCTAAGTCACACAGAAAGCGTGCACTCAATGCTGATTGTTGGGTCCCTAATGTCTTTGTTAACCCATTTGTGGTATGTGGATAAAAATATGAATACTTGAGACCGCGACTGATACAGTTTCTGGGCAGCTCAGTCGGTAGAACGTTGGAGCGCTCAGTCAAAGGTTCCGGGTTCGATACCCGGCCACGGAACAATTTTTCACTTGAAATTATTCGAGATCTTCCTAATTTTAAAAACTTGTAGTGGAAATCTATTGTCATTTATTCTTCGTACAGTATATGGTACGTGATATAGTAAGATACAAAATTCAATTTTGAAATTTTCACGGGAATGAGCGCGTTCAGAATCCCTAATGGTGAAGAAATTTTGGACGGATTTTGGAATTTTGTTCATGTTCGGTATTCAAGAGTTAATAATAATAATAATAATAATAACAATAATAATAATAATAATAATAATAATAATAATAATTATTATTATTATTATTATTTAATACGAGAAAAATTCGTACCGGCACCGGGAATCGAACCCAGGACCTCTCAGCTCTGCGCGCTGAAAGCTCTTTCCAACTGAGCTATGCCGGGACACGACCCACGGCGACGGCCGAACCCCTCTCGTAATGCGAGCAGCTGAGAGGTTCTGGGTTCGATTCCCGGTGCCGGTAGGAATTTTTCTCGTATTAAGTAGTAATAATACATATTGGCTACTTCATAGTAGTCGTGTAATATTCATTGAGGTGGGC
Source organism: Periplaneta americana (assembly GCF_040183065.1). Lineage (NCBI taxonomy): Eukaryota > Metazoa > Arthropoda > Insecta > Blattodea > Blattidae > Periplaneta > Periplaneta americana. Next base: position 151,686,968 of record NC_091124.1, on the reverse strand, counting down.
GAGACCTGATACAAAATGAATATATGATGTAGACTATTATTATTATTATTATTATTATTATTATTATTATTATTATTATTACTACTGAATTATTTGATCTTTACTTGAAAACAGAACTCTATAGCGATTTATTGAAAACAAAATCCAACGGTATTTTTCGTTAATTCTTTGTATTATGATACAGTAGATAGGGAGTATACGTGATTTCCTATGAGAATTTAATTGTAACAATTATGCAAAATTATTTCTAATTTTAACTGAGATTTTAAACTAAGATTTTACTCCTTCAACTACTAGATGACTACACAATTTCCAAGAGTACTTCATTATTCAACGGTTAATAGTCACTGGTTGTAATCTCTCCTTGTTTAGTGTCGATGAATTTTCATTCAAAATAATTCGAATTACGAAAGGACTGTATACGTATTTAAATCGTGTAGACCATCAACCCACCCACGTACCTACCCAACCAGCCAGCCAGCCAAGCAAACCAATAACAAATCAAAATAACCAAGCGACCGATCAATCTATCAACGAAGTAACCAATCAAAATAACGAATCGATCGGTCAACTAACAAAGTAACTGATCAAAATAACCAATCGCTCGTTCAACCAACCAACCAAGTTACTAATCAAAACAACCAATCGTCCGACAATCAACCAACCAAGTAACCAATCACAATAACCAATGAACCGAGCAATCACTCAACCAAGTAATAAACATCAAACAAACAAAGCAATCAAATGAACTAAACAATACAATCAGATCAAGATTCTGACTTGGACTAAGACCAGACCAGACCAGACCGGACCAGACCAGACCAGACCAGACCAGACCAGACCAGACCAGACCAGACCAGACCAGACCAGACCAGACCAGACCAGACCAGAACCACTTAATCAGAATGACCAAAAAACCAACAAAAATAACAGAAGTAACCAATCTAAACAATCAAACCAATCGAAACAATTAAATAAAACAAAATAATCAACTAACAAAAACCATCAAAGCAACAGAAATAAGAAAACCAACCAAAACACACTCAATTAATAAAACAACCAAATAAATTAATAGTAATATACGTTACAAGAGCGGTATGTTGACGTTTTCATGTTCGAGGAAAAGATTGAAAAAGCGAAACGTAGTTGAGCTTTTTTAATTTCCGAGAACATGAAAACAAACATACCGCTCGTGTATCGTACATTATTTTGTGCGAAGATCGTTTATTACATACCTGAAAGACGAATTTCTAATTAGTTGCAATGAAATCTCCATCTTGGTTTCTGTTTAATGACGCCAACTTCGGAACACCAAAATATCTTTCTTCCACAGTGTTGCTGTAAAATGTTTTCTGTGTTTACTATACTCCAGCAGGCCGTGATATACGTCTGTCTTTTTTTCCCCCAGTCTATAAATGCGAACTTAAAACAAACGCTAAGGTTATGTAATGATTTATTTTTCATTTTAATATTTTAACAATATTATTTATATAAAATATTGCAGTAATAACATCGGCATCTGGAATCTCGTTGATTTTTTCATGGCTTCCTTAATGTTACTTGTATCAGGAATGCAATAAGTTTCGTGGAGTAGTAGACTTTACTTAATTTTTGCAAATATTTAAAAACAATAATTAACATTGCAATTTAGGTGAAATTGCAGTGGTAAGTTTCCAATGTATAATTATTACTATGTTAAACGTCTCTAAAAATAATATGTTAAAAGCCTAAAGCAGTAAAATGAATGTCGTGCTTAAGCGGTAAGAAAAGGGAAATTGTTAAGCTTATGTGTGTTACGTTGGGAATACTGAATGTGGTATTTCACACTTACCGCGTATTGGTTCTGTGCGGAAAACAAGCAAATACGCACGATCTCGCACAAAAGTTATTTATGCGTCAATTTGAAATGAGAACGGTATAACAATGTTGGTGACGGTATAATATGCCAGGGGAAACTGCAGTACTCCGAGCAAGTCTGCTATATCACTTCATTCATTTGCCACAAACTTCATTTAAACTGGGCAGACTTTACGCCCGGATCTCCAACAAGGAAAGTAGACCGGCTTGATTGTTCAGTGTCGACAACGTAACTGAAAATAATATTTTTATAAGTATTTAATTATTTCGCAACACAACTACTGTAATTTTTGACTGAGTCTATGATGATCTCTCTGATAGCCTGTCAGTTTCGTTTTATACAGGATTGTGTTTTCTGATAACAGCATAGCATGTCAAGAATTTTGTAATTATGTTGCCAGCATATCAGTTTTCTGTATTCTGGATTTGACAGGTTCTTGCCATCGTATTTCACGGATATTGTCAGAACACCTATAAACGCGTAAATTACAGGCTAGATTTCATGTGCAGACAGCATGTCGGAGTTGAGTGACGTCATTAATATATCCATATTGTCCAATAATTGTTTTCATTAGAAAACAGTACATGTGTCCATAAGTAGAAGTAATTATGCACAATATTACAAACAATACAGAGAAAATACAAATAACTATTAAATTAATTTTATTGTTATGAAAATTTATAGGATGTCATTTCACATCATGCACATATGTTTCCATTTTCTATCGCTCTACACTCCGATATCGGTGTCCGATGTCATTTACATCGGGAAGTTTTCTATTTACCAGTTATGGAACTTTTTTCAGAGGGATGCATAGTAGGATTCATAGCTTAGATGTGAACACGACGACTGGTCTTCATCAAGACAACGGTGGACTTGGGACAGAAAGCGAATAAGCATTCATCCTTCAGAGGGAATTCTAATTCATGAACATGCAGTTTTAAAACTGCGTGCACAAAATGCTCAGTAAATAGCCTAAGTGCAAAACATTAGGGATGTAACGTGGAATGAAAATAAGACTGAAGTATGATAGGCATACTTTATCTAAGAATAATTTATTTCCGTTTATTTCTATGTTAGTCAGGCCACACCTGTGGAGTAACGGTCAGCGCATCTGGCCGCGAAACCAGGTGGCCCGGGTTCGAATCCCGGTCGGGACAAGTTACCTGGTTGAGGTTTTTTCCGGGGTTTTCCCTCAACCCAATACGAGCAAATGCTGGGTAACTTTCGGTGCTGGACCCCGGACTCATTTCACCGGCATTATCACCTTCAATTCATTCAGACGCTAAATAACCTGAGATGTTGATACAGCGTCGTAAAATAACCCAATAAAATAAAATAAATCTATGTTAGTCCAAACAAAAAATTATGGACATCTCAGAGTGAAAGTAAGTTTTTCTCAAAGATTAAAATGAAAATGTACTACAATTTTCATAATGAAGGTTCAAAATTACTTCCGTAGACTCTTCATTTCAGTGATATTTGGAATACCGCATAGTCTTTTCAACTAATATAGAATAGTTTTGCAGTCATGTTAATTTTTCACTGAAGTTATAGGCCTATTCTACAGAATACGAAACGCTTTTGAAATGCATTAATATTTCATGACATGTAACACGAAGAAGTTCAAGGAGGTTCAAATTCTGTGGTCTTACGTACCAATCAACTGATCTTCTATGATCTGTCCGTTTGTTTGGTTAAATAACGTTGAAATAATTCCTTAACCATCTACACTTACCTAGAGTCTTTTTTTTCCCTACACCATATTTTATTGTTAAAGTCTACATTCATATACACCGAAACGTTCCAGTAAGATAGATATACCATCCTTGATTATTTTAGTTTCCTTCACAATTAAAAGTACTATTTCATAATTATATACTGATTATTCTTTTCATATTTATTCCTTGGGATCGTGGATGGCCCTAGCTATAGAACACGTCTTTATTTTGTATTTAAACTTTTACTTATAACAGTTACTGATAGAAATAAAGCCAAATACAGCATAAATAGTCTGCCATGGGTGAAAGTTCATAAGTTCAAGAGTAATCGCTTGTATTTGTAAAATAAGGTTTTTGTACTTTTTACTGCAGCAGGTGATGAGAATAAATAAATAAATTGCCTAAACACAATAATTGACATTTGATGCAATAATATATTTTTTATGATTTTAGTTGTGACTTATTATTATTTAATTATACAGAATACAGAAAATAATTACATCAATAGAAATAAAATAATACAATCAATACAAAAAAGAGGATACAATCATATTAACAAAAATTTGAGGACCGAATGAGCAGCGCTCGTGTTCGGTCGCAGTTCGGATATATTATTAATATAAGAGGAATACAAAAAATAAAATAAAATAGGAACTGAAATTAAAATCACAGCTACAGTGAAATTATATAATATAATATATTAATATAAGAGGAATAAAGAAAATAAAATAAAATAGGACCTAAAATTAAAATTACAGCTACAATGAAATTATATAATATAATATTAACACAGAGAAAAATAATATCGTACGTGAATAAAGTAGGACAATTTATGAAAAAATATATATTCCGAAATTATAGAATTCAAATATAATATAGGCTGATTAATTCATACACATAAATAGGCTCTAAATTTATTTAATCAAATTGAAGACATTAACACATTTCTAATTTTATTGTTATATGTTAGTGGATTACATTTCCTTTTTGTGTTTTAGTTCAAGGTAAGTGAAAGTGTTTCTCATAATTTAAAAATAGAAACAAAGACACAAAATAAATAGTCTGCAACTACAATAATAAAAATAATTAATTGATTCATTGTTTAAACATAATGAGTAATTGTAGGTGCAAAAAAACTTTGGACTTCCTTATGTATACACCTGTAAAATTTCGTAATTATTTACAAGAAGAAATAGGCGTATGCTTGGGGTAAAAAAAAGAACTCAGATAAGCAGCATGAAATTCTAGAGCAGCTTGTGTACCGAGAAAAACAGCCTTCCTTTCACTATAATCGTATCTTATGATGAGTTTAGACCAAGTGACTTGTTTCGATCTATGGTTACAAATGAATTTCGCCTGTTATTCGTTTCCAGGGCCTGCCAAATCTTCTTCTTCTTCTCGGTTGGTATTGAAGAATTATGTGCGGGAATGTCTTCAGCCATTCATGATATATTATGCTTTATCCAATTTGTTTTGTACTTTTTTTATAGAATTGGTGTCATTTCTAGTTCTTGTGCTACATCTTCATTTATTTTATGCTTCATTAAAGTACATCCCGCTGTTTTCGTGAAATACTATTTATTTACACCTTAATTCTGAAATGAATTATTGTTCCCATACAGAGTTGTTTGGTTGGCACCTAAAGTTCAGCTATTTCGCCACCTTGCAACTCAGCAGTGCTTGGAAGTATTGTAGAATATTTATCTTTTATTTTAACATGTAAACTACATGCAAAAACCAACCAGAAAAGGACACGGAAACAAGACTAACATCAAGCCGAAACTTGTCATTAACTAGGGTAAATTACTATAATACTTTCAATTAATAAGAAAAGTTGTTTATTTAACAAATTTAATAAACCTCTCATCACAAAAACAGTGATCTGCAAAACAGCTGTTATCTGCTAGCACTATATGACGGCGGCATGTTGTACCTCTGCACTTACAAGTACTCACTCTAGTTACATGAATGGTATAGTTGACGTAGGATTTCGCAAAATCCATACGTAGTTCTCGCCATTAGAAAATGTGTACGGCGTCATAAATGAACTTCATACATACTAGTGTCGTACAATGTTAGAACATGAGAGGGGATATCAAGATACTACAAACTTCGCCCTACTCCATAGGCATCCAGCAGTACGTGGAAGTGAAACATGTAAACTGAAATAACAGAGTCCATGGAAAACCCGTGAGAGGCCTTATGTTCGGTTCAAGTTTGCCGAGTCTTTGTAGAACTGAAGCTCCCTTTGCGTTTGTTAAATCTTTCCCCTGATGTTCGGTGCCTTACTTCTTAGTTTCTCCTCTCCCTGCGCCTTTACGCTTTAGCTGCATAAGGATATCAGACACATATCTTGCGAAGTTATGCATAATAATGAGTATAGTTAATTTTTCTTGTTATTAATATGACTGAACATTCACATAAATATACATATAAACAAATCAAAATATATTTACAAAACGCATATGTTCAAAGTACCGACTAGTATGTGCAAAGTTCAAACATGAGAGAGGAAAATAAAACATTGCAAACTTCGTCTTATTCCACATGAAAAAACTAATTGCAAGATATGTGCTAAAATCCTTAAGCGGTTTAAAATAGTGTCCTGCAATCTAGAACATGAGAGAGGCAACCAGAAATTACAACCTTCGTCTTATTTTATATGAAAACTAATCACAAGGTCTATGCTAAAACATGAAGGGGTGGGAGTGGAGGACAGCGAATATTTTATAACAAACTGGAACAAACACGACAGGCCTTCTTCTGCAGAGCGAACATCGACCAATGTCGAACTTCGTCATACTCGACTAACTTTAATCGAACTTAGTGCCTGTAATGCTTCCACTAACCGTGTAGTCACACAAATATTGTTACCGAACAGCTGTGATTTATTTGAATATTTTGTGAAGAATGTAATTACAGCTATTTTTTTCGATAATTGGTATAATAACAAATGTAACGTATTTTAAAAATATAATGTGATGTACCTATATATACGTATAACCTATTTCTGTCGAAGTTTAATCATATTTTTAAATAAAAATAATTACCTGTCCTTAGATCTAAATGAAACTTCACAAGATTTGTTCTAAAATCCTTACTCAGCTAAAAGCATGAAGGGTTGAGAGAGGAGTGTAGGAGAGACCAGCAAACTTGAAAGGCACAGATCATACAAGGGGCAGTCCACACCTGTGGAGTAACGGTCAGCGCCTCTGGCCGTGAAACCAGGTGGCCCGGGTTCGAATCCCGGTCGGGGCAAGTTATGTCGTTCAAGTTCTTTCCGAGGTTTTCTCTCAACCCAATACGAGCAAATGCTGGGTAACTTCGGTGCTGAGTTCCGGACTCATTTCACCGGCATTATCATCTTCATTTCATTCAGACGCTAAATAATCTAAGATGTTGATACAGCGTTGTAAAATAACCCAATAAAATAAAAATACAAGGGGTAAGACCGAGCGAGCGAGACAGATCCGCTTCTTCAAACCAGACCGGTTTTTGCCATGCTCGACAAACGTGAACCGAACATAAAGTATGAAATGCACGACACTAATACACATAAAACTGTGTGCATCTAGTGAAAAACTAGTAACTACTGGGCCTATGCAGGCGATACAGGCTCAAGTATCTGTAGGAAGAGGATTTTACACTTACAAATCCATATGATAATCGTGGCGAGCCAGGAAGCATTTGATGTTTCCTCGGGATTCTCTGTAATGTACATTTGCGTCGCGATGACATGTTCAACCATTGACATAATTAAAAGTTGTGGAATAGTAGCTGATGACGCTATGGTTGTGAACACGTGGCGAGAAGTCAGATAATCCCAACTGTGGACTCGCTGTCAGGAATTTTGGAGTCCAGAAAAACGACATCCAAACCAACGGTTAAAACTGCCACTCAGTATAGATTTCTGTGTCTAAGTATAAGGAGAGGCAGAAATATCTCCCCATTTTCAACAGCACATAAAATGGAAAATAATGAAGTCAAATATCAAACAGTAATATAAATTTATTCCTTACGGTATGCCATTTTATCTTTCAGTTCAGTTCCTCACACTCTTTCAGATTCTACGTCAAGGACGTGTTCCTAGCCGCAAAACCATAAAATTGTGGATTGCGTCACTTCAGACTACGGCTTCAGTATTAAAACAGGGCGAATAAGGTCAGTGATAGCTTCACAAGACATTGCAATTGTGCGTTATGCTTCGTAAGGAGCCTACAACGTTCGGCGAGAAAACATGCAGCAGCTTTGCAAATACGTAATCGCAGCCTTAGGAGAATTTTGCAACAGGATCTCAACTTTCATCCATACAAAATGGTAGTTGTCCACGAACTTAAACTTTGTGATATGAGAAATCGTCTGAGATTTGCTAAACAGTTTCTTGAAATCCTGTCCAACAATATTGATCTGTTAATGTAAGACAAAGCACATTTTCATTTGTCCGGAAGTGGTACTGGGCAGGGGAAAATCCAAAAGATATCAACATGCGACCGCTTCATAGTGAACGCGTCACTGTCTTGTGTGGTGTCGTACAGTTCGGGATTATTGGCCCATACCTTTTTGAAAGTGAAAATGGTGGTTTCCGTTTTAGTGCTTAAGGTGTATTCCGAAATGACGTAATCCAAAATTTTATAGTCTTGGCCTAGGAACACGTCCTTGACGTGGAATCTGAAAGTGTGTGCGGAACTGAACTGAAGAATAAAATGACATACCATAAAGAATAAATGTATATTACTGTTTTGTATTTGACGTCAATATTTTCCATTTTATGTGCAGCTGAAAATGGGGAGATATTTCTGCCTCACCTTGTACTTTAAGAGGAAAAAGTTCGACAGCTGCCACATTCAGAAAAGCCTTGCAAAATGCTCATATGGTAAAGACTGTGAAATATAGATTATAGGAAAGAGAACTTTATGCCCCTCGATAATTAAGATTTTCAGATATTAGGCATGGAAATGAAGGAACCATATTGTGTGGTGCCAGCAACACGAAAATTGATGGGATAACTAACGCTGTCATTTTCTTTTCGACTTAATCTCGTTTTGGCTTGTATCCAGATTTCTAGAAGGATACGTATTTAGAGGCAGTTTAATAATAATAATAATAATAATAATAATAATAATAATAATAATAATAATAATAATAATAATAATAAAAAGTAAAGGTATTCCCGTCAAATGCCATGAAGGCACTTGGGGGGCATGGAGGTAGAGTCCCATGCTTTCCATGTCCTCGGCACTAGAATGAGGTGGTGTGGTCGGCACCACGCTCTGACTGCCTTTTACCCCCGGGAAAGATCCGCTACTCAATTTTATAGGAGGCGAGTGAACATCAGGGCCGTTTTGAGAGTTTGCCAACGAGAAAAAATCCTGTCACCAACTGTGGTGATAATAATAATAATAATAATAATAATAATAATAATAATAATAATAATAATAATAATAATATTTTGCATTGACAAAAACAACAATGCAAAGAATTGTAAATTAACAAAATTCCAGCATTCCCCTGAAAGAGAGTGTTCTCGTGCTCAGGATTCGATACATAATAAATTTACATGAAAAAATTGCACAAAAAATGACATACTTACTTACTTACTTACTTACTTACTGGCTTTTAAGGAACCCGGAGGTTCATTGCCGCCCTCACATAAGCCCGCCATTGGTCCCTACCCTGAGCAAGATTAATCCAGTCTCTACCATCATATCCTACCTCCCTCAAATCCATTTTAATATTATCCTCCCATCTACGTCTCAGCCTCCCCAAAGATCTTTTGCCCTCCGGCCTCACAACTAACACTCTATATGCATTTCTGGATTCGCCCATACGTGCTACATGTCCTGCCCATCTCAAACGTCTGGATTTTATGGTCCTAATTGTGTCAGGTGAAGTATACAATCCGTGCAGCTCTGTGTTGTGTAACTTTCTCCAATCTCCTGTAACTTCATCCCTCTTAACCCCAAATATTTTCCTAAGAACCTTATTCTCAAACATCCGTAATCTCTGTTCCTCTCTCAAAGTGAGAGTCCAAGTTTCACAACCATACAGAACAACCGGTAATATAACTGTTTTATAAATTCTAACTTTCAGATTTTTTGACAGAAGACTAGATTACAAAAACTTCTCAACCGAATAATAACACGCATTTCCCATATTTATTCTGCGTTTAATTTCCTCCCGAGTGTCATTTATGTTTGTTACTGTTGCTCCAAGATATTTGAATTTTTCCACCTCTTCGAAGGATAAATCTCCAATTTTTATAGTTCCATTTCGTACTATATTCTGGTCACGAGACATAATCATATACTTAGTCTTTTCGGGATTTACTTCCAACCCAGCCGCTTTACTTGCTTCAACTAGAATTTCCGCGTTTTCCCTAATCGTTTGTGGATTTTCTCCTAGCAAATTCACGTCATCCGCATATACAAGAAGCTGATGTAACCCATTCAACTCCAAAGCCTGTCTATTATCCTGAACTTTCCTAATGACATATTCTAGAGCGAAGTTAAAAAGTAAAGGTGTTAGTGCATCTCCCTGCTTTAGCCCGCAGTGAATTGGAAAAGCATCAGATAGAAACTGGCCTATACGGACTCTGCTGTAAGTTTCACTAAGACACATTTTAATTAATCGAACTAGTTTCTTAGGAATACCAAATTCAATAAGAATATTATATACAACGTCTCTCTTAACCGAGTCATACGCCTTTTTGAAATCTATAAATAACTGATGTACTGTACCCTTATACTCCCATTTTTTCTCCAATATCTGTCGAATACAAAAAATCTGATCAATAGTCGATCAATTACGCCTAAAATCACACTGATGATCCCCAATATTTTCTTCTACATATGGAGTTAATCTTCTCAAAAGGATATTCGACAAAATTTTGTACGACGTCAACAAAAGTGATATTCCTCGAAAGTTACTACAGTTAGTCTTGTCCCCCTTCTTAAAAATAGGTACGATTATGGACTCCTTCCATTGTTCTGGTACAATTTCCTTTTCCCAAATTGCAAGTACAGGTTTATAAATTTCGCTAGATAATGCCCTTCCCCCCCTTTTGCATTAATTCTGCTGGAACAAAAAATAACATTTCAAAATTAATTATTACTCATAACAAATTGCTTACATACATTCTTAAATTTCAATTGTTGGAGGTAAATAGATGTGGATATTTCTTTATTAATTTGTTATAAATTCTAGAGTCGATATTAGTACTATGGTTGAAAGCAGTGCTCGTTAAACACTTGGGTTCAAAGAAACGTATTGCATGCATATCTTTGGTTTTGTGTGTATGAGTATGTGATCAGAAATGTGTGACTTTTACGTATAAAATTTAATAACGGATTGATATAAATTTGATGTATTTGAAGAACTATTTTTCGGTAGGATAATCAATAGAATTTTTAGACATATTTTAATCATTCTTCTCTGTAATATATACAGGAATTAAGATTAGTTTTATAAGTACTACCCCATCCTAATATTCCATATTGGGTTATAGACTGAAATAAGGCAAGTTAAACTGTAAGTAGCACATCCTTGGTAAGTAGTTAAAAAATAATGCACAAATACTGAGATATGTCTAAGTAATTGATAAATTCCATAGAATGTTCCTTCATGATGTACGAAGTTATGATTGAAAACATAAAATTCATCTCGTTTTGATTAAAGGATCATAGCGAGCAAACTGATATAATATTACTCATATATTTCAAGGTTATACTTCCCATTATAGGGACACAAGACCCTGAATTTATTTTTACGCATTTAAACTGTTTTCATAACAACGGAGGGATGATAACAGGGTGAAGAAGAATAACGTGTAACATATAAGATTTGCTGATTATATGTCGTTAGCAGAAGAGAAGACAATACTAAGGGTACGTGCAAGACTGAGCCTGGTTGGTAGTTGGTAGCCTGACCGGTTACCCAGTCGGAAGGAATACCCGAACGTCAAGCAATGGAGACGTGCAAGACGAGGCCTGGTTAGCCCGTTGGTAACTCGTATTGTACAATGAATCACCTCATTTTGCCAGCTACCAGCGACCTAAATGTCTTTACTCCGCATGCGTCCTGCGAGTCTGTAGAACTTCCCCACGTGCTAAACGCCTACGCTCGTCATTTCGACGCGTTAAAAAATGTTTATTGCCAGAAAAATATAATACAAAGACATTGTAAATTTACCACATTCTAGCACTCTCCTAAAAGAGAGTGTTCCCGTGCTCAGGGGAGGATTCGATACATAATAAATGTAGACGCATAAATTACAATATAATAACATCTAAAAATTAATCATTACTTATAACAAATTCCTTACATACATTTTTTTAAATTTCAAATTGTTGGAGGTTAATATGTGTGCGTATTTCTTTATTAATTTATTATAAATTCCAGGGCAGATATTAGTACTTTGGTTGAAAGCAGTGTTCGTTAAACACATTTGGGTTCCAACAAACGTATTGTATTCATGCTTTTTGTTTTGTTTGTGAATATATAATCTGAAATATGTGTGAGTTTTATGTATCAAATTTAATAATTCATTGCTGTAAATTTGATGTATTTTCAAAGCTTTAAATTCTAACTAAAAAAAAATTTTCGGTATGATAATCAATGTTTACAAATTTTGAAATCAGGCTCAACCCGACCACCAAAGCCTATATCTTATTATGAAATTGTGAGATGAAGGAGAGTTGAAATGGATACTAATAAAGATAAAGGCAGCTCCTCCACATGCCATAAAGGCACTTCGGGGGCATGGAGATACAACCCCATGCTTTCTTGATCTCGGCACTAGAAAGAGGTGGTGTGAAATGGATACCAACAATAAGTAACTTTGTAAATGAATAATTGATATTTTGCAGAAAGTGACGATTTTAGAAACAATATAAATACCGAAACTGACCTTTTGGTAATTAACACATATTATTTTATCAATGCTCTATGTTTATCAAAATGAACTATATGGGATTTAATGAAGGAGTTTTATTATGACGCTTTCCAGAAAAGTGGAATTATTTACGTTGTTATTTCCGTACTGAAAATGCCCAGATATCTAAGGTAGTTTAGGAGAACTTGAAGAGCAATACAATCCATCCTGGCACTTTTATAAATTGTTGTTGTTTTTTTAAAGACAATTTTGGAAAATCAGAGTAAGTTCCGCTACACTGACAGGCAGGCGCATCACCCCGACCTTCTGCCCAGCCACCAGCTAGCTTACGAGCGACCAACACGGTAGTAACCAGCCAGACTCCGTCTTGTACACCCCGACTTTCTGCCCAACGACCAACTAGATTACGAGCGACCAACTCGGTAACCAACGAACCAGGCTCCTTCTTGTAAGTACCTTTAGGGATATGCTACAGGAGCTAAATTACAGCTGTATGGATGAAGATAAATGGAAATGAGACGAAAACCATGATTATGAGAAGAAAAATAAAGAAAGTAAACTTGTGAATTCGAAATGAGGCAGCAGAGCAAGTGGACAGCTTCAAATACCAGTACTTGGTGTGTGCTATAAGCAGTAACATGAACTGATGCCAGGAAGTCAAACGAAGTATAGCAATGGCAAAGGAAGCTTTTGATAGAAAAAAGAACATATTCTGCGGACCTCTGGAAACGTAACTAAGGAAGAGACTAGATAAGTGCTTCATGTGGAGTGTGGTACTGTATGGGGCAGAAACATGGATATCATTACGACTAAGTAAAGAGAAACGATTGGATGCTTTTGAAATATGAATATGTAGAAGTATGAAGCGTGTGAAATGGACAGACAGAATAAGAAATGAAGCTGTGCAAGGGAGAGTAAGTGAAGAAAGAATGATGTAGAATGCGATAAGGAAGAAAAAAAGAAATTGGCTGGGTCACTGGCTAAGAAGAAAGGAGGGAGGAAAGTTCGGGGCAGAAGAAATTGTAAGATGTCAAATAACCTTATGGATGATTTTCAGAGGCTAAGAGGAAGGCTGAAAATAGAGAAGATTGAAAATGCTGGATTTGCAGTGAAAGATCTGCCCTTGGGCACAAAACTATGAATGAATACATTCATGGTATGCATAAAAACTTACTATAACGTTTATATAATTTAAATTTATTCTAAGATGTACAGTATTGCAAGTTCAATCTCTTTATATTATTTAAAGTACATATTTGAAATAAACCATCTTGAAAAAAATACTCACTATACTATTTGCCTTAATTCTTCTTAAAGAAATTTGAAATAACCCATCTTGAAAAAAAAATACTCACTATACTATTTGTGTTAATCCTTCTTAAAGAAATCTCCGTATCTTCTCTCTATACCCATACTGAAAGTAGTCTCGTATCCTACCCTAGAAGAAGTGATGGCAAAATGCAGCATATTAAAATAAAGAAATAAATATCAGTTATAGCCTACGTTATTTTATTTTCGAAACCATTTTTATAACCCAATAATAATTACAAAATATTCTATTACAATTCCGAAGCAGAACAGCTTGTTGGGTGAGTGTACATCTTCTCTCTTTGCTTTACTTTAGTGTCTGTTAAGTGGGTTTGAGAGGGAAAGTGCTGTCAGGGGTTTGCATGACAGAAATGTTAGTATTGATTCTTCTAGATGTACAACAATTTTGTGAAATTTGTCAAGATACAGTCATTTCCATTGATGACATCAACATATGGCATCGTGACAACTTCACCCGTTTCCAGGTTTCTATCCATTTTAAATTCAATGCTTCTCGCTTGACAACCTTCATTACATATGAATTTCATGAGTCGAAATGCATATAGGTAAATTCAAGGCTTCCATTTAGTAATGCTTCGATTCCGCTGTCATAGAAAGCTGTCAAATAGAGCAGACTACCAATTTAAACTTATTCAGATGTGCACACTTTGAAAATTACTTCCACAAAAACTACTCTTTAATTCATACAGTTCACATAAACTACAACATTGACATGCGAACTGATACATTGGCTGTCCTTCTGAGAGGAATATTACAGGCAAAATCCGGAGTTAACGTCAAACAAATTACAGATGGTGCAGTAAGCCGAAAATGTACTCAAGTCGAATCACTACTTTTTATTTTCACTTTATAATTAAACAATAAAGAGGTAATGTTGTGATGATTAAAGAATAGATTCAGAGATTTTAACGAAAAAATATATATTATGTTCTCAGCATCCCTTATACCGAAAAGTGACTTCCACCTTACCATCTTTGTATCCGTCTGTGTACAGTGATTTATCCTAAAGTACTGATCGTGATTCGTTCGTATTCAGCAGTCATGTCAACTGCTGCCCATAGACGCAAGCGCGCGCTTTAGAGCTCAGGAGAGCCTGAGCGCTTTAGAGGAAAGGAAAGAGGTAATATATACCGCTTGGTCGAGCTCTACACAGAGATGACAAGCATTGATTCAATGGATACAGGGAGGAGAACTTACTAAAACTGTATCCATGTTGATTTTTATATTTTTCTGAGTACTATAAGTGGATTATAAGAATGTAAATTTTAATTTTAAAACTCATTTTTCACAAGAGCTTTTATTCAAAATGAATATTTTCTCATCTTTTTTTACAGAATTTACGTACTGAAACTATGTTTTCGTAAGGCCTGTATCTTAAATACGTGTTAATGACGATAGGGTATTGACAGTATTTAAAATTTTCGCATGGAAAATGTTTGTGAGGAAATGAATAATTAACAAAGCAACTATTGTTACATCATAAACAAAATATATGTGTCCATGTGTTGTAAAAACGTCAGCTCTATAGCTTCAGCAGATTTAGAGAAAATAATTTAATAGGCCTATTGTGATGACAGCAAGTTGCGCATCAATATCACCTTAAAAGCATAATGCGATAAGAGTTTTTAATGTAATATTAGTTACAATTAAAACATTTACCTAGGCAACTTTGCTTTGTACTATAATATTGTTTTGATTAGTTTATTGATTAATTTTATAAGACTAAAGATACCATCAATATCAATTCCTAATCACCATGTCGTACTCCATCTCTTTCTTTGGGATATCGCTTTCTTTATGAATGATGTCCTTCATTCACTTAGTACAGTATAGTTGTACTACCATTGAATTTTAATGTGAATATTCCTTCCTAACTCTTTATTATGTTATTAACATTTGAAACACAACTGCAATATTAAGAAATTGGTGTAGTACTTTTGTTTTACACACAATATAGATAATATCAAACAGAAAGAAGCTATGTAAAAATAACGACACAAAATTTCACGTTCCGTTTGAAGTTTGTGCACCACTGTTTTCTTAATCCAACAGGTTGTTTATTCACATACCTAATCCTTTCTCCTTCCATACGTAGCGCTTGATGCCCGCGCACAACGTCAAGGTCAGAAAAATGCGCTTGTTTTGACATCACTGGTATTCAGTATGTAAGAATCAATTTATTCTGATCTATATAATCACTTTGATAAAAATAACAATATTTTATTTGAAATCAAAGACACTAACGGAACTTTCATATCAAAAGGCAAGTAAAAGATGACAAAAGGCAAGTGACAATTGAAGGGTTCAGAGCCATAGTGGGCCAAGCGCCATATATTAAAAACGAAGAAACAAGAGCTAAAATTAAGTGATTACCATAATTTAATGAAACATATAGCAAATAACATAAAGTATGCACATTAAAATTAAATGAAATGTCAATCTTAATTAAACTGTGGTATTCAGTTAACTTTAAACCTTGCTTTCTCCGTTTTTAATAAATGGCGCTTGGCCCACTATGGCTCTGAACTCTTCAATTGGCCTGAAGGTTTAAGGCCAAAGTGGCAGCTGGCAGTGGCAAATGTTTTAGTTTACTTATTTCTCATTTCTCAAGATGTCTTCTGACGATGAGGTTGATATAATTATTGCTTTGACCGCTATTGACAGTTTTGAATCCTCAGACGATCAGAACGGAGAGAGCGGAGAGCGACTCATTGTCAAACGATTACGATCGCTGAAACAAATCTGTTACAAGTAAGAGCAAAATATTCACTGACGCAAGTTCTAGTAGCTATAATTGAATATTTTCAGCGTTTTAAATGTCGACTTTCCTAATAAAAAAATATTCTAATTTTTACTATATTATACTCAGCTACTTTGCTTAAATTTGGTGAAATATGAATATACAAAGATCCAATAAAAAAAAAGAGGAGACTGCAGTCAGCCGTCCAGTTTTGCCACTGTTCGTCCTATATAATATGCATATTATAAATCATATAATAGTATATACAGAGTGAATACTATATGCCGTCTTCGAAGATCAGAGCGTGATAGAGGATATTGTGACGATGAAATTCGAGATAAGAACCGTCATTGTATGATGATTAATTATGGAGATATTAGAGGCAATACCCAGCAGTCAAATGGGGTAATAGTTACTCTTGATCCATAGCACGTAGTAATTGGAGTTAAATGTCAAGATCACAACAACGATGTGATATAAGCGACATGTACCTGTCCCTGAAATGGTCGTATTTATAGGTTTCAGCGCAAGAACTGCGAAGAAAATAACTGTAGCTGGTTTATTTTCAAGTACTGTACTGTAAGTTCTCTGTGCAATGTCCCAGTTCAAACTGATGTTACAATACGTATCTGTTTCGCATTGAAAAGAAAGGTACGCACGTGAGGTTTACATTACGTTTACAAGAAGGCGCCAGTTTTCAAAGCGTGCTGCGCGACCCACTCGTCCGGCGTTGAACTAAATCCTACTCCAGCGAACCTGCGCAATGCTTGGGGTGACGAAAGTGTAATTTGGAAATACAGAATGTTCGACGAGAACATGTGGGAGTTACAGTCTGAGCTTAAACCCGTGCATACGGAAATAATACTTGGCCCCTTCCCCAGCTCCTTCAGGAACTGTCGAACGATATTACAATTTAAAAGTAAATTGTTTAAATACGTCACCAGAATTCAGTTTAATTCTACTTTGTATGTATGTATGTATGTATGTATGTATACTTACTGTATCTATATATATATATATATATATATATATATATTCCAATTTACTTTGAATTTATTATTCTTGTAATTTGTAATATTGGTTCACTTACCGCTTGCATAATTTTCATTGAATGTAACTTATAGCCTTCTATTATTTTGTAATTATTATTTAGTATGTTTGTATTAATTTACTCAATTTGTACTTATAAACTGTATAAATGTTTTATTAGTGTTCTTTAAATATTAGTAAAATTGTATCAGTTTCTTTTGTTTCTGGCTAAGTGGAAGAGAAGGCCTGATGGCCTTAACTTCGTCAGAATAAATACATTATTATTATTATTATTATTATTATTATTATTGACATTTGAGAAAAATTGCAAGATAGAGTATTGGTTTCTATCTTATTTATGCATGTTTTGGTGTAGTCTATTACGTCCTCGTTTTCGAAGACGGCATTTAGTGTTCACCCTGTATATAATATTCTATTAAATTAATATCTATGTGAAATTATGTATAATAAATTAAATTAATGAATAATGAAGGAATATACGAAACGAATAAATAATAAATTAAGCTTACTTAGCAAATTTAAATGTATTAGGCTTACTCAAAGTGACCACTTCTCGGCTACTAAACACTTTTCGCACCTTCGGATACACTCATAAATAATGTCAAAATGAACGCAACACGTGGTCAGTAGATCCACACTTCACCGAACTGCGCTGCTGATTTCTAGTGGGATTACCCACCACAACTTCCAAGAACATACGTGACATTGAGCGCGCGACTGGGAACTCCACCACTCGGTGGATCTCACGGTATATTACATATATCTACTTAAAACCATATAATGGACGTGTAAGCGCTTATAAATTATTTATTTATTTATTTATTTATTTATTCTGGTGTAGTTAAGGCCATCAGGCCTTCTCTTCCACAACACCAGGAATACAAATACAATAATAGAAATAAACAGAAAAAAATACACTATATACAAAGTAAAGCTACACAAGAAATAAAGAGAGAGAGAAAAAAACCACTATAAACAAAGTAAAACCACACAAAAATATACACAGGTTGCAGTCACACAAACTTTAAATGAGTGATAAAGTATCATAATTAATTCTATCCCAACTAATTTTCTAACTTAAACAAGAAACTTGCAATTTTAATCTAGATTAAAAAATAAAAAGAAAAAAAAAACACAAATCAATACTTCTAGCATTACCTAAAAAACATTAACTAAGACAAAATTTTCCTATTTAATTTTGAATTGTGATAAAGTCCGGCAGTCCCTGACATCGTTAGGTAACGAATTCCAGAGGCGAGGTATTTCAACAGTATAGGAAGATGAGTATAAAGACGTTCTATGATGAGGAATAGAAAGAAGTGCTTGATGTCGGTTTCGAAGAGTTGTAAGAAATTGAAAGCGCGATAACAGATAATTCGGAGTAGACGTATGCATGATTCTAAACAGAAGAGACAGTGAATGTATTGTTCTTCGTTCCTTCAGACGCGGCCATGAAAGTAATTGGAGGGAAGGTGTTATTTGATCAAATTTACGAGTATTGCAGATGAATCGTATGCACACATTATGTTACATGCTTTACATTTGAGAATATAAAGAACGCATTTTGTGTACAATGCAGAAAATGGAAGTTCATATTCTATTCTGGTATATATTTAAATGATTTGAGTAACAGTAAAAGAACTATAAATATTAGTATCGTATATAATATAAGGGAATTGAATTGTTCTACACTGTGTAGCCAATGAGAAACTATGTACCAACTTTGTTAAGTTTATGTTTCACTAATCGATGTATGTACTGCCCTAAAACCGTTATATAATAATACTTAATTGCTAGAACACATACGCACTTTTTTAAATATAATAATCACTCTAAAACCCCCAGAAATAGTAAGTTACATACCCGTGCTCAGGGGGCATTCCACATAATTTTAAGACATTTTATTAAATAATAGAATAAAAAGCAAAGAGAATAAGAAAATGCACAGATATCATAAAAATTGGAACTTTAAATTTTCTCTCTAAACAGTAATTTTAATTGATTTTTTTTTTAAATAAGGACCATCAGCAATGTGTATGTTTGGGAATTTAGCTATTATCTTGTTATAAAGCCTTGTACTGAAGTTGCTACTGTGATTATATGCTAGAGTTGTGGTACCTACATTATATTTAGGTTTTTATGTACGAAATTCAGTAAGACATTGTTATAAATTTGATCCATATCAAATACTTTAAATTCTGAATACAATAAGTCTGAAGGACGATCAGGAGGTTTATTAAGACATGTTTATTATTATTTTCTGTAGCAGAGTTATTGACATGAGGGAGGTAATATAAGCACTACCCAGCCTATAATACCATACTGTAATATAGCTTGTACTAATGCGAGGTAAATCAGTCATAAAGTATGGACAGTAAAGTAATTTCGTAGGATAACAAAATAGTGAATAATTTTTCTTAATCTATTGCATTGGTCAGTTATTATTCCGAGATACTTAACTTGAGGAGATTCATTTAGAATAGAACAGTTATTAGAAGAACACTTGGCTGTATACATTTTTAAACACAAGAGCGAATCAGAGGTTTCATACCAACATATGTTAACGAAAATGGTACAACCGTTACTTTTAGAACGATATACATATACAAATGATGTAAATGAAGCATTTGTAATTAAACGACACTATAAGCATTATTTTGTGAAAAGGGTCGCATATAAATTATTGAACGTTATAAAAATAAAACAAAAAGCGAATCATTTTTAAAACAACGAAGACAGTAGCACCGTAATAGGAAGCGGACCATGATGTAGCGTTATGTCCCTATAGAGCCGTAAATTAAAAATAAGCGCTGCAGCTTCAGAGTGTGTTGACAAAAATGTCCTTTGAGCTGTAAACCGATATATGCCTCTAATTCTTGCCCCATTTCTTCTGAAATTGAATGAATTTTTGGTCTTAATGACTGTCATATTTTATTATAAAAGATTTATAACTCTGCTTTGTGTGTTGTTTCTTATTCTATGAATTTCACAATATTTCAACTTCAAAACACATTTCACTTGAGCATTTAGTAAAAATAATTGCAGCACAATTCGGAGAACACAGAGGAACAAAACGAGAAAAGAAACACAGTTGAAATTTTATAAGACTGTGGCTGTTTCTACTCCCTTGTATGGCAGTAAGAGCTGGGTTCTAAGACAGAAAGAAATTATTAATATTTATTCAACAGAAATGAAACTTTTCGAACGATTAAGGGATGTGCAAGAGGAGATCATATAAGGAACGAGTTAAGAATAATACCAATTATACGCCAACGGTCTTACTTACTTACTTACTTACTTACTTACTTACTTACTTACTTACTTACTTACTTACTTACTTACTGGCTTTTAGGGAACCCGGAGGTTCATTGCCGCCCTCACATAAGCCCACCATTGGTCCCTATCCTGAGCAAGATTAATCCATTCTCTATCATCATATCCCACCTCCCTCAAATCCATTTTAATATTATCTTCCCATCTACGTCTCGGCCTCCCTAAAGGTCTCAAGGTCTTTTTCCATCCCGTCTCCCAACTAACACTATACATGCATTTCTGGATTCGCCCATACTTGCTACATGCCCTGCCCATGTCTTACTAATAAAAATTCTATATACAGACGTTTAATTATCTTATACAATGAGTAGCTCGTTTATAAGTCGTGTGTAAATTCCTTACTAATAATCACTACATACGTCGCGTATAACAGTATAACTGTTACACAACTACATCATAGTTTCGCCATTACTTCATTACGAAAGGTAATAGACAAAGAGTTTGTAATATATAACTAGAGACACCAACGGCGCTAGTTTCGCGTACAAAATTGAACCGCTGTTCGGCCGCCATTAAAGGGAGTTGATGCTTCGCCGGGAGTGCGAGCAGTTCATGCTTATTGAGGAGTACGAATAAATATAAGTACACTTGGAGGGAAATAATAAGAAAATGGTGAAATACTGCGTTGCAAATAATTGTTCGAACATAGCTACTATTATAGGATGCTCAGGAAAGCATTCATATCTTAATATCTGGAAGAATGTTCCAAATGCAGTTCCTCCTTTGAATGTGTTTACAGATTGTCGGAATATTTCTTGGATAAAGTTTTTCCAGAAACACATTAATCAGGTTTATAAGGTTGGTTTCAACAATGTATGTAAGGGTTAGGTGCCATCATATTACAGTGGATTATAATAACAGAGTGCATAAGAAAATCCTTACACTATATCTGTCTAAAACTGTTTTGTTTCACAATAAATGAATTAATCATGTAATTTCCTTTTTGTACAGTATGTACTTCTAGTTTTTGGTTGTATTATATGCAAAGAAATTAGTGAAAATATAGCTGATGGCCTACTTAGGCCTATTATTACCACTATTACTAACTAGGTCTCACTACTACTAGGCCCACTAATTCCACCAAAACTAGGCCTACTATTACCACTACTACTAGGCCTACTATTACTACAAAAACTAAAACTAGGACTAGGACTACTACTACTACTACTACTACTACTACTACAAATACTAGGCCTACTATTACCACTACTATTAGGCCTACTATTACTACAAAAATCAAGCCTACTACTACCACTACTACTACTACTACTACTACTACTAGGCCTACTATTACCACTACTACTAGGCCTACTATTACCACTACTACTAGGCCTACTACTACCACTACTACTAGGCCTACTACTACCACTACTATTACACCTACTATTACCACTACTACTACTCCTACTATTACCACTACTACTACGCCTACTATTACCACTACTAAGTTACTAGGCCTATTATTACCACTATTACTAGGCCTATTATTACCACTACTACTAGGCCTATTATTACCACTACTAAAAGAATAAAATCAGCAGTAAAAAAGGTCGAATTTATCAGTGACAGGTTATCATATTTAGTACTTAAGGGTAGATGGTGCGACATCATAGTTATAAATGCTCACGCCCCTACAGAAGAGAAGGACGACCATATAAAGAATAGCTTCTATGAGGAATTGGAACATACTTTTGATCAGTTCCCTAGATATCACATGAAAATTTTATTGGGGGATTTCAATGCTAAAGTAGGACGGGAGGATATTTTTAGACCAACTATTGGAAAAGAGAGCCTACACGCAATTAGTAGTGACAATGGAGTTAGATTAGTCAACTTTGCCACATCGAAAAATTTAATTGTCAAAAGTACAACATTCCCCCATAAGGATATACATAAATATACTTGGACTTCTCCAGATGGATTGACACACAACCAAATAGATCACATCTTGATAGATAAACGGAGACATACTAGTATAGTAGATATTCGAACTTTCAGGGGTGCAGACTGTAATTCTGACCATTATTTGGTGATTGGAGAATTAAGAGAAAGATTATCAGTAGCCAAGCGAGTAGAGCAGCAAGTTAATATCACTAAATTCAATATTTTGAAATTAAAGGACGAGGAAGCTAAGCAAAATTATCAGGTCGAAATTTCGAATAGGTTTGCCACTTTAGAAAGTTCAGACGAAGTTGAGAAAGAATTAGATGTTAATAGCGTGTGGGAAAATATCAGAGATAGTATCACAATTGCAGCTGAGCAGAGCATAGGTTATTATGAAACTAAGAAAAAGAAACCGTGGTTTGATGAAGATTGTTGCATGGTAGTAGAAAGAAGGAAACAGGCAAAATTGAAATTCTTACAGGATCCAGTTGAGGAGAAGAGAGATAATTATTTCAATGAAAGACGGGAAGCAAGTCGTACACTTAGGAATAAAAAGAGAGGTTACTTGAAGGAAAAACTGAATGAGGTAGAAACAAATAGTAAGAATAAAAACATTCGAGATTTATATAAGGGTATAAAGGAATTTAAGAACGGATATCAGCCAACGGTAAACGTGATCAAGGATGAGAATGGTGACTTGCTTGCAGACTCTCCATCAGTCCTAAACAGATGGAAAAACTATTTTGCGCAATTACTAAATGTACATAGGCCAAATAGAAATGATCGGGACGAAATTGAAATACAAACTGCTGAGCCATTTATACCCGAACCCACACTTTCAGAAGTCGAAATTGCGATAGAGAATCTGAAAAAGTACAAGTCTCCAGGTATCGATCAAATTCCAGCAGAATTAATACAAGAGGGTGGAAGTGCATTATATAGCGAAATTTATAAACTTGTACTTGCTATTTGGGAAAAGGAAATTGTACCAGAACAATGGAAGGAGTCCATAATTGTACCTATTTTTAAAAAGGGGGACAAAACCAACTGTGGTAACTTTCGAGGAATATCACTTTTGTTGACGTCGTACAAAATTTTGTCCAATATTCTTTTGAGAAGATTAACTCCGTACGTAGATGAAATTATTGGGGATCATCAGTGCGGTTTTCGGCGTAATAGATCGACTATTGATCAGATTTTTTGTATTCGACAGATAATGGAGAAAAAATGGGAGTATAAGGGTACAGTACATCAGTTATTCATAGATTTTAAAAAGGCATATGACTCGGTTAAGAGGGAAGTATTATATGATATTCTTATTGAATTTGGTATTCCCAAGAAACTAGTTCGATTAATTAAAATGTGTCTCAGTGAAACATACAGCAGAGTCCGTGTAGGTCAGTTTCTATCTGATGCTTTTCCAATTCACTGCGGGCTAAAGCAGGGAGATGCACTATCACCTTTACTTTTTAACTTCGCGCTTGAATATGCCATTAGGAAAGTTCAGGATAACAGGCACGGTTTGGAATTGAACGGGTTACATCAGCTTCTTGTCTATGTGGATGACGTGAATATGTTAGGAGAAAATACACAAACGATTAGGGAAAACACGGAAATTTTACTTGAAGCAAGTAGAGCGATCGGTTTGGAAGTAAATCCCGAAAAGACAAAGTATATGATTATGTCACGTGACCAGAATATTGTACGAAATGGAAATATAAAAATTGGAGATTTATCCTTCGAAGAGGTGGAAAAATTCAAATATCTTGGAGCAACAGTAACAAATATAAATGACACTCGGGAGGAAATTAAACGCAGAATAAATATGGGAAATGCGTGTTATTATTCGGTTGAGAAGCTCTTATCATCCAGTCTGCTGTCCAAAAATCTGAAAGTTAGAATTTATAAAACAGTTATATTACCGGTTCTTCTGTATGGGTGTGAAACTTGGACTCTCACTCTGAGAGAGGAACATAGGTTCAGGGTGTTTGAGAATAAGGTGCTTAGGAAAATATTTGGGGCTAAGCGGGATGAAGTTACAGGAGAATGGAGAAAGTTACACAACACAGAACTGCACGCATTGTATTCTTCACCTGACATAATTAGGAACATTAAATCCAGACGTTTGAGATGGGCAGGGCATGTAGCACGTATGGGCGAATCCAGAAATGCATATAGAGTGTTAGTTGTGAGACCGGAGGGAAAAAGACCTTTAGGGAGGCCGAGACGTAGATGGGAGGATAATATTAAAATGGATTTGAGGGAGGTTGGGTATGATGATAGAGACTGGATTAATCTTGCACAGAATAGGGACCGCTGGCGGGCTTATGTGAGGGCGGCAATGAACCTTCGGGTTCCTTAAAAGCCATTTGTAAGTAAGTACTAGGCCTATTATTACCACTACTACTAGGCCTACTATTACACTACTACTACGCCTAGTAATATTACCAAAACTAGGCCTCCTCTTACCATTACTACTAGGCCTATTACCATTACTACTATGCCTATTATTACCATTACTACTAGGCCTATTATTACCACTAATACTAGGTCTACTATTATCACTACTACTAGGCCTACTATTACCGGTACTAATTGTATTAAAACGTCTGTTCTGACCTCAAACCTGGTGATCATTAACTACAAAATGAATAGATTGTTTTATGATAAAATTTATTCTCATTATATTTTAAATCAGTTTCCAGAATTTTTATGATCTCATATTTCACCACTAAATATTTTCAAAGCACCATATACCTTCCTCTTTCTTTGCATGAAAGGACTGAAATATAGATCACTTTAAATATTACAGTAAATATCCATTATTGTGTCCTTAAAACAATACTAGTAATACTGAAAATTAATGTTGACATTGCCATTATTCAATATTTCACATACTTATCCCGAGTGTATATGGGTGATTTAATTTATTTTTTAGAATATTGCCAAAGATGAATCATTATAATACTTTAATAAATATAGGGCTCCTCTGCATTCATGTTTATTTCATCACGACTCATCCTTTGTAAAAGATGTTTAAAACAGTGTCTATCACCAGGCTACATCAATGTATTGTGGTACTGTTTTCGAATTTCGCGCCGCAAACACTCCCTTTAATGGCGGATGCTAGCCGGTTCAATTTGTGACATTTTTCTTGCCTGCCACTCACGGGTATGTGTCTCTAGTAAGTATTACACACTCTTTGGTAATAGAATATCTGAGGTTCTCTATTGCATCCGGTAGAGCGCTCTAGTGTGGCGTGTTAAGTATCGATAATACAACTGTCTCTGATCGATTACCATACTATATTTTGGTCAAAGAGTAGCCTACAAGCTATAGCAATATCAGTCTAATTATTCTGTGCTCTTTGGTTTGTTTTTCTATGGTTACAAGCAACGAGCTAGAAGTAGAATATAGAGTGGCGATCGCGCCGCCATCTTTGAAACTTTTGAACCTATGTCCGCCATGTATTAACTAGTCAAGAAGTGAGCGTGGTTCCTTTAGCATAATACAGAAAGTGACTGTATAGAACATGTTGCAACTCACGAATCTTATTTTATATCGCATTAACCTATAATTATATTCCATTTTACTAACACTTCTTTATTTTAACAGCTGTCAGAAAACCAATGCAGCAACGATTTAATCCATTCACCTCACGTGAACATCGAAGCTTAAAGATGTGGATACAAATGGGCATGGTGCCTACAGGACGAGGCTGAAAGAGAATGTTTAGAATATTGCATCTTGTTAATATTATTTTATATTGCAATAACTCACATATCCCATTTTTACCAGTGGGAAGGAAAAGCCAGGCAATATTTTCTTCTACACATCTCTCATTGACATTGAAGTTTTAAGATGTGGAACATGTACAGAAGTGGGCGTGGTTTCTCTAGGATGAAACGGAAAGGGTAGTCCAAGATAGTTGCAACTTATGAATCTTATTTTATATGGCAATAACTCGTATATCTCATTTTTACTAACATTTTATTTTTAATAGTCATCAGTAAACCCATAAAGAAACATTTTATTCCATACATCTTAGGTTAGCTAGATTAACATTAAATCTTTTAGATGTGGAACTAGAGTTACACAATTTTTTGGCGAGATGAGATGAGGCCGAGGATTCGCCATAGATTACCTGACATTTGCCATACGGTTAGAGAAAACCTCTGAAATAACCCAACCAGATAATCAGCCGAAGCACAGCTCCAGATCACCAGACAAGTGAGTCTGCCGACTGAGCTATGTTGATGGGTCTATAAAAATATACAATACACAGCAAGCAGTTGAACTATACAAAAACATACAATGGACAGCAAGCAGATTAATTCAGTTTGAAAGCAGTTGAGCTATACAAAAATATAGAATACACAGCAAGCCGATTAATTAAATTTAAACCATTAACAATTCAATCAACTGAGATATACAAAAATAGATAATACATATGAAGGAGATTATTATTCAGTTTACAGGCATAAAAAATCCATGAGGTAAACTAAAAAATAAATGTAATACACAGCAAGCTACAATTGAGGGGCCCAGTGGAAAAGTAGCCCATGGAACATTCCTGTTGATTTTTACACGCTTTCAGTGGAAGACATGTAAGCTCCAGTTTCGTCGGACAGACATAGACTGCTTGAAGTCGTAGGCCTATTCATGTCAGTATGTTATACAAACCTGGATTCTCGAGGTGTTCTATTGAATTTTCCTCTGCCACAGAAGAAAAAGCTTCTTCGAAACTTCGCTTCTTTGGTGGAGGCCTAGAAGTCTTTTTTTTTTTCAAATGAGCTGGAAACTTGAATATAGTTGCTATAGCATTGGGCAACAAACGTCTCCCTTCGTTCACAAAATAGGCTACATGTATTTTGTATCGAAATGTGCAGAACACAAAACACTATGTACTTTGGGAAACTATAATTTGTCTCTCTTCATTTGTGAAACCCACTGCTTAGTCAACAAATAATTTTTCAGTGGGAATCTGTAAAAACAATGCACATGTTACAGAATCTTTCTATCAATTTATAATAACAGTTATAACTGTTATTATATTAATAGTAATACCAAATTATGGCAGACTACTTATTTGAAATATGAAATATTCTTTGTTTTGTCGCTTCGGTTGCTACAGTTGTAAGACGAGCACACAGGAGGCATCTTAATGGAAAATTTAAAAATCTTCACGTGCTTATACGTCTACTTCTGCTACAGCGAGATACTAGTTAAAACATGGCGGCCGGTAGTTCAAGCTAGTACCACAAAGAGCGCTGATACAGACGTGAACGCCACTCCATATTCTACTTCTAGCTCGTTGGTTACAAGGCTACCATCATAAAATGGCAATCGATATGTACAGCTGTTAGAGGGGCGGCCATTTTTTCTGTATGTACAATGCTTAAACAAGGGGTTTCGTGTCTATAACTACTGCAAAGTAATTCCCATGTATAGTTACAGGCTGTTTATACATCCATCGCTGATGCATGGTTTATTAGTCACGTTTTCTGTCTCAACTTTGCATAAGTCTCGTATCAAAACTATGCACGGTTTATTAGTAAGACAGCAAATTTACAATACTGTAATAATAAAAAGTAATGACCTGAACAATTGCAGAGAATGGATAGCAACAGATTTTCCGAATCAGGCTTGGACATTCAGACCACGAGACAGACGAGACCCTGGCAGTCCAAGAAAGCAATGGACTATTGAATCGGAACAGCCATGGGGCCTACGTCTTGAAGATGATGCTTCATCGTAAAAATTATGATGACGATGAGTTTGTTTGTTCCCTGCTGTTGCTGCATGATCTGGGCTATCGACGTGTCAATTAGGCGGTCCGGGTTCGAGTTCCGATCAGCCTGGGGTTTCTCTCTGAGTTCTCCCTTTTTCCCACCCTCAAATTCATCCTTATTCTACAGAATTTTGGCGAGCTCGTAAATTCGTACATAAAGCCATCGATAGTATCGTATATTCAGCAAAAGTTCATGAACGAAAGATGGAATACGTCATAAATTCATCAAGCTCTCTTTTAATTCCTGATAGATCTTAGACGGAAAAAAAAATCGTTTGACATCGAATCCTTCCAGTTACGAGGCCGATGTTTTTGATGAATAGTTTGATGAAGTTATTTCAGGTTAGATTAAAATGGAATATATTTCGGTGCAAAAAGCAATATAGTCATCTTCAGAGTCAAGTAGTGAGAGTGACAGACACAAATTTATTGATGATAAATGCAGATTAGGCTATAAAGGAAGTCACGTCAAAACACAAAATTACCTCAACAATGTTGTGAATACTATTAACTACAGTTAACTACAGTCAAGCAATCGAATCGTTCGCCAATTAAACGAAAAATGCTAATCCATCTTATTATTTGCTAACGTCATGACTAGGAAACGGAGTTATAGTTCCGTACCTATTTTGTTTGCTACGTCCTAGACGTATGTTATTCGGATAGATAGTATTTTGATATTTAAAATAAAAATACATGTAAAATGCAAAAATGACAAAATTCAAAGAAAAAATGCCATTTAAAATGTAAAAAATTATCTCGCAGGTCTGAGAAATTCGTCCCATAATGGTCTTAGAAGGGGGGGGGAAGAAGATTTTATCAAATTTCCTGGAGCCGAGTCCATCCTAGCATAAAAGGGATTAGGCGAGAGTTTACAAATTATTTTTCGCGTCAATACATCCCCGTTATGGGAAATGCAACAGGCCAACCAACAATCAATCTCTTTCGCTGACAGAATTTGAGTCTTCAGTTCAGTAGCACTCATTGTCTTCGTACATAAATTCCAACTGAAATGGAACATTTATTAAATTTAAAATTCTTGTTAATTTCACGTAATCTCATAAAAGTCTTAAATTGTATTTCATAAAGTCCTAAATGTCTCCTTTTAGCACCTGGAAATCCGTTTCCTAGTCATGACCATACATGTATCGAATTCATCGGATTATTTTTCGTTGAATTTATGAACTCGTCGTCTGGCTTTGGTCTAGGGACGAGCGGAGTTCTTGGCTTGAAATACATTGCATACTCATCGAACCTTAATGTAGTCAGCTGGTAAGAGTTGGGAATGCGACTAGCTGGGGATAAGAGTAATAGTTCTCGATAATCCCAGTGCTAGAGTTCGCCTTCCCATTCAGGATGATGATGACGATGATGATGATGATGATGATGGTGAAATGAGGCATGTAGTTGCAAAATCAGATACAGTGAACTCTCCTAAGTTCGACAGAACAGAATTGAAAGTTCAGTCCAATATGGGTAGTGGGTGTGGCAGGTGAAATGAATACAAATTCTTATTGGTGATCCATCAACGAATACAGTACTGTACTTGCATTTCCTGCCCGCCCCGAGACTTGTGTATGCGCTTCTAGTACCACAGTGGGTTTCGACAGTTCTGTCTCACAAACGGTACAATTGTCAAATAGATAAAGCGGAGTTCATTAATTTAAAATCAGTGATCAATATGGATGTTCTAATCAATAAAATATTGTTTTCCTTTAACAAAAGTTTCACTGCAAGACACAGGACCAATTCCCATTCAAATGGCAAGCCCTTTCTTAGTGCCCGTATAGGGACGTGTCTAATTCTCCTACGTAAGTAGTCGAACTATAGCATGTCTAACTTGATTTCTGTCGAACTTAAGAGCTTCCACTGTACATCACTTTTTTTTTTTTTCGAAATGAGTTACTGTTATATTTCATATCTTCATATGATTCTACAACTGCTATAGCACTATAACAGTGCTCCAGATCCATCATATGGATTTGTATGATAAAAATAATATTGGTTGCAAATCCTTGTTTTCTTGCAAACGTTTTTCCTTCATACTGATAATTATGTTTCAGTGATGTATCTGATTTTACAACTAAATGCCTCAAATAATTTTTCTAAGAATAGCAAGGATGTACAAGACTGGATCGAATATGGAATGAAAGCATCAGAAAAGAATTGCTACTTTAAAATTTTATTGATAAAATAGAGCAACATCGTGACAACTGATTTCAGCGCTTGAATAGAATGAGATATGAGACTATCCAGAATAATATTTCAATATAAAACAAAACGAACACGAGGCATTGGAAGTACCGAAAAGACCAGCTATGAATCCACAACAGGACATTGTGGCATCCCGTGAACTTAAGAATATTTTGTGATCAGAATTAGGCCTGAAACGCATATAAATATTTCGTGAGTAACTGATCTACATTTCCTTAAGGGTTATAATAGTAATATGCCTTACAAGAGCGGTATGTTGATGTTTTCATGTTCGAGGAAAAGATTGAAAAAGCGAAACGTAGTTGAGCTTTTTTAATTTCTGAGAACATGAAAACAAACATACCGCTCGTGTATCGTACATTATTTTGTGCGAAGATCGTTTATTACATACCTAAAAGAGGAATTTCTAATTAGTTGCAATGAAACCTTCGTTTTGGTTTCTGTTCAATGACGGCAATTTTGGAAAACAAAAATATCTCTCTTCAACATTGTTGCTATAAAATGTTTTCTGTGTTTACTATATTGCAGCAGGCCGTGATATACGTCTGTCTTTTTTCCCCCAGTTTATAAACGCGAACTTAAAACAAACGATAAGGCTATGTTTTTATTTATTTTTCATTTTAATATTTTAACAATATTATTTATATAACATATTGCAGTAATAACATCGGCATGTGGAATCTTGTTGATTTTTTCACGGCTTCCTTAATGTTACTTGCATCACGAATGCAATAACTTTAGTGGAGTAGTAGAGTTTACTTAATTTTTGCAAATATTTAAAAACAATAATTAACAGTGCAATTTAGATGAAATTGCAGTGGTAAGTTTCCAATTTATAATTATTACTATGTTAAACGTCTTTAAAAATAATATGTTAAAAGCCTAAAGCAGTAAAATGAATATGACGCTTAAGCGGTAAGAATAGGGAAATTGTTATGTGTGTTACGTTGGGAATACTGAATGTGGTATTTCACACTTACCGCGTATTGGTTTTGTGCGGAAAGCAAGCAAATACGAACGATCTCGCACAAAAGAACATTAAATGTCCAACAAATTCTTGATTATGTAATGGCATGATACATGGTGCAAGGCTGCATTTTAAGATGAAAAATGTTACAAACACAATATGAATGTCACATATATCCAGTTCTGAAGAAAGGGAATAGTTATTTACGATATGAGTATCGTAAAGTTTCATATTACAATACGAGACTGGAAAGTTGCATTGTAATGTGAAGTTACGGTAAGTATATTGTAGAACGTTTTATCCACTTTAATAAAAATATACATTTTTTTATAAAAGTTATTTTATTATTTTTATTAGTTTTGAACATGTCTTTTGTGGAGAGGTGACTTTATTATTATTAGTTTCTTTCTGCGACAGGCGATTCTTCTATATTTGTTTTATATATACAATATTAGTTCATTAATGATCCATAGCTACCTTAAAAGTATAAAAGTTAATAGAAAAATCGCATGAATGTGCTTTGTGACATAAGATTTACAGTGTATATGATGGAGTTATATAAACTAATATACATTGTATTACACATGCAGTAAACTAAATACAAATATTTACACACAGAATACTTACTAAATTTTACAGAAGAAAGAGTTCGTCCAAAGGGCTGGATTCGGGAAGAGTACCCAAAACGCTCATTGCATTTCCGCGTTGAATAGCAATACTTAAACGCTGACGCAAATAAGTAGTGCAACGACGATCACCAGTAATGGAGATAAAAATTTGGCCGATTTGAGATACCAAAACTTTAGCGTCATGACTCCAAGGACCGAAGATCTCCACAGCAAAGGGAACAAAGATATAATTGTCTAAAAGATGAACACATTTATTGACTTTTTTCTTCACAGCTAATTCAGCAGCAGATGCTGCGCGTCTGGAGGCATTCGGCAAGTGAGATGGAGCTAAAATGTCAACGCAAGTGGAGTCCCAAATTAAATATTTTCCTCTAGACCATGAAATTAAGGTGAGACCATCGGGTCGTTTACCATCCGCGCGACTAACACCTGGTGGTTCCAAAAGAGACGGGATGCCACAAGAAGTCAGAGATCTTTTAATGATATCATTGAGTGATGTATGTCTGGGAACAGCAGTACAAGGTGAATTAAACAAACATTGTTAAAATGAATTCAAACGAGGATTCACATATTGAAAATTCTGCAAATTCTGCATTAGTACCATCGAAATCCTGCGTGAGGTATGAAGTGGAATATAATAGTACATTATGCAACGAGTCTATAATGAAGGTAATTAAGAAGTGAGTATGGATATTTATGAAACGAGCGCAAGCGAGTTTCATAATTTTCATACGAGCTTCTTAATTACCATTATAGGCGACTTTCATACGACATTTATGCTCGACCATATTTCTAACTTGATATTATTAATTTTAATTGTATCTGACCTTCAGTAATGTTCCGTATGTTGTGAAATGTGCGCAGACGCGAAAGTATTGATTTTTTCCTAGGAACAGATGTCCACATTAACCTTGCTAGGCTATAAGAACGTACAGAGATAACATTGAAATTAAATTATACATTGAAAAACGAGGTGACAAATTGAATTTATTTGAATATTATTTACAATTAACGCTAATTATTATAGTAACAGAACGTAACCTTCTGCGACAGTATTGGATCTCCAGCCTCCGTGACTTTTCGCTAATTCTCTTTCGATTGCATATCCGAGAATAATTGATACTTGCGGTTTTATAACGGTAGAAAGCTGACCTGTCATTGGCTGAACAGTTGTAACCTGAGTCGTCATTGGCTGAAAGAGCTGACCTTTAATGATTAGGTGTACTTTAATGACATGCATTAAAGGTCTGCTACCAGGTGTATAATTACTACGTTTCGGCATGGTCGAGCATAAAAAATTTAAAGATTAATGTTCGGCTGCTATTACATTATCAACATTTTTGACAAAGATCTTTTATAAAATATATGACAGTGTAATGGGTTTTCTTTTATAAGTGTTTCCTTGATAAAAGATCTTTTATAAAATAAGTGCATCTTGTTATATTTGATAAAAGATTTCTATACCTTGAAACAAATATGGCGGAACGCAAATATAACTGGACTGTTGCTACCACAGAAATTCTAATATCAGAGTGTGAAGGAAATTAAATGTTGTAAATAAATAATTTGTATAATATAATATATTACATAATAATAATAATAATAATAATAATGATAATAATAATAATAATAATAATATTTTATAATAATTTGTATAATTTTTCAAGTCCTCACATTATAGCTCTTCCAATAAGTTCTGATGGATACCTCTCTTATCACGTTTTGCAATCCACGGTTTAATCCACAGGCGTTTCTTTTTCTGTTCCTTTTTCAGTAAAATTCTTATGTAATAATTGAACTAAATGTAGCTAAACAAGCACAATACTGTTCTTCATTCATGGTGTTATAAACTTAACGCGTAAATATTAGTATCAACAAATCATAAACTTAACGCGTAAATATTAGTAGCTATCAACAAATCCTCGGAACACGTGTTAACTGTTGTTGAACAAGTGTTGGGAGGTTTTGTTCCTAATGTTCGTTATCTTTGGTAAAATACTTTATAAAAGATTTTATGTAGTGTAATATACCCCAAATCCTATCTTTTATAAAAGATATTTGATAAAATATTTTACCATATTCTTTGTCAAAGAACTTTGATAGGCAATAGCAGCCTTCCAAGAAAAATGTAGACAGTGTGTACGCTAGGCCTGTCCAAACAACGCTTCCGGCGCAGCAGCGCGCCAGTCACGCTCCAGACAGTACACCGGCGCGCACAACCGACGGGTCAGTCTAGCACCCCTCTCGCTTACCCCGCCAGGCTGCGTAGAGTCCGTCGCATTTGCTCCGCGCTTGATGTACGTATAGACTATAAGTTATACGTGTATTGAATTAATTTAATTGATTTGAAAGAGAGGGGAAATGGGAGGAGAAATTGAAAAGGTACGCGAAAACGCGTCCTTGCAAATGGAGTTCGGGCTGAGAGAAACTGAGTATGTCAGCTCCAAGCCTGTTGACTACTTGTCTCACTCTGGGTTACGCTGCTCCACTGAAGGAGCCCTAAAAATTTTGAAGGGGATAAGCTGAATATGGACAGAACTCCTTAGGTACCACATACGGGGGGGAGGGAGATGCAATGACACGTGTGAGCTTGATGGTACCGTTTAAAGGTAAACTATAACTATGGCGAGTCGTGAAAAGAAACGGAGAGTCGTCGATCTTCAAACAGGAGTGCGAGATAGCCTATTTATGCATTTCTGCATGTGACCTTGTGCTTTTAAATTTAAAGAAATATTCTTGGAACGCTACAAAATCGAAAATATAAGGATAGTTACGGCGCTGGTAGGCGTCGATCGTGAAATGAAGTTGAGTGAACTTAAGCAGGCGTTACAGTTGACAACACACATAGAAGTAGGTGGTTTTAAATTGTGTTCAATTTGAATGTGCAATCACCTTCTTAGCAGCTTGACTGCTCCTAGTGGGTTTGCTTTTGCAGGAACCTGAAGCGAAGAGTCCGTCTCTCCGTGCAAGCTACAAAATATCCTTAAAAATCGCCAAATCAGCCAAGCCATTTTCGGAGGGCGAGTTTGTGTTGTCCCCACTACTACTCTGATAGTCGCGTGGTGGGACCTCGGCGCGTGCAGTGATTGTTGGCGCACTGGTGCAGTTGAGTAGCGCGCATGGGTCTCGAAGTCTGGGCAGGCCTGATGTACGCAACCAGTTACGTAATAGCAGTACTATTACCTAACTAGTCGCATGATAGAAATATCATTACCTAACTAGTTGCATAATGAAAGTGTTTACAACATTTTTATTAGTGGTGTAAAGCCTACTTTGCACAATCAAAATGGATGAAAAATTTACATTTCCTTGCTGGAAATCAAAATCGAATCCCTCAGATTTTTGTCGGAAAAAACTGCCGTGTAAACCAAAGCGGGTGAGTGAAATATTATTTGTATTATTATCTGAAATGGGTACGGTTATGCCCAAGTAATTGTTTTGACGGAAAGCACAGGTCAGCTTAGAGTTCCAGTAACTACCATGCTTGGATATGTGATACGATCATTTACTCTGACATGGAACAGGGAGCTGCCAAGGCTACGTAGAATAACATTAGCACGGTTC
This sequence comes from Periplaneta americana, assembly GCF_040183065.1. Taxonomy (NCBI): domain Eukaryota; kingdom Metazoa; phylum Arthropoda; class Insecta; order Blattodea; family Blattidae; genus Periplaneta; species Periplaneta americana. The sequence goes on along the minus strand of NC_091124.1, from coordinate 151,650,998 downwards.
ACTCGTGCATCTTACTCACATCTCAGACAGCAGCGCCCGTAGCTTGCACACTGTTTCTCCCAGGACCCAGGGGTACTGCTGCCAAAACACTCCCAGCTCGTTAGGCAAACCTGTAATGAAAAGACATTTATAAGGAAACAGTCGTAAGAGCATCACATCGTAACAGAATAGAGAAACTGAATTACGCTCTATTTTTTTCACAGTCGGTAAACTAAATAATTAACGGCTGTTGGCATGGAACAGGGCCTCAACTATGACTTAAAACTACTCGTACCGTACATAAAAATTTCATTTCTCAATAATATGATTTAGAAAATATGTATAACATGAAATGTAAGCTTGCAGTTGAAGAAAGTGTTAAGAAACATTAACTTAGCTCTAGATAATAAATTGCTAATTATTAATTTTATTCATTTATAAATATTAATTATGAAATGTTTCAATTGTAATTACTTATATTATCACATATTGTTTGTAATCTAAATTACTTTCTTCCATTACTTAAATTTATTGTTTATGTATTATTTTTTCTTCCTGCCTTTGTAATGCAATACTGAACCACACGAACACGAGCCTTTTTTTTTTCTCTTGTACGGAGGAGGGATCCAAAGGCTTACACTGCAGTCTGAAACTTTTTATGCCTACTACTCCTATTCTTATGAATGATTGGATAGCCGAACGACCGCGCTCTTGTACAAGTACAGCACGCCGCACCATGAACTTAACCCGGGCTATTGTATGGATGATGATATGTGAATTAATGATGGCGAAATGAGTCCGAGGTCCAACACCGAAAATTGTCCAGCAATTCTGCTTCACTTGGTTGAGGGAAAATCCCGGAAAAACCCCCAACGAGATAATTTATTCCAAACACGATTTGAACCTGGGCCCGTTCGTTTCATAGCCAGATGTGCTGACCATTACTTCACAGCGGTGGACAACACGAGCCTTACTCATATGGAGTTAATGCATACAGTCGCTTTAGGGACTGGGAAATGATGAGGGGTGAAAAATCAGAATTTTTATTTGGTATTAAAAAAGTAGAAAACTTGCTCTTTATATACTCGTATATGTATATATTGTGTGGAGTATGTCTGCAGATAAGCCCTTTAATTGACCTCTTTAAATATGGCGGCACATTTAATTCATAGGGCTACACTTTTTTAATCCAGTTTTCCCTAAGTTGATATTTTTCAAACTTAAGTGCATTTTTATCAAACTACTGAATCTATTTACATGAACTATTACAGTGTTTTCTGCAGTCTGTGTTCTACAGAGTAGGTCAACAGGTTTATGAATATCGGACACACAACACGAGGAAAAAAAATGAAAAAAAAATTGTTAATCTAAGTTTAATATATTTTTTTTTCTGTTTCACTAAGGGTGAAATATTTAACTAAATTTTGCTTTAGAATTTACAACATACCGTGTGACACAGACTTCAGTTGACAAATGGGAAATATTACTGTAATTGTAAATATAGTTTCATACAGTATGTTCACTACCGCAAATGTTCAAAATGTGCCCCATTTACTTGAAGACAAGTGCCTCGCTCGATTATGACATCCTTCTGTCACGATTAATTGTGTTGCAGGTGGACTGTGCTAAATAACATGCTCCTTTGTTTCAAATCATCTATACATGTAGCTCTGTGTGAAAAACGTTGCTGTTTCACAAATTCCCATAGAAAGAAATCAAGGGATGTGAGGTCTGGTGACCTTGGAGGCCATGACTGAGGTCCACCTCGTCACACCGAACATCTCATTTAGTTTATGGCGAACTGTTAGAGCATAATGTGCTATGGCCCCAACTTGTTTAAACCTCATTCTTATCTCTTCGTTCAGTAGCAAATTATACAGGAACTTCATTACAGTGCTGTTGGTTTACATTTTCATCAAAGTAATACCACCTCACAACCATATCACCTATTATTATTCTACACCACACCATAATTTTTGGAGCACCAGGCTTGTTAGCTTCACGCATCTATCTTGGGTTTTCTTTGGACCAATATCGTGCATTTTTTGTAAGCGTGCCCATCCAGAAAGAATAAGCATTCGTCACTGAACAGAACATGCTGAAGGAAGGATCGATCAGTACGCAAACGCTGTGTGATAGGCCTACAGTTGCAATATCTTCGCCTCTTGAGTGTATCCTCTTCTTGCATGGTGTGTTGCTACCTCTCGTCACTGGAACTCTCTGCCGCCTGAAGTCAAGGGCTGCCGAACCTTGAAATTTTTCAAATCTAAGTTAGAAAATTATCTTATGACGAGTTGCCAAACTAACTCACTGTTATGACAAGTGTTGCATGTTTCCAAGTATTAACTACATTTTTTTTATATTCTAGTGATATTTCACTTATTTTATCTTTTTGTTTCCATTTTTCCCGATAATGGTATATGTATAATGTGATAGCTTGAGCTATATATAATCATTATTTTCCTTACTGTTTGTACCTAAAAATATTGTGTTCATTGCATGCTTTGCACTTCGCTATTTATTATTATTATTATTATTATTATTATTATTATTATTATTATTATAAGTACTACTACTACCACCACCACTACTATTATTATAATTGTTATAATTATAATTATAATAATAATTATTATTATCAATATTACTATTGTCTTATATTTTTATACTTTGTATATCTCATTTATTTTGACCTACTGTTCACATTTTATTATGCATTTTCCTTTCTTTCTGTATGTTATATATTATGTCTGATTTCCACTGACTTGTTGTTTACACTATATTACGATTACTTCAGTTTTGTGTGTAAAATTTTAGTGTACTTTACTTTTAAATTTGTAATGATATTTTGAATCACAGTATCACTCTTGGTTGAGTGTTAGAGAAGGCCGTATGCCTTAACTGTGAGGTTAAATAAACCATTATTATTATTATTATTATTATTATTATTATTATTATTATTATTATTATTATTAAATGCTGTAATTTGTAGGGGTGAAAACGTGCAGATTTCAATACTCTGCGAGCAGATTCTCTACTGATACTTTCTCTAGCCACATAGCACACTGACATTTTAGGGCTGGGCGTCATCTTCGCAGTTGCGTTTATTGACTGCTATCTGACAGTAGTAGATTTTGGACGAAAGGTGAAGAATTGTAGTGGTATAAAAGGGGAATATGTACTGCCAACCTAACAGTACAAATAAAAGAGGTCACTCAGATTATGGACATCTTGGAGGGAACACTCATTTTGTTACTTTGTACAATAATTATTTCAGTTTTACAATTAGTAACGTTTTCCATTTGCCAATTGACTTCTGTGTCACATAGTACATTACTTGATAACTTAAAAAAAATACAAGTTTATGAGTGAAGATTGTAGCAAGTCATATCCACCCGAAGTTTCAGGCACATTTAGCAAATTGAGAAAACAGGTTCTCAATTAGGGTCTTTCGTTTATACTTGGATAATAAACCATTTAGATGTCATTTATACCACTAAATTCAGAATGATTTTTTGTTGTATAACTCTGGAAAATTTCATTTCACTAGAAGCCTAGAAATTCTGAATTAAACTTTTGTACTGAAATTCTTTAAGCCCACAGACATCACTATCCACTCTCCTTGACTTAATGTCATGGTTTAATATTTAATATGTTCAGTATTGTTTAATGTACTTAATAGTCTTCAAAGTATTACATAGTTTTTCAATTCTATTATTTTCTTTTAATAGGCCTATAATTTCAATATTGCTTGTAAAATACTGAGTAAATTAAATAAATAAATTAAAAAAGGTACTGGGCTATGTGATATAATTTATCATCGAATGATACGACTTCACGAAGCACCTGCCACTGTAGATCGCATTGCTATCTACTCGTATAATGGTAGCTATATCACAGAATCTGAGGGACAAAAACGAGTTTTCAGATTTTTTGTTTTATTTTCTTAGTAAGGCAGGCTGAAGTTCCTATTTTTACGCTAATTCATAGCTGCATTGAGTGTAAAAATTTCTGCAAAAAGAGTGATATAAAAATCAATGATTGAATTTTCAGACCAGCTCTACTGCACAGATAAACTCAATCCAAACCCACATCAGTAAACTGGAAAATGGAATAGAGCTCGGATGAAATGATGTTGATGAATAACAAGAGAATACCGGAGAATCCCGAGAAGAATCCCAACTGTCATCTTATGGTTTTTTATGATAAATACAAAATCTAACCGGGACTCAAATCCGGACCGTCTGCGTGACAAGCTGAGTGCCTAAGGGACATATCAACCACAGGAACGTCCAGTAATTGAAAATACATCATCCTATTTAGGTGTACAGTCTTTCTATATATATATATATATATATATATATATATATATATATATATATATATATATATACACTAGTGTTCAAAAGTTAAGCATAATTCAATATTTTGTTCCCAACCTATCAGAATGGCACGAAACTTGTACAAATGAATCACACAGGATCTGGTATGCAGCAGAGTAACACATATCAGCAAATTTTGTTTTATTGTAGCGTAGGGACACATTTTACACAATTACGGTACAAAATCTGACTATCACTTCCACAACAATGATGGTGCAGAGCGGTTAATATGGGGTGTGGTTACCCCTCATGGCTACATAGGCGTCGCAGCGCCGTGGCATGCCCTCTATCAATGGGTTTAAGAGCTCTGCAGACAGCTGTTTCCAGGGGGGTTTAACTCAAATGAGAGAAGTTGGATGCTCATAGATGTTCCTTAGTTTGCCGCATGTGGTCAGGACAGCGCTAGCTGTATTTCAATCACAGAATTTGTATGATCTAGGGTAACACAAAGTCTTTGGTTTCGAAAGTTCTTTGGTTATAAGTTTTGCCAATATGACAGTTTTTTAACAGATATCCATTATTTACAGGATGTGTCAGTTTTATAACACGGAAAATATTATTGTTATTATTTTTATATTATATAATTTTTGTATAGCCGATTTTCATCTTTCGTCGGAGACAAAGCAGCGATAAATTCGATATTTCTATTTCTAATGTAGTCATATTTGTTCAGTTGATCAATGTGTGGATGTTGGCAGCTCTGTTTCGTGTGGATCTGGAAAAAAAGGACGACATTTTGAACGACTGTTGTTATCATAGACAAATAAATAGAGTTGTTATATCGAAGTGAATTCGAAGCAAAGATTTAAAATAAAATTAAGTATTTAAAAAATTTCTACGTGGACCCAGGTTCACGAGTGGGTTTTGCAGTGACCAAAGTTTTTTTTATAGTGGTTTTTGCAAGAAGGAGTAATTCGCAACGGCAAAGGTAAGAAAGAATTAGGTTTGAGTTTACTAGAATTACCTATCTAATTTTTAAATGTTCATCATTTCTTAAACATGTGATATACTGAGATCGTTTAATTGTTTTAAAAAATGTAATGTACTTTTTCAGATATTAATGCGTGACACTACCCTTCCTCTTTATTTCAGTTCACCTAGGCCACGTGGTGAATGAACTGCTTCTCGTGTGCCGAATTTCAAGATTCTGTAGGCCTAAATACAATATCACGAAGAGACTGAGAGGTAAGCCAATCGAGTTAATACACATCCTGAGTTGAAGGAATATCTAATTTTTTTTTTATATACAGTTGGGTTAGGTTGTTCAGACGTCTTAAAATTCTTGAGATAGAATCTGAATTGAATGAATATATTATTCCCGGAAACCAGATATTTAGAAAATTTGAATTTACAGTTTGCAGTAGTACCGTTACTTAAATAATTTGATAAAAAAAAGTTTCGTGTTACCAGTGGTAATTAGCGTACAGGTAGTTCTGGTGATTTTGAAAGCGAAAAACATTGAATTAATAAGGAATTTTTTGTGAGGATGGAGTTGATCTATATACAATACATAACAATAGCCTCAACTAACCAGACCTAACCTGTCAGAGATTCGTATATGCAAGGTGTATAAGCGGAGGACGAAGGGAACTACCTCTGCGCTAGTTTAGCCAATTTCCTGTAATTATTGTTTTATGAAATGTATCATTAATGCATTAAATTATACTAGTCTACTTCTTGTTTGTTTCAGTTAATTGAAAGCAGATGGCAGACCTTTTACGCCGTAAATGTGCTGCAGTTTATTGCCAGAAATCTGGCAGTGATGGGAAGACACGGCTATTCCGATTTCCAGTGCCAAGTAATGCAGCACAGCGTAAAAGGTAAGGAAATAGAAGTAATAATGGCGTTAATAATAATAATAATAATAATAATAATAATAATACTTTTTATTGACGTTAGACATAAGCTTCAATCATTTATAGCCTTTGGGCCTATTTGGTAAACTGTAGTGATTCTTATATTTAAATGAGATTTTCCGTTGAAATCAGATTTGTTTCTTTAAATTACTTTTTGCCTCCCAATGTAATTAATTTGAAGTACATTTATGCATTAATTCTTTCATGGTATTATGTTTCTGAATATGCTATTTTAAGTACTAATAACATTATATTAAAATCTGTCTTTGTTATGTTAACACATAGGCTTAATTTAAAATACACAAACAGTTACATCACTAATAATTTACACTTAATTATATTAGCTTAGACTTGGGTAAGATATCATTCGAAGTTAAATTGTTATTCTATAGAAAAGTATTAATATCCAATTTACATGAACTAATGTTATTGCAATAAATTTATGAGAAGAGCTTTTCACTGTGTTTTTTTTTTTTTTTAATAAATACATAACCAATATAGCATTTGTGCAACTGTTACTTTGAATATTGTTAAGAGCTACAGCTATTCGTTTCAGCCCCCAGCATTATACCATACTTGAATTTGGTTGTAATTCCGAAAGTAGATCCTACTTGACTACTTGCGCCATGTGTTCTGTTGTCTCTCTTAGGAATAGATTTAAGAAGTGAGCAGAATAGCCAGCCATATGTAAAGACGTTTATATTTTCTTCTTTAAAAAGTTGTTCTCATCTCAACCATGTTAGCTGCATATAATTTGAACCTGTGATTTAAGTAATGAAATTATATGATGGAAATAATGGAAATATATGATGGAAATAATGGAAATTATTTCAATGACTTAAATTAGTACCAACTCTGGTTTGCGTTATTTTTCGAAACTAATAACAGAACCTTGATTGTTACAGGTACCAGATATGGGCTGATGTGGCCGAAAACCAGTTCCCTAAAAAAAGGGCCTATCTTTGTGAGAAACATTTCCACAAAAACCAGTTCAAGGATCCCTTCAGGTACAGCTTACTAAGAGGGGCCATTCCATCAAGAGACGCTTGGTATCTCTACTCGGGAACTACAGACATCACACCATCCTTTGAACTACCATCCAGTCCTACATCACCAGTCCTACCTACTTTGTCCACTTCACCACCTAACCTAACCGCTTCATTCATTTCACCATCTGATCTACCTCCTCCATCCCCTTCCCCACCAGATCCCGCTCTACCTGCTACCTCAACTCCAAAACCATTCCAACCTATCCAGTTGTTTGCACCCAGTCCTGATGTCAGTCATTTTTCTGAATCAAACTCTGATTGTTTGGCTACCCCGCTGGAGAGTTATGGTTCCATGAGTGACAGTGTTGTTGCAGATATTGCAGTTGACAGTTTTGCAACAACACCTATAGCTAAGAGAAAGCGAAGGAGTTTGGTACTTTCCAAAATTAATGTATCAAGGATAAGTCAGTTGACACCCAGAAAGAAATTCCTTTTCGGCCGTTTGAAAGATAAAGTGGTAGACTTACAAAGACTACAAAAGAAGTATAGAAAAAAGACATTGGCTTTGAAACGCTTAAGTAATGATATGAAAAATGGGCACAGTTCTGTTGTTGGGGCACTTTCAAAGTCAATGTCTTTGACAGCCGCTAAGCTCTTAGCTTCACAAGTGGGCCATTCACAACGGGCGCCAAAGGGTCATAGATGGTCGACTGAAGAAAAATGCATGGCATTATCCATCTATAAACGATCCCCAAAATGTTATACCTTCCTCAGATCCATATTCACCCTTCCCTGCAAGAGTACCCTCATGAATCTGCTGAACCGTGTTCCATTTGCAACTGGAATTAACAGTCAGATTTTTGAGTCTCTTGCAAAGTCTGTTTCAGAACTTGCGCCGCCTGATCGTATATGTTCTCTCATGTTCGATGATATGGATATTATGGAACATATACAATATGACCCCCGATCAGACAGAATCCTTGGTTATGAAGACCTGGGTGGTTGTGCACAACCCAGTAAGAAAGTAGCCAACCAAGTCTTGGTGTTCATGGCCAAGGGTCTGCGGCGAAAGTGGAAACAGCCTGTGGGATATTACTTCCATCGTGGTGGGATGTGTGGGAGTTCCTTGGCGATGCTCTTGAGAGAAGTTCTCCAAGCCTGTAGGGAAGCTGGGTTGATTATTGTTACCACTGTTTGTGACATGGGTGGCAATAATGTAAGAGCCCTACAGGATATGGGGGCTTCTTTTGAGAAACCATTCTTTACATTTAATAATCAAGAAGTGGTGACTATCTATGATCCACCCCACCTCTTGAAGTGCACTCGTAACATGCTTTACAAGCATGATGTGCAGTTAAATGTAAAGAATAGTAATGGGACACTGCGTGTCTTGACAGCTTCTTGGGATCATATCCGGGAAGCTGTCAAGCTTGATAGGAAAGAACCTTACCAGGCATTGTACAAAATAACGAACGACCATCTGGACCCTAACGCTTTCAAGAAAATGAAAGTATCCCTTGCTGCCCAAGTGATGAGCAACAAAATGGCAGCAAACCTTCATGCACAGGCTGTTAAAGGTGAGTATCATATTCAATTTCAAATTAACAAAATATAATTACGTTTCAATGTTATTTATTACTTGCTGTCGTATTGCATATGAGAACATTTTATTAGACGAATACTGAAATCTAATTGTAACTTAAATCTTATGCTCATGTAAGTTCTTATCCTACTTCTGTCATAGTTAATAGCATGTTATAATAGAAAATCCATTTAATTTTAATTTTTAATTTTATTTAAATTCAAATATACAGAATAAAGAAATATGATTACAAAACAAACAAAGAGAAATACAAATAAAATAATACAAGCAATATAAAATGAAGATACAGTAGTATTAACAAAATTTGAGACCGAATGAGCAGCGCTCGTGCTCGGTCGCAGTTCAGATATAATATTAAAATAAAAAATAATAATATAAATAAATAAGTAAAATAAAATAGGAACTAAAATATAATTACAGCGGCAATGGAATTATATAATATAATATTAACACTAGAGAAGAATAATATCGCACGTGAAAAGTAGGACTAATAATATGACTTTAATATGACTTACAATTACAATTATAATTATAATTACAATATGACTTTAATAGATCAATGTTTGCCTTAGTTACTTAGACATATGTTCTTTGTTTTCAGGTTTAATACCCGGAGCAGAGGCAACAGCTCATATGGTATCTTACATAGATAAGTTATTTGACAGCCTTAATGCCTCATCAGCCTGTGAGCAAGGTCCAGATGGATTGAAACGTTATATACATGCCAAGAAAGAGAACCGCCATCTTGCTTTTTGGGATTGTGCCATTAAAGAAGTAGATAGTTGGCAGTTTCTGAAGAAGTCTTCGGCTGTGAGAAGTGAAACTACTTCTCCAACAACCAAATCTAAGATTCTTCGACCACGTTCACAGGATGGCTGGCTTGCCTCTGTACGTGGTGTGAAGCATCTTTGGTTTAGTTTAAAGGAGAAGGGATTCAGATAGCTGCAGACAAGGTCACTCAATCAAGATCCGCTGGAACACTTGTTTGGTTGTATTAGAGCTAATTGCGGTTCTAATAATAACCCAACAGTGGTTCAGTTTCAGGCTGCCTTGAAAACAGCCATTGTTAATGGCCTCGCTTTCAAGGCGCTGAAAGGTGGTAATTGTGAGCAGGAGGATGAACCTGGCGACTGGCTGAACAAGCTGCGTTGTTTTCTAGATGCAGAGCCAGAACCTCCTAGTGGTCAGGAACCCAGCTCTACCATTGAGGAGGTGCCTCCTACTCACGATGTCCCGTATGAGGGGGTAATATCTGACTCTGTTGCCTATGTCTCTGGGTATATAGCCAGAAGATTTCTTAACGGTAACACCTGCATTCACTGTAAAGCTTGCCTCACAACAGAATCAGTGCAGTACTTTCATTCAGGAATTTCTCTTCAAGAGCATTCAGATACCAACCGCCTTTCATACCCCACTGAAGAATTATGTAAGGCAGTTGGAGCTGGAGCAACTCTTTTAGAAAATTTGATGCCAGAAATTGCTCACTATCCTGGGGTGTGTAAGCGTGTTGCAGGTGCTATCAAGGAAAATGTTGATTTTACTTGGATTAGGGGAAAATGTGTGGATCATGAAGTACCCATAATCAATGGCATTATTAAGGGCATATGTGCCATTTCAATCCCTTGGTGGTGTCGAAGGTTCAATAGGAACAATAGGCACCTCCGAACTAAAAGGCAGGATAAGAGTAAGGTTAAAATTTGGCAACATGTGTAAGCTGTACCTGATTCTGAACTGTGTATGAATTGAACAACGCTGTAACTTCTATTTGATCGGGGTGTGTTTGTATATTTCGTATTGTTCTAGTGTGTTTAGTTTTTGGTTCTTGGGTTGTATGTGTAGGATTTCCATGTCTGTATTTATGTTATTGTATGTATGGTTAGCATTGGTTATGTGATCGGCATATGTAGATGTATTGTGTCCTCTGGTTATTGCTTTAATGTGTTCTTAATTATATCCAAGTGTTAAAAGTAATGTACGCAAGATTCAACATGGAATACCTCGAAATATTGTATAATTTGCATAAAATTTTTGTTGCATTTGTGATTAGTTAACTTTGAATTTTACTACACTAGTTAAAAGGAATCACAAATCAGAAGATTACAGAGAACTTGTCAGTGAACTGATTAAAAAACATAACGTGATGGGATGTCATATCTCTCAAAATAACATTGATTCTCATCAATTTTTTTCTTTCCTCAAAATCTTTGCGTTGTTGACGACGAACTGGGGAGCATTTTCACCAGATTTGGGTGCATTATGTAGAATTTTTAGAGAGTAGATATGTTGTTTTCTAATGCCAGGCATTTGACAATAAAGTCATTTCATCTCTTGCACTCCAATATTTTTCAAAATTATTGTCATGGTCAGCCACTGAAGCACAGATTTTGAGGTGTTCCAAATCCATTTCTTGGTTTGAGTTGCACACTGGACAGTTAGGGGACTGATATATTCCAATTCTATGCAGCAAAATAGTCCCTCAGTCGGATCTCCGGCCCGGGACTACTTTAATGGTACAGAAGCAACTAAACTTCTTATAATGGAATGCTGGTTGTATAACATCAGCTAAGAAAAGAGTAAATATGGTACAATATTTTGAGGAACGGGGCCACAACCAAATCAAACACTCTCAGTATCAAAGCTCAAAATTAGGAAATGTTGCGAAGTATCGACTTATCGCTAATAAATTGTATTGCACTTTTTCTAATATGTTCAATGTTTTGAATCAACTATACATCAGGGAATGAAAAAAAAAATTATTTGTATCTCTTAATGGTGTTATTATTGAAAGTCTAAGTTGATTTTATGTCTATTGTAGATAAATAGTTTTCTTTGTATTCTTTATCAATGGTGATTATTGATTATTGATTACTTAGATTTTTAATATCCATATATTAAACTAATGGCAGTTTTAAAAATAGATGTTCAGCTCTGACGGTGTAAAACAAATAAAGTGGTGTTTTATAAATGTTTATGAACGTGCGTTGTACTATGTCACAGCAAAACATCTTATGACTATTTTTAAGCTAATGTTTGACATAAAAAAATTAAGAGCGAATTATAATTATATAACTGACCAATAATAACTTCGAAGTCAATATTCCATACTCAATCTTTGTTTTTATCTTCCAATACATGATGCATAACATTATTTAAAAATAGTGCTTAAGGTGTTTTGGAGAGAAGTATCCTATCCTATTCGCATCCAGTATCTCAATTACATATTTTATCTAGAAGATGCAAAAACTTTTATTAGTCAACTTTGATAAATTAATTTAATAAAAGGGTTAAATGACGGTGTTAAAAGAGGGAGTGTGTTAATGGTTTTTCAGTTTCATGTTCAACCATTATATTTATATTCACATGTTAAAACAATAATGTGATATAAATATTGTGGTTAAACATGTTATTTAAACTGATAAACCATTACACACTCCTTTGGCGATATGAAAAATACTAGTATGTGTTGGTATAATAGGTATCTGCAGTACCGATCGGGCTCCAATGTTGGCATAACGGATACCTGTAATACCGATCGGGACGTGTAACATGGGATGTTAGTTCGGCATTCTGCCGCTATGTGTAACGAGATGTAGTTCCGATGTTTTGCCGCCAAGTGTCTCGACGTCGCGTCAATAGTGTGTCGAAGGTAATGCATTGAGTTGGGGGTCTTTCTATTTATTTGTCTATGGCTGTTTCCATTCCTGACAAAGAGCATTGCGGAGGGTTGAAAGTGTCCTCGGTGAAGGCTGGTGGGCTGCAACTCGTCTTCCTAATGCATCCCAGGCATGCTCTATAGACGATGTAAGAGTAATGGAACGGAGAAAAATTCTCTCCGGCGCCGGGATTTGAACCCGGGTTTTCAGCTCTACGTGCTGATGCTTTATCCACTAAGCCACACCGGATACCACCCCGGCGTCGGACAGAATCGTCTCAGATTAAGCTCCAACTCTTGGGTTCCCTCTAGTGGCCGCCCTCTGCACTACGTCATAGAAGTCTATGAACGTAGGACCCACATGTGTGGGCTTCAGTCCTACGTTCATAGACATCTATGACGTAGTGCAGAGGGCGGCCACTAGAGGGAACCCAAGAGTTGGAGCTTAATCTGAGACGATTCTGTCCGACGCCGGGGTGGTATCCGGTGTGGCTTAGTGGATAAAGCATCAGCACGTAGAGCTGAAAACCCGGGTTCAAATCTCGACGCCGAAGAGAATTTTTCTCCGTTCCATTACTCTTACATCGTATGATGACGCAGAATATCTGCATGGAAATATCGTATGTACTTCGGTACATTAAAATAATATATATGTGCTATAGAGTTTTGATCCGGGGACATCGCTGGTCAGTCCAAGCGCCGGATATCTTCCCCCCCCTCATGATACTCGTCCACCAGTTGGCTCTATGCGGACATGCATTGTCGTCCATAAAGATGAAGTGTGGACCAACTGCACCTCTGAAAAGTCGTACATGTCGTTCCAATACCTCGTCTCTGTACCTCTGGGCATTCACAGAACCAGCTGCGAAGATGTGCAGATCTGTACGTCCATTGAACATTATGCCTGCCCGCACGAGTACGCCACCACCACAAAATGGGCGTTTTTCCACGATTTTTGTGGGATGAAACCTGGTTCCACGTTCCCTCCAGATTATTGTGCGACGGGAATCATTGGTCAAACTGAATCTGGACTTGTCTGTAAACAGCATGTTCCTCCATTCATTCAAGGTCCAAAGTTGATGTTGCCGACTCCACTGTAAACGGTTCCTTTGGTGTACTCGAGTGAGCTGGACACACATTACTGGTCGTCTGGCACAGAGACCGCCTGCCCTGAGTCTCTGGTATACAGTTTGTCTGGAAACTCGAACGTCTGAGGCAGCTGCAAGTTCAGAAGACAGTTGTCTTGCAGGCATCGTCCGATTACGTCGTGTTGTTAAGGTCAAATATCGGTCCTCTTGCGGCGTTGTGACCCATGGGCGACCTTGTACAGGCATACGACGAACATCACCTGTGTCTTCGAACCGTCGCCAAAGCCTGGAGATGACACTTTGTGCCACATTCATGGCTCGAGAGACTTCGGTCTGAGTCTGACCTCCTTCCAGACGTCCGATTATTCTACCCTTCAAAACAGGGTCCAGTTGGCGTCTCTGTAGCATGTTGGTGCTGTCCTGTATATACTGTGATAAGAAACTACCTTCTGTTCACAATGAGAGAACACGAACAAATGAGTCGCACTGGGTCTGTTTGCTTACCTAACACGTGTTTATTCGGAGTGGAAGCGGAGGTTGGGGTACCCCCTCCCTATGCATAAAGCACATGTACGATGCGGCACACACTGTAATAAAGTTTTATAGCGATTGCTCACCGTTTTCCCTTTCATTTCTCCGCTTTACGAATTATGCTTAACTTTTGGACACTAGTGTGTGTGTGTGTGTGTGTGTGTGTACATATATATATATATATACATATATATATTATATATATATCTCAGAGAGTGGAATGCTTTACCTGCAGACTTACTAAAGGCTTTACCAATAAACAAAAATTTATTTAAAAATAGGCCTAAGGGCTTTACTAATAGACGGTAATATATTATACACACTATTTAAAGGGTGTAATTGATATCTTGTTATTTGAAGTGTATTGTGTCAGTGAAGTGTGTCGTGTCAGTGAAGTCTATTGTGTAAGTGAAGTGTGTTTGTGTCAGTGAAGTGGCTGTGCAAAGTATTTGAACAGTGAAATGGTTTTGAAGTGTTAGTGAAATCAGGATAGAATTAGTGCAGTGAGTGAGTTGAGAGCGAAATAAGTGTAGTGCCGAAAGGTACTTGTGTAGGTATAAACCTGTCACACTCGTAGGTCTTACATCGAACTTAGGGTTAAGATACAAATTAGATTTACTTTAAATGTTATTTTAAATGATCACGCTTCATTTAATTTAGGATGCTGCTTGTTATTATTATTATTATTATTATTATTATTATCATCATCATCATTTATCATTATTATTAATAATTGTTTTTTATTAGTTGTGTTTATTATTAATTGTCATTATTGAGTGTAATTAGTTACCACTGCCACCGGGTATATACCCATTTGCAGTGTGAATACATACATACATACATACATACATACATACATACATACATACATACATACATACATACATACATACATACATAGGGACATCATTTTATTTTTACTTCAATTTTTATTGTACCTGAGTTTTTGAATATACTTCACTCCCACCCACTACTAGTAAACTTCCAACTGTTCTCCACACAGAACCAAGTGTTATACACTCAAAGTCGCCTTAGGATCATAGTAAACACGAACAATACTGAGTTAGTGAGTATAGTACGTTCCAGAAATATGTTCGCGTTTTTCAGTGACGAAAGAGCTTTCGATATTGAATCGTATTTTCACACAGGGATACGACAAGGACAAACGGATGTCAGTACCTGTTTCCCCCACCCGCTTATGCTCGCCTCTCTGTAAAGGCTAGTGACTGGGCTGTCTTAGCTCTTTTCTGAAAACATTAATTTCTGTTAGGAATTGGACATCTACGTAATATTATACAACTGTTTAAAATAACTTAAATAAAAGGTTAATTAATTAACTGTCACGTGATTTCCCTCCTTTCTACAACCCTGCGACAAAACCACTTGGACGGACAATAGATAGCATGTCTGAGTAATTTTTCTTTTCAGAAATGAAGATTGAATTTACAGTACGTAAGGTACTCTTTTATAGAGTAGGTACAGAATTATTTCAACATGAGTTACTAGTACGAACGACGAAATTGGTAATTGGAATTAGTTACAATAGTCTATAGTGCTATAATATGCAAAAAATAACTGAAGCCTGTATGGAAATGAACGGCCACCATTTTGAAAATTGTGTTTAAATATCCATATTATGATTATTTTTCAATTTAACTTCATTCTCTATATTGTAAGCTAATGTGCTGTAGACAGTATAATGTACACTGCATAATGAATACGTCCGAATGGATAGCTCAGTTCCTGAGTAAAAACACTTATTGTTAATACAGAACTCCATTATGATTAAATAAAAACCAAATGAAAATTATCAAACTCAAAATCGCGATAGTTCCATTTACGTAAATGGATGAACTACTTTTCTTCCCTCCTATACGTAGTAAAGTGATTTTCTTGTATTTTACGCCAGTACTCTATCATTGAACTCCAGTCGTGGAAAGGGGTAGCAAACGGCGTTACCAATTCTCGCCCGTTAATCCGAAGGTATAGCATGGTTAATATTAGAAATGTTAGTAGTAATAAAATGATGTAACTGTATGTATATCTGTGTGTGTGTGTTTTCTGCCACAGGGCTGGTGTTTCACTGTAAATCCAGCATTATCCAATCTTTTCTAATTTCTGCCTTCCTCTTTGTCTCCCCATATGATCCATATATCTTAATGTCATCTACAATCTGATATCTTCTTCTGCCCGAACTCTTCTCCCTTTCACCGTTTCTTCCAGTGCATCCTTCATTAGGCAGTTCCTTCTCAGCCAGTGACCCAACCAATTCTTTTTTCTCTTCCTGATAGTTTCACCCACTCTTTCCAGCACAGTTTCATTCCTTATTCTGTCTGTCCATTTCACACGCTCCATTTTTCTCCATATCCACATTTAAAATGCTTCTAGTCGTTTCTCTTCCCTTCGTCGTAATGTCCATGTTTCTGCCCCATACAATGCTACACTCCATACAAAGCACTTAATTATTCTCCTCGTTAATTTTTTTTCCTGAGGCCCGCACAAGACGCTCCTTTTTCTATTAAAAGCTTCCATTGCCATTGCTAACCTTCTTTTAACTTCCTGGCTCAGCTCATGTTACTGCTTATAGTACATCCCAAGTATTTGAAGTTGTTCACTTGCTCTACTGCCTCATTTAGTATTCGCACGTTTACATTCTTTATTTTTCTTCCGAGAACCATGGTCTTCGTCTTATTTGCATTTATCTTCATCCCATACTGCTCACAGCTGCCATTCAGCTCCAGTAGCATATTTCTTAGTATCGTCGTCTCTTCTGCTAACAACGCTATATCATTAGCAAATCTTATGCACTTTATTGTTCTTCCTTCTACTATCACCCCCTCCCATGTTCTGAAAGCAATTCTTCACTAAATCGTCCAAGTAGATGTTGAACAAAGTAGGTGATAAAGGACATCCTTGACCTACTCTTCTCCCAATTTCACATCCTTCAGACATTTCTTCTCCTATCCCGGCTTTGACTCTCTGTTTCAAATAAAGATCACTGAACAGCCTCCCCTCTTTTCAATCCACACCTATTTTTTTCTGGATAACCATCAGTTAGTTGAGTAAATTGAAGCACAAACAGGATTATAAATATCAAAGATAAGAAAATGAATTAGGGTACTGCGATACACTTTGAACATATGACAGTTTATGCCATATTAATAACACTGATTATTTTAATTTATTAATATGCAGAGTTTTAGTCAACGAGCACTAAAGTGAGAAATTAACCGACATTTGTGAGTCCTGAGGGAGACACGAAATGATATTACAAACCAACTCGCATGCACACTGCGATAAGCGTGGATTTTATTGTGATGAGAAGGTTAAAGGATAACGCACTACTAGTGTTCCCAGCTGATTATGCATTGTTTATAGAGGATTGTATTGCCATTGTTCGTAAATTTGTGAAGCCAACTGTAAGATCAATATCAGCGAAGCAGAAGAACTTACAATGAGTTGGGTAACTTATTAAAGGAATTTAGTAAAATGCTATTCATCTTGAAGATTCTGGAGCATGAAGCAGTCCATTAGTCATCTGGTGCTGAGAGGACTTGAAAGCTGAAGCTAGTGCAACATTAATTCTGAGATTCTGCGATACGTAAACTTTTCAGACGCTTGTAAAATAAACTTAATCTCAATCATATCACGCGTTGCATGCGGTACGTAACAACCTCTCTCTCTGAATCGTTTTATATCAATGCTTCCAAATCACTTCTATCGTGATTGAAGTTTAAAACAAATAGCTACATCTTCTAAAAAATAGACGGTTTCTTCCGCGCGTCACATTTTCCTCAAGCATCTAAGCGTGTTAATTCCAAAATTATTACTCTTCTCCATTTTTCCATCAATCTCAACATCGTCTCTTTTTTCATTCAGTTATTACTATCATTATTATTTACTAATTTTATTATCATCTTTATGTGAGCTTTTTTCTTAAGTATTTTGCCTACAAAGTATGTATATCTATGAAACGGAACTGTCCCCGAACACGAGCTTTGCTCTTTCGGGGTATTTTAATGTAACGTTTTTATGTATATGTTATTATTATATAAAATCTAAAAATATATAAAATTTTCTAGGCCGGCAGATTTTTGCTGTTACTACTTTAATATTGTACCCATAATATTTTAGGTTGCCACTCATCTTCTAAGTTCTTTAGGCTTGTTGAAAAATATACTGCGTTCATTCAAAAGTCATTACAAGGGAAAAGATTTTAAGGTGCAGCACCTTTCCAAAAATATAGCTGTTTTCATACAGATAAAATTCCCATATGGATGTTTCTCCCTTAGATTGAGTAATGTGAAATTTAAAGAATTGGCACTTAGCACATTTAAAAAGATATTGTTGACTAAATTTTGAGGCTTGGAAATAACACGTATTTTATGCATCGAAGGACACGACACTTCTCGTGAATTATACCTAGCCTCACGTTATTTATGCCTAACAAGGAGATACATTATGTAATACATTATAAACGTTCATTTTGGATACATTATGTAATACATTATAAACGTTCATTTTGGCATACATTTGAAATAGCACTGTGGAAAATGAATGATATATACCACTAATGTTAAATTTGCTAACTTCGAACTCAAAAACAAATCTATATAACTTAATGAAACTTTTGCAGGTAACTTATATATGCTTTATGAACTTACTCCTCCACTTTATTGAACTGCATATGCTGAGAGTTAGGATAGAATTTTTTTCAGTGGTATATACAGTGTATATATATATTTTTTTACATTTTTTTTTTCAATTTTTTTGTGCATTCAACTTCAAATACATAAGCTATCTGTACCATGCTAGAGGTATAGAATAAGAATTATGTTATAAATGAGCTGAAAAAGTTTCATTAATTTTCACGTATTAGTTCTTGAGTAAATGAATTCTGTTGAATTCTTTGTAAGTTGATACATATGGATGTATACTTTTTGCTGGTTGAGTGGAAGAGAAGGCCTTACGGCCTTAACTCTGCCAGCTAAAATAAATCATTATTATTATTATTATTATTATTATTATTATTATTATTATTATTATTAAATGAGTCACGAAGTTAACAAATATAACATTAGCAGGATAGGCTATTCAAATTCCCCTTAAACATATAATGGGGCGTTTTGGTACTTTTTTGCTTCTAAATTACACCCATACAATTTTTTAACTTATTCATGAATCATCTTGTATCTGAAAATATTCGAACCTGACCTTTCAACTCTGTTTATGTATCAGCAGTGAAAACGTTTGTGAAACTCTTTAAATTGAAATAGACCATAAAATAAGTCAATCTTTCACTTTCAAACTTACTCTGTGGGCAATCTTGAATAGAGGTACGTACTACTATGATTTATTCTTTGAAGTCAGAAGTCAAGTGTGGTCGACTTCATGGAGTCACTTGAATTTGTATTCCTCTTCGCTGGACATCGACAATCAGCTTTAGCCAAACACAACAATCGGCAGGAAACATAGTACATAACGCTTACACAAAAAATCTAATTGGGCTTCAATGCTCAGGGATAATCCCATCGCATCCACTAATTGCCAATGTCAATGCCAATAGGTCGCTCAGATTAAAATTCGGGGCCGCCAAACTAAGGCCCGCAGGCCACATCCGGCCAGCATGGCTTTTTATGTGACCCGTCTTTGTTCTTGCAAAAACTTTAAAAGACGTATTTTAAATTATTAGCGATTTTAAAGTTATATTTTCTCAATGCGAATGCTTGAGCACGCATCGACAACGAAACCTGGACGTAAAAGTAAGGCGACTGAGACACGGACATACATTGGCAAGGTGTTTTTCGCAAATTTATTGAAGGAAAAACTCTCCCATTTCAGTTTTTAAATTATCCCGGTTGGTTATGCCACTCAGAATTTTTTGTTTATGTAACAAAATATTTCAATAATTTGAACACCGTACTGAAGGCGAACATAAACTAATCAATGGTGCATAAAATACAGTGAAATCATTCAGTTAAAATTATTCAAACGACAAATTTCTGTAAAAAATTGGGAACAATTTCCAGTAGCCAGTGATCTTAAAACCATATCTCGAAACATATTTCAGAACAATTATTTTGTGAATGTCATTGGACGTATTGAATAACAATTTGTTAAGATATTTGTAGATTTTATGAAAATGAATTATGAAATTTCTTTGTATCCGTTTCTATTTTTCTGTGATTTTGACAGTGCACTGGTACAACTGCAATAAGAACAACTAGATTTGAAATGTGATGATATGATGCACAAAAAACCTAATTGGGCTTCATGATTAGGTATAATCCCATCCCACCCACTAATTGCCAATGCCAATCAACGCTTGGTCGTTCAAATTAAAATTCAGGACCGCCAAAACTAAGACTAGCAGACCACAGGTACAGTATAAGAAATGAACTCCAGATAGAAGAATTAAATCAACTAGTTAAGGATTATCAAAGTAAATGGATGCATCACCTAGATAGAATGGTGGAAGAGCGCTTCCCGAAGCTAGCTTTCCAGTATTGTTCAAAAGGAAGAAGAGATGTAGGTCGTCCGAGACTTCGATGGAGGCAACAGTTCTAATTGGGGACGGAACGGGTCGATAGGCCCATGCCCTGTTGTTGATGATGATGATGATTATTATTGTGATGATGATTATGCAGTGAAAGGGCTCTCTTCAATCTTAAAAATCTGATAACATTCTATAAAATAATACTAGATTAAATGTATCCAGCTTTGAAGAATTAAGCTCATGTTTTCATCGACATATATATGTTGAACAAAAATTTTCGAGAAGAAGAATTTAAGGGAAGACTCCACTGAAAACCATGAACATTTTTCCAAATTTTTTTAGCTATTTCACTTATTCAGAATTTATATTTTCATACCCCAAATGGATTCAGTTCAATTCTGATTACAAATACTCGTATGTTTACACTTTTTAAATTAAGGCTGGAAGGGGGCGTGGAATTTAAAGAGCTGTCAAAATTGTTTTTCATCGAAGAATTCTTTTTTAAAATTTCTGATTACAAATCTAGTAACTTTTTGTTGGCTCCCTGAAGTTACTAGATGAATGTAGCGGAGGAGAATATTAATTTACATAAATATTCATTTTATTTTCAAATCTATTTTTTTGTGTTCATTTTTGTTGATTCAACACCAACTTTCTTATGCCAAATATTAATCAATCTGGATGAAATTTTTACTGTAAGTATTTATGAGGTAGCTGCATGTTTCTATGCATTTATTTTGTGAGAAATGCTGCTAGTTTATTTTATTAATGTTTTTCTTAATGCTGCTAGTTTATTTTATTAATATTTTTCTTAATGCTGCTTAAGAAATATATTAATAAAATAAACTAGCAGCATTTCTCACAAAATAAATGCATAGAAACATGCAGCTACCTCATAAATACTTACAGTAAAAATTTCATCCAGATTGATTAATATTTGGCATAAGAAAGTTGGTGTTGAATCAACAAAAATGAACACAGAAAAATAAATTTGAAAATAAAATGAATATTTATGTAAATTAATATTCTCCTCCGCTACATTCATCTAGTAACTTCAGGGAGCAAACAAAAAGTTACTAGATTTGTAATCAGAAATTTTAAAAAAGAATTCTTCGATGAAAAACAATTTTGACAGCTCTTTAAATTCCACGCCCCCTTCCAGCCTTAATTTAAAAAGTGTAAACATAAGAGTATTTGTAATCAGAATTGAGCTGAATTCATTTGGGGTAAGAAAATATAAGTTCTGAATAAGTGAAATAGCTAAAAAAAATTTGGAAAAATTTTCATGATTTTCAGTGGAGTCTTCCCTTAAAAATAAAAAATTGAGATGGACATTGACTGACAAACACCTTTTTAAGACTACTTGCTACTACCAGCACCACTGAACAGAAATCAGACATCAACAATCCAATACCTCGAAAAAGCTAGTTCCACACTCTCGTTAGGTAATTATGCATGTACTATTATACGAAATTTGCAAATTTAACAAGTATCAGAAATACAATTAAATGCACGATAATAGCTCTTCCCAGCGAAATATTGACTGAAAACTATTGTATGTATAATTTTTATTTCGAAGAATTTTCCTTAGTGTTAATCTGATCCTCGACCGAACAGCCTTGTAGCTATTGGCTATAGAAAAAAGTTTGGGCGCCTCTAGATTAAATGAACATATAATTTCAGAATACATTTTCGTGAGTAAGTAGATGACTTTTTAATTGTTTATAATTTGTTTATAATTAATAATATATAATTATTTTTTTTTAGAATTAGCCTACCAAAGCACCGATAATACTTTCTCTTAGTATCCGGCGCGTTGGAGCGCATCTGCAGTCAAGTTTCGTTTCGTATAAGCCAAGCGAATAATCTACTTGTCCAGTAGTAACAGTAAAGATATAAAAAACGCGTATTTAAAGTGTCCGAATCACACGTAGATAATTACTCGGGACATCTCTAAGAAAGAATTAATTACTAAAATAATAGAATCATAGATAAGATTGTTAACTAGTATGCATATGCAAGAAATGACAAGTAAATTATACCTAGATTCCCCTCATTCAGAAATGATTTTATAATTACAAACTTTGTATATACAAAAGCCTTAACCTAATTTCATTGCTTTTCCTATGCAGATTTTATGGAGACGGCGTTGCGCCAATACCGACGAAAAATAATGCCAAAAAAATGTAAGGAGTTCAGGACTCTCAGCCTGATATCGCACTCGCGAAGATTCTTCTGTGAATACTGAATCGACATTTATATTCTAAGATGGAAGGACAGTTGGAAGAAGAGCAGTTTGGCTTCAGAAAAGGAAACAGTACAAGGGATGCAATGGGACTGCTACGAACAATCGGCGAAAGATACCTAGAGAAGAAGAAAGAGTGTATGTAGTATTTGTGGACCTAGAAAAGGAGTTTGACAGAATAGATTGGAACAAACTGATGGACATCCTGAAGAAAATAAGTGTGGATTGAAAAGACAGGAGGCTGCTCAGTAACCTATATATGATACGAGTCAAAGTCAGGATAGAAGAAGAAACGTCTGAAGGAAATGAAGTAGGGAGAGAAATACGACAAGGATGCCCTGTTCAACATCTACTTGGAGGATTTTGTGAAGATTTGTTTTCAGAACATGGGAGGGGTGTTGTATCAGCGTGTCTGAGTAAAACCCAGGAAAGGAAAAAGGATCGTAACTTTATGTATTTTTGGCTGCCTTTCACAAATAGTATAAAGTAAAATCCATGATAATTGTAACAATGTAATATTGACAAACTGAGAGAGATAAATTAATGTAAGAATACAAAAGCAAAGAATTATAAATCTAATAACAATATAAAGCAGTGAGATAATGAAAGAAAGAAAGTTAATGTCTACCATCAAAATGAATGTAAGAATGGCGATGTATCACAGAGTAAATTAAACACTCACGGAAAATACAGTCCGGATAGACTCGGGCTCTAATAAGTCATATAAAGTTGTAGTCTCCAACCTTCAGCTGAATTAAAATTCATATCCTTGGGAAGCACACCATAACAAAGTGAGCCGCTATGTACATAAATGGCGTAGCGACGTCAGAAAACTTTCCTGTGGTTTTATGGACGTAAATAATCCCTCGTAGTGTAGAATATGAAAATTAGGAATGCTGGCCAGCCCGTCGTTAACAATGAAACAAGCCATCCCTTAGTCTGTAAAGCGATGATATCCAAACGATGTTCCACCAATGAATTATACCACACAGACGAAAGTCCTAGCTATCCAAATCAACGGGGTCACCCGACCCCCGCAAGCACGTAATACGATGAGTTGACGACTATCTCAGCCGAGACGGGAGACTGCCCGTTTCTCTCTTGAGGTCGTAACTGCGTCGAGTTCTCTCACCAACTGAACGTTAGCCCGGTCTGCCAGCCGAGGCCGGCGATGCGTGTCATTCCTCCAATGAGCGGAGAAGATCAGGGTGCGTTCAGGAAAAATAAACCAAACAGTAGAGCCACCATAAACAATAAAATTGCCCACAGCATAAACTACATCACAGGGGTAAAAGTAGGAGGAAGAAGAATAAAGTGCACAAGATTTGCTGACATGTCGTTGTTAGCAGAAGAGGAGACGATACTAAGTGATATGCTACTGGAGCTAAATGACAGCTGTGACCAGTATGGGATGAAGATAGATGCAAAAAAAACAAAGACCATGGTTATCGCAAGAAAAATAAGAAAAGTAAACTTGCGAATTCTACATGAGGCAGTAGAGCAAGTGAACAGCTTCAAATACTTGGGATGTACTATAAATAATAACATGAACTGCAGCCAGGAAGTAATGAAGGAGAATAACAATGGCAAAGGAAACTTTTAATAGAAAAAGGAGCATCTCTTGCGGAAGTCTGGAAAAATGACTAAGGAAGAGACTAATGAAGTGCTTTGTGTGGAGTGTGACACTATATGGGGCAGAAACATGGACATTACGACGAGGTGAAAAGAAGCTAATAGAAGCATTCGAAATGTGGCTATGGAGAAGAATTGAGAGTGTGAAATGGACAGACTGAATGTGAAATAAAGTTGTGTTGGAAAGAGTGGGTGAAGAAAGAATGGTGCTGAAACTGGTCAGAAAGAGAAAAAGGAATTGATTGGGTCACTGGATGAGAAGAAACTACCTACTGAAGGATGTACTGAAAGGAATGGTGAACGGGTGAAGAGTTCGTGGCAGAAGAAATCAGACGATAGACGACATTATGATATATGGATGATATGCGGAGACTAAGAGGACGGTAGAAATTATGAAAGATTGGAGAATGTTGAGTTTGCAGTGAAACACCTGCCCATGGGCAGAACACTTAAGTATGTATGTATGTATGTATGTATGTATGTATGTATGTATGTATGTATGTATGTATGTTCCTTTGCAGTTGAATTGGGCTAAACAGTAGTAGAAAGAAAGTGCTCTATCATTCGTCAGATAAAATGATCATTGAAATTAAATTTTGCATAGAATGTTTGGAAAGATCTGATTAACAGCTGTATTTTGTAGCTATCCTATAGAAAGCGAGATAAGGTCTCAACTAAATTATATTAAAAATACGATTTTTTAAGCGTCATTCGTTGTCAATATCAGTGCGTACGCAAATAACGAAAGGTCAGGTTATGTCCATATATTCACAGCAATGATGTGCGAGAAAAGAGGCTGTTCATACAAAAATGGGACGGTCATCATCCATATTTAAAGTGCTGAGTATCAATGTGGCAAGGAGAGACTGTTCAGTTATCGACGTGTGAGAATTTAATGAATATCAATATCCGAAAGCTTTCGGTTCCAGGACGTACTCCCGCAAATTGATGATATTTTTAAAAACTTCATATTTTTGAGTCCACTCCGTGCGCAGACGCAAAACTCCCTACACTATCTTTGGCGTAATAATATTAGTGTGACATCGGTGTGAAATCATTATGATTCAGGATGAATGCTTCATTACTGATTCCATTTGCATTACATCATAAATATCTCTCTGTATTTTCAAATTTTAATTCAACTGTGATATTGTTTGTTTAGGCCGAATGGCGTTTATTTCTGTAACAGGATTTATGAGTACTTCAAATACAAACATGTGCCAGCTGTACACTTCATCTAAATAATTGATCGATTGTCCAATAGGTACTTTTCAACTATGTTTAATACCACCATGTTTCAATAACTATATAAGAAACAGGAAGAATTTAAATAAGAGAATGGTATTTATGTAAGTATGTAAGTACAGTAGAGACACAAATACGTACAACTCATGCATTTTGTCAAGACACTTCCTCACTCTTCCTATAAAGCTGCGCACGAGATCGGATGAGTCTACTTAACGAACTATAGGGGAATGGGTTATTCTTTGCCTTGAACTCGGCAGACACACGCCCGATCTTCCCTTCTACTCCTATCCCCCCTCCACAGAAACGTTGTTCCCGTAATGCACATCGCGTCTTGACAAAATGCATGAACTATATACATTCATGAAGGTGTACTTCCGAGCTTCCGGAAATAAAGCCTGATCGATATTTATAGATTCAAGCAGCACACCTAATGGTATAATCGTCATCAAAATTTTAAGATTATAAGTGAACTTAAATTTCATCTTTCCGGATTCCTTCAGATACAAACTCAAAAGAATGGTTTGCATCGTCTTCTCTGGATGCATTAGGCTACTCTTGCTAAAGATACCTATATGCCTAACAAGAAGCAAATAATGTGTCAGACAGCCAAAGCCGTATTTTTATGGTGGTAATTTTCTTAAAATTTCGTGTGATATTTCTAAAATTTCGTTTTTTTTTTGGTGTTCAATAAAGTATAACATTTTCGCGATAATGTTGCAGTAAAATAATAGTCTGTCATCGTATAATAACCTACCACATCTCCTCTACTAAAATTTGCTTAAAAGCGAAAATCAATTTAAACGGTTACATAACTATATAATTTACCAATTATATATTTGTATAACATTATTATTATTATTATTATTATTATTATTAATAATATTATTAGTATTAATATTATTATTATTATTATTATTATTATTATTATTATTATTGCCCAGCGGATTTAACGTAAGATGATTATAATACGATATATATTATGTACTTGAAGGACTTTATTGATGTAAGATGTAATGAAATTAATTTTAACACAACTATTAGGTCTACTTCAACTCACTGTTAACCCCAAATGAGTAAATGGACAAATTGCAACATACAAGTTTCAATATTTTCCGATTTTATTGAAGATATTTTTCCTGTAACAATAATTATCATTATCACTTAAATAAAACCCATGACTATGGTACTCCACCATACCAGAAGACGCACTTATTTCTGTTTTTCACCCCATCTTCACAATATCACTTCACTTTGGTAATCAACTGTTAAACCTACCAAGTACTGTAGAATAAAAATGGCTTGCGAATATTCATTGCCTGGAGTTTGACACAGTTAAATTCCCTCTTTTGCGGTAAAAATACTCGTTGAAGTACGTTAAAATCCCGCTTTTATGTTCATAGAGGCCGAAAGTAATGTTTCCAAGGAGTAGTAAAATTATAACTGATAGGAAAAAGTATTTTTAGTCAGTCTCAACGTGTACAGTGTTGTTTCCAATCTCTGATAACGAATTTGAATGACATCATGTGCGTCAGGAGTCACACTACAGCTGAACTGTGAAGCGAGGTGACAGACCTGTAGTGAGTGATTTCATAGTCAGAGTGCACGGCGACTCACAGCAGAAATTCCCCCACAGAAATTTTTGGGAGGAGTACATTACGACCCTTTCCAATAAAGTTGAGTGAAAATAAAAGAAGCTTGCAATAAACGAGGTTTCGTTATTTCCAAGAAAGGCATCTTCTGTGTACTTAATAAGATGGGTAAAGCTCGAATGGAATTAATTTGTATCATCTCGTGGGGTGCGGCGACTTATGGCAGGGGTGGATGTGCTTCCTTTTTCCACTCTGGAATTAATCCCATCCGAACTTTGCCAGTCTTATTAGGTACACACAAGATGCCTTTCTTGGAAATAACGAAACCACATGTTTTTCAGACTCCTATGATTTTCACGTAGCTGTACTTTTTTTTTATTATCCAATTTAATAAACCCTATTTCACCCTGAGGTATATTAGGGTTATAGTTGGTATCAAAATACATATTTTATAACCAAAAAACTATAGTAAAATTATAATATAAAATTGTGGTCACAGTTACAATTCACATGAATTATCTAGAAGAATGCACCTTAATGAAAGAATGGATCCTGTTAAAGATTAATGAGATGTTCGAGGAATAATCAATGCAAAAGATATACAAGAATGTCTAACCGTTTCAGAGTAAATACACGACCTTAAAAATATAATCAATAATACATTAATATAACAAAGTTCGACTTTCACTTTCAAATTAATACTTAATTTATGAACAATGGAACAGTTAAGAGTAATAAAAGGATATTACAAGCAATTATTTACGGTTACAAGTTAAATACGTGATTCAGGAACAAGTACAATGATTAAAATAATAACACAAGTAATGACTTATAACTAACGAATAACGAAATTCTTGAAGGGCAATATATAATAGTAGGGGCAATACGAAAGATTTAAAAACAAATGTAAACAGTAAAGGAATAGTAGAAAAATTGGCTTAAAATTACAAGTTAAACACATTCTTTTTAAAGCAATAGGTAACAACAAAGATATATAATATATACTGATTAAACACATTATTTTAAAAACAAACACGCATAGGATCAATAGCTATTTTCAGACATTATATACATGGACCATGTCTTTAATTTACATCTTCTTGACGTTACTTCGTATATTATTTTGTGTTTCAATCTATTTCAATTTGTTATTTTCCACTGTAACAACAAAAATATGTTTCATAAAGCCTCAAGGCATTTTTCATATTTATTGTATCATGGTACTCTTTGTCAATGACAACCTGTAATGGTTATAGGAAGAAATATATATAAATAAAATAAAATAGCTATTAAACGAATTATTTTAAAAGCAATAAATAACTATACTACGAGATGGCTTAAAATTACATTATTTAGTAACAAAAATTGGCAATAAGAAGGTATTACAAGAAATGGCTCAAAATTAGAAATCAAATACCTAATTAAAATAAAAATTAAAACCAATAGTACAATATTATAGTATGCGGAATTGATGACTTACAGTTTCATTATAGTTGATTAGAACTAATACGATTTTTTTCCCGGAATAATTTAACATTTTACAGTTTCACGAATATTCTATTCAAGAAGGACATGAAATACTTATATGATTTAGAGTTGGTAAGTATATTGGTTAACGGTTTTGTAAATGTATAATTTAAAGTGTTCAGTAACAACTCAAACTCGTATCTTTCACGGCAAAACACTGGACAATCATATAATACATGGTTTGACATCTTGAGATTCCTCCCCAGAAATGCAAGTTGCATAATCTTTAATATGGAATCTATTTAAGTATTCCCCGAATTTTCCATACCCAGTCAAAAATTGTGTCAGTATGAAATTTGGCGTTATTACTTTACATTTATTTCGATCATAGACCGCTGGAAAATACAGCTCTTTTGTAAGAATTCCCTTATCACTATTGACCCATCTTTCGTTCCACTCTTGCATATAATGTTCTTTGGCTGCTTTTTTGATATATGATATCGGACATAAGTTGGCTGTCGTCTTTGCCAATTCATCGGCTCTCTCATTTCCAACTATCCCAGTATGCCCTCTGACCCAAATTATCAAATATGGACAGCACTTTGCATTACTAAAGTTCTTATCTCTGAG
The DNA here is from genome assembly GCF_040183065.1 of Periplaneta americana. Lineage (NCBI taxonomy): Eukaryota > Metazoa > Arthropoda > Insecta > Blattodea > Blattidae > Periplaneta > Periplaneta americana. The sequence goes on along the minus strand of NC_091124.1, from coordinate 151,621,611 downwards.
GCTATAATGTGTTATATTTATCATTAATTGATATTACTGCTGACTGAGAGTCACTGTGAACGCAAGCGCTGTAACCACGTAGCTGTACTTAGCATCCGAAAGAGTTGTTATGTACTTCTCCCAAAAAGGCTCGATTTTCTTGGGCATTGATACTGTAATACATCGTGCACTTTGATTATGAAATCACTCACTACTGGTCTGTCACCTCTCGCCGCAATTCAGCTGTCGGTGTGATTCCTGACGCACATGACGTCATTCAAATTCCTTATCAGAGATCGGAAACAACTCTGTATAAAAATAAAAAGTAAAAAAAGTTTCAGTCTGTAGGCCTACCAAATATTTCAACGAAAAATTGGATGCCATTTGCTTTTAATGTAAAGAAAGTTTAAAAATATACATTACTTTTCGTGTTCATGACGTAAATTAAGACTTCTGCAAGTCAATATAGCTGAGCCCCTGGTATCTAACTCCGAATGTTCCTAACACAAGGCGGAAACGACAACGATTACTGCATTGTGCTCAGTAGAGATTACTTATTCTTTTAATAAAACAACACGAGAGGGAATGTAAGTGGTTTGATTTTTGCCTTCTCCCTTGCCTCATGTAACCATTTCTGTATTATCATATTAACTGAAATAATGCACAAGCTTCACTTTCTATCTGAATTCCGATAATAAAATATTAGGTCGTGTCGAAAGTTTTTTCCTACAATAATTATGCTTCTGTCAGTTCATTCGGAACCAATCTTCGCCGTTTAGATACAATCCCACCAATTTGTTGAAAATGGCGATAAACTGTGCCCTTAGAAACGCGAAGACTTGCTGACAATCCACTGCAACTACCGAGTGGCTGCTATTTCATTTGGGTAGATATATCTCCCTTTTCTAACATAAGTGGTCTTTCTGAGCAAAGTTTATATTCAAAACTAACGCCTCTATCGTTAAATCACTTAAACCAGTTTGATACTGTACTATTACTGGTCACTCCAACTTCCATTTCACCCATTTATTCAGCTACTTATTTTGAAATTTTCTTTTCTTTCCAAGATAAACTCAGAATTGCGATTATGTCGTCGTAGGTTTCTAGTGCCAACCGATAATATGTATAATATACATAATATGTGTGACGTTAAATTCTTCTTGAAATGTATTTCAAAACAACACCAACAACAGATACAGCATGAACAAATCGGCCATTTCTTATCAACTCAAAGTGAAACATTTCGCACTATCAGTGCGTTAGTGTGTAAACATAACATTGCTAGTTTATACACTAATGCACTGAGGTTGAAATTTGTAGGAAAAAGTTTGAGATGAGTAGCAGCTGTAAGTTATAAAATGAATATATTAGTAAAATAAAAATAATGATAGTGTACCAATGCTTTTACATCGTTTAGTAACGATATTAAACGTAATAAAGCATAAATACCAGATATTCAGCAGGAAACTACTGTGCTTAGTTACGCTGTGAGTAAGGGTTAAGTATGCCGCTTGAGACGGCTTTCCATTTTCCTTGCCTGGAATTCCGTACGTGTTCGCTAAAACAACAAATAAATCATATATGTACAGGAAGGTTGCCAGAAAATGATTTCCACAAGAACTGCTATTTCAATAAACATGAAACTGTAAGATGGCCAAGTTGTCACCACGTAACTTATCTCTGACTTATTACATTACGTTTCTGCAGACGATTATAGTACCTACCTATGAGAGATAGCTGCGTTATTACTTCCTGTAGAATTCTAGTAGTGAAAAAGGAAATAGTGTTACGGTTTCAGATATTTTTTGGCATTTCAGTGGTAAATTATTCTGTCACCACAAACACAACAGAGATTTCGTAACGTTAAGTATTGCATTACGGAGGGGGAAAAAAAAAAGTCCGTCAGCCGTGAAGGGGGCAAATATCGTCTTTTGGTTTTTCTATTTGGAAAATATCCGTGTGCTTCTGATTGAGGTTCTGACTGAGATGTACAGCTGTCAAAAGAAAAAGTGGCCGCTCTCCTGAAACAAAGTTCCCTTCGGGTATCTTCGCTATAATTCGGAGACAGGCGATGTTACATGTTGTTGGACCACGTTGCCTGATATCTACAGTTATAATTGAAGTATTCTCTCTGTGATTCTATAGCGTAATGGTAGCGTTCAGGCCTCTTATTCATGAGGTCCTGCGTTCGACTACAACCTCGTGCTTTTTATGTTCTTTTTTGTTCTGTTTTTGAGAGAGACAAACTATACATAATGGCTCCTTTCTCTTTTACGATTATTTTAGTAATTAACATCAGATTCATTAATATATTATGCCATGACTTTATCATTATGATATTGTGGCTGCAAATGGAAAGAAAAAAGATTTTATTCTCAATAAAAATATCTTTCTTCGCATAAACAGAACAAATTTACTGGCGTCGGCCTTAAAACATTCAAACAATTAAGCGTTCAAAAAACAAAACAAAAAGCCACAATTCAATATTTAGTCTATCTTCCTCTTATCTCGATCATCTTGCAGTCGAGTGGGCATGGAATTGACTAGTCTTTGCAAATAGCGACTGTGTTTAGACACGATATTCCAGGCATTCTGAACATACCCACATACATAAGTGTTCTGTCCATGGGCAGGTCTTTCATTGCAAACCCAGCAATCTCCAATCTTTCCTATTTTCTGCCTTCCTCTTAGTCTCCGCATATGATCCACATAACCTAATGTCGTCTATTATTCTTTTCAACCAGAGACCCAACCAGTTACTTTTTATCTTTCTAATCAGTTTCAGCATCATTCTTTCTTCACTCATTTTTTCAAACACAATTTTATTTCTTATTTTGTCTGTCCACTTCACGCGCACCGTTATTCTCCACATCCACATTTCAAATGCTTCAATTCGTTTCTCTTCAATTCGTCGTAATGTCCATGTTCCTTCCCCATGCAATGCCACACTCCACACAAAGCACTTCACTAGTCTCTTCCTTAGTTCTTTTTCCAGAGGTCCGCAGAATATTTCTTCTTCTTCTATTTAAAGCTTCCTTTGTTCATGTTTGCAGTTTTTCTTGGGAAGGATAGGCCTAAATGCGGTAACACGCCGTTGCTTTCCGCACACCACTATCTCTTTCGCATCTTATTAAATTCCAGGGGGCCCAAGCGTGGAGATGAGGAGAGTGGATTTGACCAATTGGGCCCTCTGGACTTCACCGAAAGTCACGGCAAGGGCTAAATATTAATTATATCAGGATGTTTGACCCTATCAGAGATCGGGAAATCACAATTAGCCTTTGCCTCCCGCATCCTGGACTATCTTCTATGAATCATCAGAAAATCTTAGAGTGTGATTGGGCCAATTTTTCCGAAAATGTTTCCACACTTTTGCCCTCGTAGCTCAGCGGACGAACGTCGGAATTTAGATGTCAACGTCTCAGGTTCAATTCCTCGTTACTCCTTTTCATTTTATTGTGGTTCAAGATAGTATAATGTAATAATACAAAAAGAAAAATTAATAGCAGTATTATGCAGCTGGATTTTTCCAAACCTAATATTAAATTTATGTTATTTATATCGCTAAAGAACGATTACAATATAAATAACTAGAATATTATTTATACAGTATCACTAAAGAACGATAACACAATATAAATGATAAATTTCGGTTTGTTTAATTAATATAAGATATTATATAACACTTATTTAATTATCTAAATAAAATAACCAATTTTACAAAGAAAGATGGTTATTTGTGTTATAATAATTACCTACATAAAATACAGATTATTTATATTGCGAAAGAACAATAACAATATAAATAACTTGAATATTATTTTATAATGCTAATGAAGGAAAACAATATAAATGATAACTTGAATATTATGTATATCGCTAAAGAACGATAACAATATAAAAAAACGTGAATATTATTCCTATCGGATTTTCACAGATTTATTACAGATGTATTTAAGAAATTGTAGAAGAATAGTAATTAGTAACAGTGTCCTATTTATTCTTCTTGGAGCCAAATTTGTAACTTTTAAAAGTGTGGTTACTATGTTGAAGTGTATGTGTTGCAACGGATGCTTGATTTGTTATGTATGTGAGTCAGTTACGGGATGCTTAATGTCGTCGCAATGTCGTAATTATAGTTTGATTGTGTTTGTGTGACTATTGTGTATTAATTTATTATGTATGGTACGGGAAGCTGCATACTTGTGTTACAGAAGTGTTACGTATGTGTGTTGTTAATGTTTTTGTATGTTTCAAATTGATAACTGATATTTGTTTTGCAATCGCAATGCCTAATTTACAGATTGTTTATGTTTTGTTTACATCGCGTAAGCTAATTTAATTTTCTTTTCCATTTCTCTTTATGCTTATCTTTTTGTGTATAAAACTACAGCCCTAACATACATATGTAAAATTGGGCTAACCCCCATTGGAGATACTGTAGCTACAATAGTAATAATTATTATTCATATCGTTATAAAACGATAACAGAATCCAAATGATGACTTGAATTTTATTCATATCTCTAAAGAACGATAACAAAATATAAATAACGTGATATCCATCAAGAACGATAACTGGATATAAATGATAATTTGAATATCATTTACATCGCTAAAGAACAATTAAAAAATAAAATGAAAACTTGAAGAAGGCGTGAACCCAGAACCTTTGAATCATTAAACAAGCACACTACCGCTGGTCTGCGAGGAGTAGATATGGAACACTTTCATAGTTCCAGAACTGCTTGTACAAGCACATGCATCGTGTAACATAGCCGCGACCCGAAGTGGACTTTGAAAATATTCGCTGTTCACGAGTGCGGCCACTTTTTTTTTTGACAGCTGTACAGCGGTCAAAAGAAAAAGTGGCCGCTCTCCTGAAACAAAGGTCCCTTCGGGTATCTTCGCTATAATTCGGAGACAGGCGATGTTACATGTTGTTGGACCACGTTGCCTGATATCTACAGTTATAATTGAAGTATTCTCTCTGTGATTCGATAGCGTAATGGTAGCGTTCAGGCCTCTTATTCATGAGGTCCTGCGTTCGACTACAACCTCGTGCTTTTTATGTTCTTTTTTGTTCTGTTTTTGAGAGAGACAAACTAGACATAATGGCTCCTTTCTCTTTTACGATTATTTTAGTAATTAACATCAGATTCATTAATATATTATGCCATGACTTTATCATTATGATATTGTGGCTGCAAATGGAAAGAAAAAAGATTTTATTCTCAATAAAAATATCTTTCTTCGCATAAACAGAACAAATTTACTGGCGTCGGCCTTAAAACATTCAAACAATTAAGCGTTCAAAAAACAAAACAAAAAGCCACAATTCAATATTTAGTCTATCTTCCTCTTATCTCGATCATCTTGCAGTCGAGTGGGCATGGAATTGACTAGTCTTTGCAAATAACGACTGTATTTAGACACGATATTCCAGGCATTCTGAACATACCCACATACATAAGTGTTCTGTCCATGGGCAGGTCTTTCATTGCAAACCCAGCAATCTCCAATCTTTCCTATTTTCTGCCTTCCTCTTAGTCTCCGCATATGATCCACATATCCTAATGTCGTCTATTATTCTTTTCAACCAGAGACCCAACAAATTCCTTTTTCTCTTTCTAATCAGTTTCAGCATCATTCTTTCTTCACTCACTTTTTCAAACACAATTTTATTTCTTATTTTGTCTGTCCACTTCACGCGCACCGTTCTTCACCACATCCACATTTCAAATGCTTCAATTCGTTTCTCTTCATTTCGTCGTAATGTCCATGTTCCTTCCCCATACAATGCCACACTCCACACAAAGCACTTCACTAGTCTCTTCCTTAGTTCTTTTTCCAGAGGTCCGCAGAATATTCCTTCTTCTTCTATTAAAAGCTTCCTTTGTTCATGTTTGCAGTTCTTCTTGGGAAGGATAGGCCTAAATGCGGTAACATCCCGTTGCTTTCCGCACACCACTATCTCTTTCGCATCTTATTAAATTCCAGGGGACCCAAGCGTGGAGATGAGGAGAGTGGATTTGACTAATTGGGCCCTCCGGACTTCACCGAAAGTCACGGTAAGGGTTAAATATTAATTCTATCAGGATGTTTGACCCGATCAGAGACCGGGAAATCTCAATTAGCCTTTGCCCCCCGCATCCTGGACTAGCTTCTACGAATCATCAGAAAATCTTAGAGTGTGATTGGGCCAATTTTTCCGAAAATGTTTCCACACTTTTGCCCTCGTAGCTCAGCGGACGAACGTCGAAATTTAGATGTCAACGTCTCAGGTTCAATTCCTCGTTACTCCTTTTCATTTTATTGTGGTTCAAGATAGTATAATGTAATAATACAAAAAGAAAAACTAATACCAGTATTATGCAACTGGATTTTTCCAAACCTAATATTAAATTTATGTTATTTATATCGCTAAAGAATGATTACAAGATAAATAACTTGAATGTTATTTATACGGTATCACTAAAGAACAATAACAGAATATAAATGATAAACATCGGTTTGTTTAATTAATATCAGATATTATATAACACTTATTTAATTATCTAAAAAAAAATAACCTATTTTACAAAGAAAGATGGTTATTTGTGTTATAATAATTACCTACATAAAATACAGATTATTCATATTACGAAAGAACAATAACAATATAAATAACTTGAATATTGTTTTATAATGCTAATGATGGAAAACATAATATAAATGATAACTTGAATATTGTTTAAATCGCTAAAGAACGATAACAATATAATAAACGTGAATATTATTCATATCGGAATTTCACAGATTTATTACAGATGCATTTAAGAAATTGTAGAAGAATAGTAATTAGTAACAGTGTCCTATTTATTCATCTTGGAGTCAAATTTGTAACTTTTAAAAGTGTGGTTACTATGTTGAAGTGTATGTGTTGTAACGGATGCTTGATTTGTTATGTATGTGAGTCAGTTATGTGATGCTTGATGTCGTCGTAATGTCGTAATTATAGTTTGATTGTGTTTGTGTGACTATTGTGTATTAATTTATGATGTATGGTACGAAAGCTGCGTATTTGTGTTATAGAAGTGTTAAGTATGTGTGTTGTTAATGTTTTTGTATGTTTCAAATTGATAACTAATATTTATTTTGCAATCGCAGTGCCTAATTTACAGATTGTTTGTGTTTTGTTTACATCGCGTAAGCTAATTTAATTTTCTTTTCTATTTCTCTTTATGCTTTTTTTTTTGTGTATAAAACTATAGCCCTAACATACATATGTAAAATAGGGCTAACCACCATTGGAGATACAATATTAATAATTGTTATTCATATCGTTATAAAACGATAACAGAATCCAAATGATGACTTGAATTTTATTCATATCTCTAAAGAACGATAACAAAATATAAATAACGTGATATCCATAAAGAACGATAACTGAATATAAATGATAATTTGAATAGCATTTACATCGCTAAAGAACGATTAAAAAATAAAATGAAAACTTGAAGAAGGCCCGAACCCACAACCTTTGAATCATTAAACAAGCACTCTACCGCTGGCCTACGAGGCGCAGACATGGAACACTTTCATAGTTCGGGAACTGCTTGTACAAGCACATGCATCGTGTAACATCGCCGCGACCCGAAGTGGACTTTGAAAATATTCGCTGTTCACGAGTGAGGCCACTTTTTTTTATTTGACAGCTGTACATCTATTATCAGGCAGTACATCTCACTTGACGATATGTGTCAGAGGAAGAAGAAACTGTTTGTATACATCTGAAGTCTGATTAGTGTAATATGTAGCTAGTCGGCGATGTATGCAATGGAGGGGAAAAGGAACTGACCACTCCCTACCCTATTATCTCCTGACCTGGTTGACTTGTTGTTATCACTTGTGAGGTTGAGACCTGATTTCGGACAGTTGACTAAATAACAACAACAAATATCTGTGAAGTTTTCTGAACGAAATTAAAGATACTTTGTATGGATTTCGTAATTTTAAATTTCTGGAAATATGACACCAAAATTTAAAAAAAGACAAAATGTTTATAATAATAGTAACAATAATAATAGTAACAATAATAATAATAATAATAATAATAATAATAATAATAATAATAATGATAAATATCTTCGAAATCACGCCAATGCACATTTAAATATTAGGAGGAACTGAAATTCCCAGACACTCTTATTCAGCATTGCAGTAAAGAGCCATTGTCATTCTTAGGGTCTTGGGTTTGAAGGATCCCCTGTAGCTTTACTACAGACATTTTTATGTCTTCACTTGTGAGATACAATATGCCGACTACAGGCACTGCGACTGACTGCAGTATTTGTTCTGTTGCGTTAAATTGGGGAAGCACGTAACGTCCACCACTGTAGAGTTACGGGGAACTAGCGGGACTGGATTCAAATACTGGTTGGAACAAGTTACCTAGTAGAGGGTTTTTTCCTGAGTTTTCACTCAACCCATTTAGAGTAAATACTGGGTAACTTTCGGCGATGGATCCTGGACTCATCTCGCTAGCATTATCACCTTCATCTCAATCAGACGCTAGATAACCACATCAGTTGATAAAGCGCCGTAAAATGACTAACTTAAAAAAACAGGTAACATACGTGATCAGGAGTCAAGACTGATGCAAACCATAAGGAAAATTCCTGTATGACGCATTCGAATTGCGTAAGCAATCTGAAGTAAGTTCTAGAATATAAACTACGAATACACCGTGATAAATATTCCATTCAAAAGCTGCGAAGGGCAAAAAGTGTATAAAAAAATAGAACATTTTCTTAAAAAATGACCAATAGTTAACAAGACCGGAAATGCAAAAATAAATGCAAAATAAAAGTAGATTATAATGGTTGGTTAGTGTTGAAGTAAAACGAGTTTATATTGCATCGTGCATTGTCTGTGATATCTCAGAAAAATGATATTTCATTCACTTCCGAACAATAAATATAATATATCTAACTGAATAAGTGGACAAATATTTAACATTTAAACAGATAAGTAAAGAGTCCTGACAAAAATAAAATCTGACTACTGAAATCAAATGGGATGAAACTTCGCTCGCATACACTGACGGATGTGTCAGAGAGAATAATTAATAAGTAAATCTGATAACGACTGTAGAGAGTGATTAAATTTAAATCTGATAACGATTGTGCGATTTTTGAATTCTCATTTACATTATAAAATTCCGAGCTGATACCTTAAAATTCATTATACTAATTTGTCCGTTAATCTCCTCTCACTATGGCCAATGCAATCAGCATGTGTCGCCGCATCGGTTACGTATTTACAAATAACGGATCAATACGCTTTGAATGTAATCTGTTTTGACGGGCCTGCGAACACTTCAATTCCCAAACTGCTCTATATCTCGTTAGCGAGAATTCCCGTGAAATACGAACCAGTTTAGCGGGGGCGGAGTTAGGGAGTGCGAACTGGTCGTGTGATGGAAAAATGAAACGTGATAACAAAGGCAATTTGAATTTTTGAGAATTGTGTGAGCAATGAAAAGACATTATTAAATATTCTCATAATATGATCCAAATTAGTATTTCCTAAACCTACTTCCATTTTCAGCGGTAATTAACATCGAAAGGAAAAATGTTGTGAATAAATATAGGCTATAGGTGGTTAAGTTGATAATTATATAAATAAATAATTAGATAAATGAATGAATGTGTAAATAGGTATGTTAAGAAATAGATTTGTAAATAAATGGATTGAATAAGTACACGTGAGAATAAAATAAATAAGATACTGAAATAAATTATGAAATACAATTTAAAGTTTGATGTTAAGCGTTTACGTTTTTCAGAAGTTGCCACTATTGCTTTTTCTTCTTCACAGAGGGCACATTCAACCAGATACGATACCGTGCTTCTCAAATTATAAACGAAAATACATACATTAAAAACGATACCATATATATATATATATATATATATATATATATAGGGGAGAGTCGGGTAGTATCGGACATCGGGTAATATCGGACAGTGAGTTTCTTTCATCTACCACACGATGATAGTACCTGATTGGCATGGTTACGTTTCTGTGATGTCGCATAGAGAAACTTAACCATGTCATTCAGGTACTACCATATGGTGGTAGATGAAAGAAACGCACTGTTCGATACTACCCGATGTCCGATACTACCCGACTCTCCCTCCTATATATCTACTAGGACATCGAAAAGTAATGACAACATAGTTACTGCTTCACACTAAATTTATTTAGATTACTTTTGACATTATATTATTCAAATATAATCTCCTGGCATGTCAACAATACGTTGTCAAATTCTTGGAAGACGGCGGACTCCATCTGCAGCAGCATTTCTGGATGTCTCTAGCACTGATCAATCTAAAGCTCTTCGGATGTCAACTCTTGATTGAAAGCGAATGCCTCGCTTCCACCCAACTTGCAATAGTTCAGTATGGTAGGACTTCTCTCCTACAGGCTTCTTGTAATGCCCTAAAGCACTGTTTTCCTCTTTTTTTTTAGTAGGTTATTTTACGACGCTTTATCAACATCTAAGGTTATTTAGCGTCTGAATGAGATGAAGGTGATAATGCCGGTGAAATGAGTCCGAGGTCCAACACCGAAAGTTACCCAGCATTTGCTCATGTTGGGTTGAGGGAAAACCCCGGAAAAAACCACAACCAGGTAACTTGCCCCGACCGGGAATCGAACCCGGGCCACCTGGTTTCGCGGCTAGACGCGCTAAGTTTTCCTCTTCCAACTTGGATTTTTTGAAACACCTTTGTTCATACCTTTAGGGCTTTATTGTTTACTACATATCCGAAACAGCCACTGTATTCGCAAAATACGCCTACTTCGAGATTTTCAATATTGCAAATTTATGAAACAAGATCTGCTCTATGACATAGTACAAGATTTCAATGGTCACCGTTAGGATCACTGATTTACAGCACTGCCTATTACTTATCGAATGTCTTAGTGTGTGTGTATGTGTGTGTGTGTGTGTGTGGACCTAGAAAAGGCTTTTGACAGAGTGAATTGGAATAAACTGACCCTAAAGGAAATAGGTGTGCATTGGAAAGAAAGAAGGCTGCTCAGTAATCTCTATATGAAACAAAGAGTCAAAGTCAGGATAGGACAGCAAATGTCAGAAGGAAGAGAAATTGAAAAAGGAGTACGTCAAGAATGCTCTTTATCATCTACATTGTTCAACATCTACTTGAAGGACTTAGTGAAGAATTGTTTTCAGAACACGGGAGGAGTGATAGTAGGAGAAAGAAGAAAAAATGCATAAGATATGCTGATGATATGGCGCTGTTAGCAGAAGAGGAGATGCTACTAAACGATATGCTACTGGAGCTAAATGACAACTGTAAACAGTATGGAATGAAGATAAATGTAAATAAGACGAAGACATGATCATAGGAAGAAGAATAAAGAAGGTAAACTTGCGAATTCTAAAGCAGTAGAGCAAATGGACAGCTTCAAATACTTGGGGTGTACTATAAGCAGTAACGTGAGTTGCTGCCAGAATGTCAAAAGGAGGATAGTAATGACCAAGAAAGCTTTTAATAGAAAAAGGAGCATCTTGTGCAGACCTCTAGAAAAAGAACCAAGGAAGAGACTAGTGAAGTGTTTTGTGCGGAGTGTGACATTGTATGGGGCAGAAACATGGACATTACGGCGAACTGAAGAGAAGGGAATAGAAGAATTTGAAATGTGGATACTGAGAAGAATGAAACCTGTGAAGTAGACAGACAGAATAAGAAATGAGGCTGTGTTGGAAATACTGGGTGAAGAAAGAATGATGCTGAAACTGATCAGGAAGCGGAAAAGGAATTGGTTGGGTCATTGGTTGAGAAAAAACTGCTTACTGAAGGATGCACTGGAAGGAATGGTGAACGGGAGAAGAGTTCGTGGCAGAAGAAGGTATCAGATGATAGACGACATTAAGATATATGGATCATATGAGGAGAAAAAGAGAAAGACAGTAAATAAGAAAGATTGGAGAATGCTGGGCTTGCAGTGAAGACCTGCCTTTGGGCAGAAAACTGAATGAATGAATGAATGAATGAATGAATGAATGAATGAATGAATGAATGAATGAATGTTGAGGGCAGGTAATGTCTATTAGTGCAAGAATGGCTTAAAATTATATAGATGATTTTAAAGTGAATGTTGAAGGTGCTGAAGTGAAGGGACAATTTTGTTAAAATTAGGTTAGCTTGAATGTATGAATATGACAGAAGAGTGTGTAATCCTTTGTAGATTATGATTATAATATTATAAATAGCATTAAGAAAACATAGGGAAAGCACACGTCTGAGATAAGAAAACACAGTAAATACTGAAAATAGAAGGTTATGTGTAGGCCGTATATACAGCAATATGGTGGCGAACCATAGCCAGTAAGTATGATATATGAATAAATGTGAATAAAAGTTACATCCATATACGAATGTTGAGACATAAGCAATGATAACATTTTTTTTCAAAGTTAAGCGATGGTATTACGAGGTGTCGTATGTTGTATGGCATCCACTGTTTGTGGTCGCGTAACTAGATGATAAATGGTAATCGCTCAAAGAACAATATGAATTCAGTTGTGAGTTGACCGCCGTAGAGTGCATCCATGGTGCAAGTATCACTATTGGGATGACAGTGTGATATGGTTATTGCACAGACAGCATTGTTACACGTAATGCGTAATTCAGTTGTGAGCCGACCGCCGTGCATAATGAGTGGCACCCGATGGTTTTTTAGAGAGGGAATGTGTGATATTATGTTATTCCAACTACCAAATAATAAGCATGAACAGTATAATGATATGCCGTTTATGGATGTCTGATCGTTACCTTGCCCCTAGTGGCACCCGATGGGTTTTTTTAGAGAGGGTATGTGTGATATGTTATTCCAACTACCAAATAATAAACATGAATAGTATGATGCTATGCCGTTTATGGATGTCTGATCGCTACCTTGCCCCTAGTACATGTAACTGTCCTTTCAAGTAGCACATACACATACCCTGCCCTTTGAAGTAACATGACACCTTGTCGTTAATGGATGTTCGATCCCTACCCTATAGTAGCCTACACATATCATGTCCTTTCATTTTCATATGAGGCATTGCGAAGATAAAGAGCCAGCTCAGCATCGGACGAATATTCTTATTTATTTTCGTGAATTATGAGCCATGGAGAACAATAATGTGAGACAAGTTCATTGATTTCACACTTTTTTCCTTTCGCTAATATGAATTTAAAAAAACCGAGCAAAGATTTTGAGCGACGTGGCTGCGAGTATGAAGGATGACTTATCGTTTAAGTAAACATTTGTGATGTTTCGAGCTCCATTGAAAAATGTCGCACTAAAACATATTTTCGCCTCGTCCGCTTCTCAAAGGATTTGAGCATGCCCTTCAAAAACAAGTCACCATAGCTCACTTCACGGGAGCGAAATTTAAAGATGGAATAACCTATTTCACACAGGATTACAAACAAGGATTCTACATAAACGAAGAATATAATGTAGAATTAAAATCACCAGTTAAACTTCAAATAAGGAATGGTCAGAAATAACAGTCCTATAAAATTCTTTCTTGCTAAGGAAAATGTGCAAAAAGTGTCCAATCTCCTTGACTTAAGCAAACCTAAAGGACTTACATCTATTATTGCCATATGTTTCTTTATCATGCAGCAGATTTTTTGTTGCCATCATCATCGACCAGACTCACGGAACGCAGAAAAGAAAACAAGAGAATAACGACAGTGACGACATCACTGACTACGAATAAATAACACAATTTTATTTTTTGTAATGGAAGATAATTTTTGGAGGGAGAAAAATGTTGTAGCTCCATAATTTGTTCATTAAAAACATTCATTCCTTGAAAATATTAACGAATGTGGAATACAAAAAGCAAAACATGATTCAGTTGCATTTTTGTTTTAATCAATCCTATTTTATAAGAAAAAGTACATAATCTGTGTAAGTCCTTTCTTTTGTTGAATTCGCCAGAATGAAATAATTTTGAAAGTATTATCCTCAAATGTGCAATATGCCACCGGCGTAGTCCAGTCGGTTAAAGGCGCTTGCCTGCCGATCCAGAGTTGCGCTAGGATGAGGGTTCGATCCCCGCTTGGAGTGATTACCTGGTTGGCTTCTTCCGAGTTTTCTCCAACCGTAAGGCGAATGTCGGCTTATCTATGGTGAATCCTCGGCCTCATCTCGCCAAATGCCATCTACCTATCACAAATACCATCGACGCAAAATAACCTATAGGGGAACAACTTAGTAAACTCCGTGGTCTGCGCATGTTTCAATCTTAATGAGTGACACAATAAATTATTCAACTCCCCCTTCCTGTCAGCCAATAATAACAGAAGGCGTTACTTACATAAACTTTCAATGAAGCAGAATATTTTCATATTTCATATACCGGTATTTAATAATAACTGAAAAAGCAGTAGCCAGATTCTAATAAGGAAAAAAGCATGTTGAAATGTAGCCTATTGTTTGCAGATTTTTAAGATGACTGAGTCACCGTAATATAACAAATGTAAGACTTCTTAATTGTAGTTTGTTTTATACTATTTTAGTGTGGGAAAATATGTTTTTGAAGCAGAAAAATCAATCAGCGATAAACTTTTTTTATGGAAAAGATAAGTGTGTAGTTGCAGTGTATGAAATCGTCTAAATATATTATACTTTATGTTGAAAAAACCTCCTTGTTAATAGAATGAGTCTACAAGATGTCTGACTGCTCGCGGTCCGTCACGTAGCCCGCGCGTACATAAACATTATCTTCAAAACCCAACAGTGCTTTAAAAAATAAGCATTTATTGTTTTGATTGGTTTCATTTACTTAACTGTATAGTCAGTTGCCTTCAGACTTTTCAATTGGACTTTTGTAAGTTCCCACTTAACGTAAAGGAACGATTGTGTCACCGCCTTTTCGTAGAATATGGAAAAGACAAGTGGAAGAAATGTGTTGATTAGGTTAAAAATAACTAAGAACAATATTTTTGTAGTGCTAATGTATTAGACAGTGAAACTGATAGAATAATTTCGTTTGAAGTTTTAGTGATAGCAGTGATGCATCAGATGATTTGTGAATCAGTAGCGACAATGGTTCAGATTAATGGAGGAAGACTCCTTCTCCAGCGCAGCGGTGAGGTTGTAAGCTCCTTCAGCGGAGTTATGCCAGTTGTTAATCTATAGTAGTCGATACTGCATCGTTAAATAACCAAGTTAAAAAAATAACTTGTATTTGTTGAATTCGCCCTTTGTATTCGCAATGCGCCCGCATTCACATAGAACTACACTAAAAAAAAAAAATAACTTCCACGACTATGCTCCAGCCTCGTAAATAAACAATCTAGATTATTACTTATCATTTTATGAATATGTAATTGATTACGTTAGTAAATAATTATGAAATAAATGTATAAGTACGAAATCAATCAAATAACTACATAAACCACAAAAAAAAGTAAAAGAACTAGCAACTTAAAATAAATTATAATAGGTCACATATGTTAGATACCTAATTAATTAATTAAAGAAATATGTAAGTACGTAAATAATTGGATAAAAAGAAAACATGCGTTATCATTAAACAAATGACTATAGGCCTAACCCATCACAAAATTAAATACAAACCAAATTAATAAATAAAAAGAGAGAAGAGTGTTTTTAATAAATAACCCAAAAATTATATTCAGATTCGACTACATTTCAATACGAGCCTTTCACTACTGACAATACTTTAATAACATTTACAAGAAGTCGAAAACTGCGTCACAGTAAGAGCTCATCTGAGTAGCCCCGAAGTTGAAATGCCTGTCTGTAATGACGTTTCCAATGCCATTAAATTGTAATTCACTACAATCAGGATGTTCGCCTGGTGAAGTCAGACTAACTCCATGCATATTCAATTCTTTTGTTTCGCAAATAATAATTATCATCGACTTTATGAATAATTCAGAGCTTTGCTTTCTGATGTCTGGAGCATGATGTAGCTGTGGGTATGGTACAGGAACGGACTTGTAGGCTGGTAATTAATATTCCTTGTTCCCTACAAGATTAAATTTCTTACAGGAACAAATGTTTCATTTGTATAGATTCACACAAACGTAATATGCATAATGTAACTGAAGCCGTGGTTGCCAGACACCTAACAATGAGGGTCTTGGTTCTGTATTCGCCAGCTCCACAGTGAACAGTGAACATTGCTGTTGTGGAGAAAGATTTCTGATTTTTGTGGCTATATCTGTTACATAATTGAAGAGATGGATTTCAAAGTGTCTTAAATGTTAACTTGTGTTATTCACGTTTTAATTTATACTTTTCAAGTATATATATATATATATATATATATATATATATATATATATATATATATATATATATAACTTGTAAGTTTATTTAACAGATTTTCCTAAGTCTTGTCTCAGATCCGTTTGAAAAAACCATGCAGAAACTAAGAGCATCAAATTTATTTTATCAGTTTTTGTCATTTTTCTCGTAACTTGTCATTTGGACTTGGGCCAGTTTGGAATTCACCTCTTCAATTAGACTTTATCAATGACTACTCTCTTACTGACAATGAATTGCTTATAGAAAAAATTGTTAAATATAAAGAACTGGTGACTTCATAAAATTTGTTACAAAATACATGGCATATTCCTTATCCAAAGACCGGCATGGTATAAAATCTAATCGCGCAGTAGACGTGAATAATCAGGTTAGCTTGAGCTGCTAGCACTAAGTGTGCAGTCTTCCGGTGAGAATCCAAGTTACAGCCCGATTGTGTTAGAAGTGCTGATAGAGATGACAACGCTAGCATTATATTTTCATTAACCTTGGGGTATGCAAATGGTACTAGAGGCAAAAGAAAAAACAACAGTCATACCACCGTCCCTTCCAGCTGAATTAGTTTTAAATCTTGCCCTCGGCAATCCCATAGCAACTCGGCTGTAATATACTGTAGGCTATACACTGTGGAACATGCAATTTGAATATCTATAGGTGCACTTTGGTGAAACGTGCATTGTACAGAAATTATGAAATAAAAATTCGTAGTAACTGTTAGAATTAAATTACATAGGCCTAATGCCACATAAATACATTATTTACACATTAGCAGGAAAGTAGTTTCATACAAGCAGCCGGGTAGCTATAACTGAGATACAGGTACAGCAACTAGCTATGAACTGGAAGGTACTACGTTTAATCCCAGATGGTGACAGAATGTTCTTCGTTACTAAAACCTCCAGAACGGTCGAAGACCGACCGACCGACCGACCTACCGATCAACCAAGAAATCAATTAATCAATCGAATCAGCCAGTAAAGTCACTGAAGTCGGTCAAGTCAGTCAATCACTCAGTCACGCCGGTCAAGTGAGTCAGTCAAGTAAGTAAGTAAGTTGAGTCAGTAAAGTCAATCAGTTAGCCAAATCAATCGAGTCAGTCAGTAAAGTCAATCAGTCCAGTCAGTCAAGTCATCAGTAAGTCAGTCAAGTCAGCCAGTCAAGTCAGTCAATCGAGTCAGTCAGTCAATTGAGTCAGTCAATCAGTGAAGTCAGTAAAGTCAGTCATTCCAGTCAGTGAGTACAGTTAGTAAGTCTATCAATTCAATTAATCAGTCACTCCAATCAGTAAGTCAATCAGTTCAATCAGTAACTCAATCAGTTCAATTAGTAAGTCAGTCAGTCAGTTTAGTCACTAAGTAAATTATTCCAATCAGTCAGTTCAGTCAGTAAATCTATCAGTCCAATCAGTAAGTCAATCAGTCGAATTAGTAAGTCAGTCAGTCCAATCAGTAAGTCAATCAGTCCAATCAAATCAGTTAGTCAGTCCAATCAGTAAGTCAGTCAGTCATTCCAATCAGTAAGTCAGTCAGTCATTCCAATCAGTAAGTCAGTCCAATCAGTAAGTCAGTCAGTCCAATCAGTAAGTTAGTCAGTCAGTCCAATCAGTAAGTTAGTCAGTCAGTCCAATCAGTAAGTCAGTCAGTCAGTCAAATCAGTAAGTCAGTCAGTTCAATCAGTAAGTCAGATAGTTCAATCAGTAAGTCTATTAACCCAATCAGTAAGTCAGTCAGTCCATTCAGTAAGTCAGTCAGTTCAATCAGTAAGTCAGTTAGTTCAATCAGTAAGTCTATTAACCCAATCAGTAAGTCAGTCAGTCCAATCAGTAAGTCAGTCAGTTCAATCAGTAAGTCAGTTAGTTTAGTCAGTAAGTCTATTAATCCAATCAGTAAGTCAGTCAGTCCAATCAGTAAGTCAGCCAGTCAGTCCAATCAGTAAGTCAGTCAGTCCAATCAGTAAGTCATTCAGTCCAATCAGGAAGTCAGTCAGTTCAATCAGTAAGTCAGTCAGTCAGTCCAATCAGTAAGTCAGTCAGTCCAATCAGTAAATCAGTCAGTCAGTCCAATCAGTAAGTCAGTCAGTCCAGTCAGTAAGTCAGTCAGTTCAATCAGTAAGTCAGTTTGTTCAGTCAGTAAGTCTATTAATCCAATCAGTACGTCAATCAGTCCAATCAGTAAGTCAGTCAGTCCAGTCAGTAAGTCAGTCAGTTCAATCAGTAAGTCAGTTAGTTCAGTCAGTAAGTCTATTAATCCAATCAGTAAGTCAGTCAGTCCAATCAGTAAGTCAGCCAGTCAGTCCAATCAGTAAATCAGCCAGTCAGTTCAATCAGTAAGTCAGTCAGTCCAATCAGTAAGTCAGTCAGTCCAATCAGTAAGTCAGTCAGTTCAATCAGTAAGTCAGTCAGTTCAGTCAGTAAGTCTATTAATCCAATCAGTAAGTCAGTCAGTCAGTCCAATCAGTAAGTAAGTCAGTTCAATCAGTAAGTCAGTTCAATTTACTAATTTAACCAGTCCAATCAGTAAGTCAGTCAGTTCAATCAATAATTCCGTTCAATTAGTAAGTTAACCAGTCCAATCAGTCAGTAAGTCAATCAGTGCAATCAGCGCAGTCAGTAAGTCAGACAATTAGTCCAATCAGTGCAGTCAGTCAATGAATGAATAAAATAATCAATCAATCAATCAATCAACCAATCAAACAGTCAATCAAGTCAAGGCAACCAATCACTCAATAAAATCAAATCAATTAATGAAATACTGATGAACCAGAGTGAAATGTGATGACAAGTTGGATATTATCTCATGCCTCCATCTCAATTTTGAATCAGTGCACTCGTCAAAACCAGGTACCCAGTGTTGAAGCAGAGAGCCCTGAGTTTTGCAGTTTATTTAATTTCCCTATGCGTTAATTATTAACTTTTTAATGTAAACAGAGACATTTTTATAACTGGGATGTAACTAATCAAAGAAAGCATGTGCTGAGCAGACTGCTATTATCCATGTAGTCTATTACTGCAATAAGGTCATTGTGAGTTTATAATTTTGAGTAAAATTTGTTTACATTGTGAATATTCGTACGAACCTGGAGAGGGTTGACCGCTCGGAAGCCATCAAGATCAAAGTCTGGTCCACAATAAACCGGGAACGAAAACGACAACGAGAACAAGAACGAAAATATTGTTAAAATAAATGTATTTAAATGTGAGCATTCACAAATAACTTTCACGTTCCTGTTCCCGGGCTCCGGCAAGCTTCTCGTTAATTGTGAATGCTCACATTTAAATACATTTATTTTAACAATATTTCCGTTCTCGTTTTCAATCCCGGTTTATTGTGGTTAAGATCTACGGCGAAGTCATTGCCCGAAGAAGTGAGATCTCAACGAAGAATTCGAATGTCAATAATGTGCTGGGGGGGGGGGAATTTTCAATGAAGTGATTAGGTGTAAAACTGGCAATGGATCAAGAAACTGTTCAATATCAGTGCTAATAGCATTGATATAGGCGATAGGAAATAATCAATCTGCCACACAATTGAGTACCTCCGTGCAAAAAGTTTGGATGTAAATGTTCAAATGTGACATGCAATCTTATTCCACGGAGGTACTCAATTATTAGACAGAATTAATGGAAGCGAGGAGATTTTCCTTCCGAAAATTTAACTGTGTGTTGTACTTAAATTTCAAGATTTTAGAGGTGTATAACATAAGAGTGATTTCTGTTATCTTACATATTGTAATGTAGTAGTAGTAAGCTTAATTCTTAAAAGTGAGTGTACTGATTCCACATTACATGAAAATATACGGACAATACTCTGCCGGCCATCACCCTTCATCCAGGCTTCTCCTCTAGTTATTTTCGTTTCGTTTCAAAATTTTTCACACGTTTCTCCCCGTGGTAGGTTACTTTTCCTCTTCAAATTCCTCTTAAGTTCCTTTAATTGAAAGACGCAAAATGGAGTGAGATAAGTAACCAACATGCTTGGAGCTCGCATAGTTTATTCCCTACAACCCCTAATCCACTTATACAAATAAACGCGCGATGGCGTACCTTTCATTCATTTCTCCTCCCATTTGCCCTTGTTTTATTTCGTCACTCGACATTGTCGATCTCGTTCCATTATCTAATTATTGAATGTGGGTCAGTTTTCATAGGCTCATTCCCTACCTGTCGAATAAGGTCCAAAGATAATACCAACCTAATTCCCTCCCAGTCACATTTTACTTAGAAATATAAACAACTCTCTTCTCTCCCATTCGAAAGCCGTATTTTCTTCCGGTCAATTCCAGTAATCATGAAGATATATTAGTATACAGAAATATTGATTGTAGGCTATTGCACTGTGTATAGGTACCGTGCATGGGTCTGAAAATCGTACTGGTGGCGCCGCGCAGTGTCTCAATTCCTAATTAACTACAGGCTCGCAGTCATTCACTAGTCATGTGTGATATAGAAATTACATGCGGCTTTCTGCAAATAAAAAGTTGTAATATTAGTGAGAATGGGTTCATTCATTCATAGTGTTCTTTCACTGCAAATCCAGCAATCTCCAGTCTTTATTTATTTAGTTATTTAATAGACGCAGTGGAAAGTTCAGTACTGCTAGAAGGGTGTAAAAATGTAACTACAGATTTCCTGTAATATCAGTGCAGTTGTTTGATATTTAAATCAGATTTCAGTCCATTGAATGAGGGAGAACAGTCATATTACGAAAACATTGATATACTTATATTTGATGTCATAATTTATATGTGTATAATGTCGCTATAAATATTACGTATTTTAATGTGATTTAATCCTAAGAGTAATCAATTACACTTCCTGAATAATGGGCGACTGCAAATTCGCTATAACACAACTCATATGAACAATATCATCAACATACTACCTCTGATTGAGGTTCTGACTGATATGTACATCTATTATTTATCAGGCTGTACATCTCACTTGACGATATGTGTCAGAGGAAGAACAATATTGTTTGTATGCATCTGAAGTCTGACTAGTAGCTATAATATGTAGCTAGTCGGCGATGTATGCATTGGAGGGGAAAAGGAACTGGCCACTCTACCCCATGATCTCCTGGCTTAGTTGCCTCATAAATGGTGCCTTGTGGTATCACTTGTGAGTTTCAGACTTGTCTTCGGACAGTTGACTAAACAACAACAACATACGGAAGCAGTTCAATTGATAGTTTGTGTAAAATGTTATTTATATTTTAATTCACGGAATGCATCTTGCGACATGAATTCGAACATTGGCAACGCTGTAAGTAGTTTCGACTTCTTCAGCTGTTAATTTACCATCATGCAGATACTGTGGAGTAACAACAATGATCCCTTTATCGGAGAGGTTTGTTTTTATTCCGGGAAAATCTGATTTCATCACCATCTTCTAATAAAGACAGTAATCCGCAATCATTTGTTATGCATGTGTCACTCGATCTGTCACCGTAGCATTTAGATTTGAAGGCCACCATTTGATCCACGTTGAGTGGCTTTTCCACTTTAACTTCTGTACAATATTAATTGTCATTCTGCATTTTGGGTAGTCTACTTTCTTTTCAATATTGCGGGCATTGTTTCCTGAAAACTTTCTCTCCTAGGCCAAAACCCAAAATTACAGTAACCATTATGGATGTCAACAACATTAAAGTGGTGGGTAAAATACATTATTATTATTATTATTATTATTATTATTATTATTATTATTATTATTATAGTTGTACGATGAACTCTGAACATCACCCTCATAGCAGAATATGACTATCCAGTTTTCATTTTAATTTGAAAATATGAGTAGACGATTTTCTTTAATAATCTCACTATATGATTATGTTTCAATTGGCAGCAATTTTAATATTATAGCCTATTCAAAATCACAAATGTCACTCCCATTACGTCTGGTAGTTCTGTTTCACCTTTTATTGAAAAATAACCTCGGAAACCTTGCATTTCATTAAACATATAATTTGTTCCTGAACTCCTGTCATAACATTTCTTATGTGACTTCAGTTCGGCATGTAATGGAATAGACACTTGAGTAGACAATTCACACAATTCAATTGTGAAAGAAAAAACAAAATCACTAAGAATGGTTTCATTTACTTCTGCCTGTATGGCTACTTCATTTTTCGAAATAACACTTGTAGAGTATTCACCTTCCGTAATACTTAAATTTTCATTTTTTTATTCTTCTTTTGCGCCTCTTTTGTACCTTTCCGGAGCTAGTTCAGATAAGACAGCCTTTTTCTTGTAAGCTTAACCATTTAGAAAAATACTGGGAACGGTATGCTGGTTTTGGGGGCGTTCTGATCTCGTTTTCCAATAAAATGAATACTGCAAGTTCTTGTTGCGAGTGTTGGTTCCCATGGTGAACCATATCAGCACTTGAAATCAAGAATTAAATATCGATATGAATACATTTAAAAATAAATATATTATTATTATATATTGTTATTAATATTCTACATACTATATATGTAAAGAACTCAACAATTATGTGCTATGTTTTTACTTTTAAATATAATAGCACATACAACATTGAAATTTAAATTATAAATTCCTATCGTTGATAACTTAATGGTTATTTATAAACATAATATAATATATACATTCTATTTTTTATATTACTATATAATAATATTATTATTACACGCAGCGTAGCGCTTACTTTCGTCTACGTACTGCTTGCATCCACAATTAGCGTCGTTTCGGTTCAGTTTTCTGTTTTGGGAATGAATAACAACAATATCGGTTGGTGTGTTCCTATAAGCATTACTGACACCCAAGAACACAGCAGTTTGCGTTACCTTTCCGCTTTTTAGGATCATCCATATTTATCATCGTTTAAGCTGAGACGTTATGTATATTCATACGGTTGAAGCACAACTTTATCGCTGCTGTCCTGCAGTTAGGAATTTCAAAGCTCACAACAATTTCATACGGATTAAAGTTTAACTTAAATTTGGAAATCATCCACTAAAAGTAAGAAAGCAGTTTCATACGTAGCACATGTATTGTTATTGTTGCCCTTCGAGATGGTATAATCACAGTCTAGTATATTATACAGTCACGGAGTTTGAGGTTATGAGGCACTAGAAACAATAGACTGTGCAGGTACTATTTCTCGTTGTCAGTAATGAGGCATAGTAGCGATCCTAGTGGTTAGCAAATATATATGGATGCATATTTACTACGTATTGAGCCTCGTGACTCTAGACTGTGGTATAATTGTAAACTATACAGCCTCAATAATAATGGACAGCCACAAGAATGTAGTATAATCGATATCGTGTAACCTACACAGTTTCAATTCGACATAGGCAACAAATCATTTATTGCAAAGAACTAGTAAAAGTTTTAAGTGAGAGGAGCAATTATTTAATTTTATATAAGTTAAACAGGCTTTAAATACAATTTTCAAAAGAAGGGAGGTATGCAAAGTTAGATATGTATACCAGAGAACTTGTAACTGATTCTAATACTAAAATACTGGTGATACAAAATATTGAGCACAATCACGAATGCATACTTTCCGATAATTTGAGCCGAGATATAATTACAAACACTACTAAACACAAAACGGTTGAAGACATTTTAAGAAAGCCCATGGATTATATATAACGAAATAAATCCATACCGTAGGTGTAAGTTACTACAAGCAGGACGAATAGAATATTCGTCCTGCTACAAGTAACATTAATTTGAACTTACATCAGTTCCTAGTAGATAAGTGGAACGGAAAGTTATATTTCCATTGCGCGGATTACCTGTATCTACAATTTAAATTCGGAGCAAACTGGTCCATGACCTCCGTTAATTTGATTTCTGATGGGAGCGAAAAAAGCTGTACCTTCTTTTTGGAGGGAATGCAGCTACGCATTTAGGAGCGAATCGGGAAATTCCGTTAATTATTACATAGGGTGTACTTATCCTACCTTTGGCGGTATTTATTTAATTCTTAAACCCATCCTTACCCAAACTATACAGAAAAAAAAAAGACGTTTGACGCAATCAAAGGGATTTCATAAATTCCCTTTCACTTTTTTATTTTAATTTTATCTAATTGCATAATTCGTATTACATCATTTTGCATTGAAATGTTGCACGATGACCAACATGATAATAAAACGTAATAATGAGACATTAGAACACGTCTTAGTAGTTTGAATTGGTCCGGCAATGTTGTTTAAATTCAAGTCAAGAAATACTGAACAAATTTCACCTGAAGTTTTTAATATAATGTAAACGTACATCAAATTACCAATAATATAAATGTCCAGACAAAATCACTCCGATGTGTACCCAGTAAAGATTTAACTGATTTCGCATGCGTCCTTCCTCAACTCAACAAAATTATGTCCGGGCTCTTAGTCGAGGCCCGAAAATTTCTGCCGTTATCTCTTAAATACAGAGAGCAGAGATTCCAGAAAGAGAAGGACACTTTATGACAACTGTGGAATTATTATGATCTGGCAACGAAGTGAACTATTTTATATAGCATGACACACGACTAATAACCTCACTTCAAGAATCAGTGCATACACACATCCCTACGCGCATAAACACAGACATGCATTAATACGTGCAAAGGCATACATGCATACAGCCATACATACAGGGTAGGGACAGACATATACATATACGCATACACTTGCATACATACATACATATGCATACATACATACATACACGCATATGCGCATACACACATTCATACGCGCATACACACATGCATGCAGACATACATGCATAAGCGCACATACCCACAGACGCGTTACACACATGCATATGCGCATACACAGATGCATACTCCCACATACACAGCCACGCATACACATATTCATATAACCATACACTCAAACGAGATACACACATGCATGCATATAAATGCATACGTGCGTACACACATGCATACACGCATACTTTTTTTAAAGGCTTCTCCACTTTATAAGCGGTTGCCTTGAATTCCCTACAAGCATACTTCCATGCATATATATATATATATATATATATACACGCATACATGCATACGCATATATAAATACATAAACAGACACGAATACAAATATGTATTTACTTAGCCTAGGATAAATAAAAACCTTGACTGGTATTTCTTGGGCCATTTTGCAAATATAATAATAAATAACTAAAATGTAATAACTCATAATATTGTTAAATAAGATAATCTGTCTGCCTGCCCGTCTGGCAGTCTGTCTGACCGTCTGCCTTTCTCTTCCTTTCTTTTTTTCTTTGTCTCTCTCTTTCTTTTTCTTTGCTTCTTTCTCTCTCTCTCTCACTCTTTCTCTTTTTGTATATATTTTTATAGTCAATCTACTTATTTATTTGTACATAGACTTTCTTTTTTTCTGCTTCAAGTGTCTTCTATAGTATTTCTCTTATTTGTTTCCTTTGCTTCTTCATTTCTCTATTCTCCTTTTTATATCACTCTTCTATTCACATTATCATCTGTATTTCCCCTTCTCTTTCAACGTACCAGTTCGTAAATGAGTCCCACATACCTACCGATATCCCCTTGCAATTCTTAGTGATCCTGTCTTACACCATTTCCCTCTCTGTCTCGGCTTGACTTCTCAATGCCTCTCTGATGACGTGAATTGGAAGTAATTATCAGCCGGGAGGGAATTCGTCAAATTAAAACTTGAAGGTTGTTGTGAGTATCGAAGTTAAATATTTTTAATTAATTTTAAAGATTATTTACACATTTTGGAGCCGACGCGATGCAATAAAAGACTCCCCCGGGGAGTTGTTGCAGAGGACAATGCACGCGTTTAATTGCGACGCGTCTAATTGAAGTCGCAGCTTCATTTCCGCTGTGGGTCAATCAAAGCGGCCGCCTGAGCAGAGAAAACACCCGACCGCCTAGCTCCACATAATTTTATTGCTTACCCGCAACCAAACCCTACCTTACCCTGGCGAACTTACACTTATTTTCCTGCTATTAACAACATATCAAGTTCTTTCATTGCTGTGCATTTGTTTCGAAAAAAAATACTTAGTTCCAATATTTTGTCATGTACTAACTTCCTCAAAATCTTCGAAATAAACTTGTGTACTATAGCATACGACAGCTAGTGAAACGTTTCTTATAGTGAAAGGAAATAGTTCAAAAAATTTTTCAAAATAGGAGTTTCCTTTCATTCAATTGTACAGATAAGGAATTAAAATTTGGAGCGAGTCTTGATGGGAGTCCACCTGTATGTAAGCACTAATTTCGCACGCCTGTCCACAAGTAATATATGTATAGGGGCTCTTGTTTACTACCCATGCGCAGTGTATTATAAACGAAATGTGTATAGTAAGGGAGCTCCAAAGTTTATTTTTGTATCTGCACAAAAGTTACATTAACTTAGAAAATACAAATAATTACAACTTAATTCAATTAGTGTCTATAAGTATTCATTTATGTATTTTTGAATGTGTGTTTTAGTTAATTTCAAGATTTTATTTCAGTGAGAGAGGCTAAGCTCTCTAAGAAAGGCTGTTCCCCGTCGATGGTATGGTGGACAGTCTGAATTGCAGACTCTGCAATCAACCATCTGCTATGGACACCATCCACCTGCGAACCTGTACAGCCCTCACCAAGAAGTCAATATGGGAGAGATACTGTGAGGCAATTCATGCAACCCTAGAACCTCTAATTGAAGGCTAAAAATAAAAAAAAGAATAAAACCATAGTCCAAGAATATAAATTTTCAAGAGAAACAAAAAACTATCTGACATGGGTGTTGTTGACACTTAAATTATGAAATTCATCATGCCATTTCTTAAGGTGTTCTAGTAACTTGGAAAAAACTGAAGTACATTTATAACTTAAATTGCCTAGCAGTAGTACGTAATAGTAGTAGTAGCAGCAGCAGCAGCAGCAGCAGCAGTAGTAGTAGTAGTAGTAGTAGCGGCAGCAGTAGTAGTAGTGGTAGTGCTAATAATAACAGTAGTAGTAATGGCAGTAGTAGTAGTAGTAGTAGTAGTAGTAGCGGTAGTAGTAGTAGCAGCAGCAGTAGTAGCAGCAGTAGCAGCAGCAGCAGTAGTAGTAGTAGTAGTAGTAGTGGTAGTAATAGCAGTAGTAGTAGTGGTAGTGCTAATAATAACAGTAGCAGTAATAGCAGTAGTAGTAGTAGTAGCGGTGGTAGTAGTAGTAGCAGCAGCAGTAGTAGTAGCAGCAGCAGTAGTAGTAGTAGTGGTAGTAATAGCAATAGTAGTAGTGGTATTGGTAGTAGTAGTAGTAGTAGTAGTAGTAGCAGCAGCAGCGGTAGTAGTAGTAGTAGCAGTAGTAGTGGTAGTGGTGGTAATAGCAGTAGTAGTAGTAGCAGTAGTAGTAATAGCAGTAGTAGTAGTAGTAGTAGCGGTAGTAGTAGTAGTGGTAGTAATAGCAGTAGTAGTAGTGGTAGTGCTAATAATAACAGTAGTAGTAATAGCAGTAGTAGTAGTAGTAGCGGTAGTAGTAGTAGCAGCAGCAGTAGTAGTAGCAGCAGTAGCAGCAGCAGCAGTAGTAGTAGTAGTAGTAGTAGTGGTAGTAATAGCAGTAGTAGTAGTGGTAGTGCTAATAATAACAGTAGTAGTAATAGCAGTAGTAGTAGTAGTAGCGGTAGTAGTAGTAGCAGCAGCAGTAGTAGTAGCAGCAGTAGCAGCAGCAGCAGTAGTAGTAGTAGTAGTAGTAGTAGTGGTAGTAATAGCAGTAGTAGTAGTGGTAGTGCTAATAATAACAGTAGTAGTAATAGCAGTAGTAGTAGTAGTAGCGGTAGTAGTAGTAGCAGCAGCAGTAGTAGTAGCAGCAGTAGCAGGAGCAGCAGTAGTAGTAGTAGTAGTAGTAGTAGTGGTAGTAATAGCAGTAGTAGTAGTGGTAGTGCTAATAATAACAGTAGTAGTAATAGCAGTAGTAGTAGTAGTAGCGGTAGTAGTAGTAGCAGCAGCAGTAGTAGTAGCAGCAGCAGTAGTAGTAGTAGTGGTAGTAATAGCAATAGTAGTAGTGGTATTGGTAGTAGTAGTAGTAGTAGTAGCAGCAGCAGCGGTAGTAGTAGTAGTAGCAGTAGTAGTGGTAGTGGTGGTAATAGCAGTAGTAGTAGTAGCAGTAGTAGTAATAGCAGTAGTAGTAGTAGTAGTAGTAGTAGCGGTAGTAGTAGTAGTGGTAGTAATAGCAGTAGTAGTAGTGGTAGTGCTAATAATAACAGTAGTAGTAATAGCAGTAGTAGTAGTAGTAGCGGTAGTAGTAGTAGCAGCAGCAGTAGTAGTAGCAGCAGTAGCAGCAGCAGTAGTAGTAGTAGTAGTAGTGGTAGTAATAGCAGTAGTAGTAGTGGTAGTGCTAATAATAACAGTAGTAGTAATAGCAGTAGTAGTAGTAGTAGCGGTAGTAGTAGTAGCAGCAGCAGTAGTAGTAGCAGCAGTAGCAGCAGCAGCAGTAGTAGTAGTAGTAGTAGTAGTGGTAGTAATAGCAGTAGTAGTAGTGGTAGTGCTAATAATAACAGTAGTAGTAATAGCAGTAGTAGTAGTAGTAGCGGTAGTAGTAGTAGCAGCAGCAGTAGTAGTAGCAGCAGTAGCAGGAGCAGCAGTAGTAGTAGTAGTAGTAGTAGTGGTAGTAATAGCAGTAGTAGTAGTGGTAGTGCTAATAATAACAGTAGTAGTAATAGCAGTAGTAGTAGTAGTAGCGGTAGTAGTAGTAGTAGCGGTAGTAGTAGTAGCAGCAGCAGTAGTAGTAGCAGCAGCAGTAGTAGTAGTAGTGGTAGTAATAGCAATAGTAGTAGTGGTATTGGTAGTAGTAGTAGTAGCAGCAGCAGCGGTAGTAGTAGTAGTAGTAGCAGTAGCAGCGGTAGTGGTGGTAATAGCAGTAGTAGTAGTAGCAGTAGTAGTAATAGCAGTAGTAGTAGTAGTAGTAGTAGTAGCGGTAGTAGTAGTAGTGGTAGTAATAGCAGTAGTAGTAGTGGTAATGCTAATAATAACAGTAGTAGTAATAGCAGTAGTAGTAGTAGTAGCGGTAGTAGTAGTAGCAGCAGCAGTAGTAGTAGCAGCAGCAGTAGTAGCAGCAGTAGTAGTAGTAGTAGTAGCGGTAGTAGTAGTAGTGGTAGTAATAGCAGTAGTAGTAGTGGTAGTGCTAATAATAACAGTAGTAGTAATAGCAGTAGTAGTAGTAGTAGCGGTAGTAGTAGTAGTAGCGGTAGTAGTAGTAGCAGCAGCAGTAGTAGTAGCAGCAGCAGTAGTAGTAGTAGTGGTAGTAATAGCAATAGTAGTAGTGGTATTGGTAGTAGTAGTAGTAGCAGCAGCAGCGGTAGTAGTAGTAGTAGTAGCAGTAGCAGCGGTAGTGGTGGTAATAGCAGTAGTAGTAGTAGCAGTAGTAGTAATAGCAGTAGTAGTAGTAGTAGTAGTAGTAGCGGTAGTAGTAGTAGTGGTAGTAATAGCAGTAGTAGTAGTGGTAATGCTAATAATAACAGTAGTAGTAATAGCAGTAGTAGTAGTAGTAGCGGTAGTAGTAGTAGCAGCAGCAGTAGTAGTAGCAGCAGCAGTAGTAGCAGCAGTAGTAGTAGTAGTAGTAGCGGTAGTAGTAGTAGTGGTAGTAATAGCAGTAGTAGTAGTGGTAGTGCTAATAATAACAGTAGTAGTAATAGCAGTAGTAGTAGTAGTGGTAGTAATAGCAGTAGTAGTAGTGGTAGTGCTAATAATAACAGTAGTAGTAGTAGTAGCGGTAGTAGTAGTAGCAGCAGCAGTAGTAGTAGTAGTAGTAGTAGTAGTAGTGGTAGTAATAGCAGTAGTAGTAGTGGTAGTGCTAATAATAACAGTAGTAGTAATAGCAGTAGTAGTAGTAGTAGCGGTAGTAGTAGTAGCAGCAGCAGTAGTAGTAGTGGTAGTAATAGCAATAGTAGTAGTGGTATTGGTAGTAATAGCAGTAGTAGTAGTAGTAGCAGCGGTAGTAGTAGCAGTAGTAGTAGTGGTAGTGGTGGTAATAGCAGTAGTAGTAGTAGCAGTAGTAGTAATAGCAGTAGCAGTAGTAGTAGTAGTAGCAGTAGTAGTAGTAGTGGTAGTAATAGCAGTAGTAGTAGTAGCAACAGTAATAGTAGCAGCAGCAGTAGTAGTATTAGCAGCAGTAATAGTAGTGGTGGTGGTAGTAATAGCAGTAGTAGTAGTAGCAGCAGTAATAGTAGTAGTAGTAGCAGCAGTAGTAGTAGTAGCAGCAGTAATAGTAGTGGTAGTGGTAGTAATAATAGTAGTAGTAGTAGTAGCAGTAGTAGTAGTGATAGTGGTAGTAATAGCAGTAGTAGTAATAGTAGTAGTAGTAGTAGTAGTAGTAGTAGTAGTAGTAGTAGTGCGAGTAATTTTACGGCTGTCGCCGTCTCCCGCTTGTCAACTTCCGGTTGTACCAGTCACCCATCTGTAAACCCTGGTGACCTTATCATCCTGAAGCTCTTTTTCCATTATTTCAATGGTCTTCCTCTTCTCGGCTTTTCAGGGGGCATCCAGTTAATGATCTTGCTAGGCCAACTTACAGTAGCCTCATAGAAATACATGTGTAAACGCAGGTAACTGTGGACAATAGTTGTTTTAAGAAAAAATATTCTGTTGTGGCTGAAATATGCCTCCCTTTTAATCTTCTTTTTCTTCTCCTTTCGTTGCTTGCGTTTCTTCCATGGGGTTACTTCTGCTCAACTAATACAACAATTCACGTGCCAAAAGTATTTTTCTCTGAGGTGGCTTTTTCCGCATATATGACAAGCAGTACTGTCAATCTACTACAGTTTAAAATTGTATGGATAAATGTTTCAAGATGATATGAAAGGGATAATTGTAAATGCTACCATCCTCCTCGCTGGACAATGACCGCAAGGTAGAAATACATGTATTTTTTATTGGGGTACATTATAGTTCACCTCATTCTCCTTCGCTGATGGAACGTACAGTACCAAAATATTTGCACACTAGACTATGATTTCTCTGTCTAGTTCAGAATCTATATTTTAGACGCGTTTATATTTCTCTTAAAACTTTCTGATTAGACCTTCAGGAACGTTTTCCACAATCTGAAATTTCACTTTCTTGTAAATCCGCTTCAAACGTTCCGGTTCTGGGAACAGATTTTATTATACAGGGCGATTCACGAGGATTTACCGTCACGGAGTTTATTTCCGAAGACATTTTGAACAAAAAATGTCATATAAACATGTGTCCTGAAGTAAAAATTTTCAGAGTTAAATTAATTTGAAGTTGCTTGTAAAATAACATTATTCTTTAGTTTTAAGAGTAACTTAGAATAATATTATGGTAAAGAATGAACTATTCAGGAGTATCATTTCTTTAATTAGCTAGTATTCTGAAGCTAAAAATATGTTGTGAATTCCATAATTGCTTCGTACAGATTTTTTTTTCGATTTTTAACTACAAATTTATATTTTTCTTATGTATTTATGACAACAATTGTTACAAATCACGCCACTCTTGTAAATTCTTTAAGACTTTAGGATGCAGAATTAAACAGCAAAGAATTAAGTTCCTAAAGTCGTATGATTTATAACAGTTTTTGTGATAATTGCGTAAGAATTATGTAATTTTTACTTAAAAATTGAAAAACAAAATCTGTACAAGCAATTAACAATACATTTTTAGCTTCAGAATACTAGCTAATCAAAGAAATTATACTTCTGAAAAGTTCATTATCTATTTGTAATATTCTTTTACCATTAAAGCTAAAGAGAAAAGGTATTTTACTAACAACTTCAAATTAATGTAACTCTGAAAATATTGAGATTCGGACACATGTTTATATGACATTTATTGCCCAGAATGTCTTCGGAAATAAGCTCCATAAGTGGCGGTAAATCTTCGTTAATCACTCTGTATAAAATGCTTGAATTTTTCCCCTCACTGTACTCATATTACATTCATCAATCATAAATTTATTTTGCGCTGACAGGATTTTCCCCCTAGAGTTGAAATCATACCCGCACGCTGTTGGTTAATGAACTTCCCACATCTCACATTATCGTTTCTACGAAATTCTTTGAAATCCTATTTCCTTCATTGGGCGAATCTATAATATTATACAGATATTTTTTCATTGTGTTTTTCAAATGTTTGTCGAGTTGTAAGAGTATTTCGTACCTGGCTTCGTAATGAACAGCCAAAAACACTTTCATTCATTTACAATGATACAAGATGCTCTTGATTTTATCATCGTTGTTTAAGTCTTCGTCCGTCTCGGTGCCCTTTAGGTTGGCATTGGAAAATTTTCTGCAGTAAATGAGTTGATTCAATTATCTGTAGGTGATTTAACCAATTATACTGATATCTAGATACTATCTATCATAATAGGAACTTTTACTTTCTCCCGAATGTATGTAGCCTATTTATTTCTCTCCGTTTTTCTGTCCACCTTTGCTTAAACAGAAATGTGGCCGTAAAATTTCATTTGGGCTACTTGTAGTTTGACTTTATATATTTTAATTCAAGATCCAATTTCCACTGCTGTGTTTCAAAGAGAATTTTTCTGTCATGTTATATAATCGTATTTTTGTTCATATGAACATGTTTTCAAAATGCCGCTTAATAATTCCATTTATTTTGTTGTATTACATAATGTTAAATGTATATCATTTTTATGTCGGAGATAGGTGGCCAAGGTAAATAAATTCTCGTATTTCCGTTCACTTTTGCTTTGACTCATCTTAACTTTTTCCATACATTCTCATACCTTCAGTTTTTTCAACACAAATTTCGTTACTGCTGTTCTTGGTGAAATTGTTTAATTGAAATGCGCCTTTCTGTAGATCATCTGATGTAGAGAAAATAACCAAATAATCTGCATACAATAACATTTGGAGTGAGGTTTGTTTGATAGACCTATATTTGATTTCGTGTTGAATTAGTTCATGGTATTAGATTATACATTTATTTAAAGTATCTCAATCTTATGATTTATCATTTGTTGCAAATTATTATTTGCTAATACACCTTACTGAAGCAAATATATGAACATTTTCGCCTATACGGCATCATCAGATATTCGAATGTTATAACGATATCTAAAACGTAAGTGCAATAGGGTATTCACAGTGATAAACATAACAATGATTTAAATAATTAATCAAGAGTTATATGTAATACAAATCTGAT
Source organism: Periplaneta americana (assembly GCF_040183065.1). Classification (NCBI taxonomy): domain Eukaryota; kingdom Metazoa; phylum Arthropoda; class Insecta; order Blattodea; family Blattidae; genus Periplaneta; species Periplaneta americana. Next base: position 151,588,150 of record NC_091124.1, on the reverse strand, counting down.
ATCGTTGTGAGAATGTGTTTAATTTGACTGATTTGTATATAGTTTCGCCGACTTGCCGAAAAAGTAAAAATATAAAATAGAAATGTAAAATACATAGAACTCATGTTACATATTTTGTGCTGTGTTAAAAATTGATAAAAAAAAGTAAAATGTTTGTTTTACGCCTATGTGACACAGATTCGAACGTGATATTATGCAAATATTACTGATGTTGTAATTAAAATTTAAAATGTTGTAATAATGTATGTCTCACATGCAATACAATTTGTTTTGTCGAAATCTTCTATATGATTGTTTATCAGGCGATTTTTGATTTCTGTAACATACATGTATTCGAATAAATTTAGTGATTTTCATCTCTCCAGATACTAACATTAGTCGACCTTCACACAAGTTCATCGTATGTACACATGTAAGTTTTCAACTTTAACCCAAATTCAGAATTGTAAATATACACCTTAAATTTTCCCCTTTCAAATCAAATATAATGAACTTTCACCTTAATTCTTCTGTATTCATAATATATCCTTGAACATTCAATTCTTTTGGTTCAATTATGCCTTTAATATGTACGTTCCAGTGATTACGAATCCAAAACGACCAACATCAAAATTGATATACAGTGGAACTCCACAAATAGACGCTCACTCTCGTATACTGTACTTCGCGATACAAGGTAAGTCAACGCATCCTGTCCCGCACTGCACAGGGCTAACCAGATGAACTAGTGCAGTAGTGTGCAGATACTCGTACACGTTGGCAGCAAGGCAGGGAACAAAAAATGTGTACTTATGTTGAAGCAGAAGTTACAAATATTGTAACGGTTAAAAAAGGTGAATCAATCAGAGCCATCACTCAAGAATTTGACATTTCGATCAGAACAGTGCATAGGATAAAACAAAATTCATCTAATTACGAGGCATTCTGTAGTGATTATAAGAAGCGTTGTTATTATCAGCAAAGCTCTGAACTGGGGGACTTGTGTCGTGTGCATGAGTAAGGTTACAGGTACAACTTACACAAAGCTCACGCTGAAAGTGCTGAGGGACAGTCGTGTGTACTAAGAAATTGGCCACAACTAATGACAGGAAGACGGACGAAGAAACTGTTATGTCGAAGCCAATGACATTCAGAGAATTAAAGGTAAACGGTCTGTTTGAGGAAATAGAAAATACGTGTTATTTCGAATTGGTATTATAGAAGTTTGAAAATACATTTTGTTTTAAATTTAAGATACAGAATTTCGTGGAGAATTCGGAGGAGATACATTATTTTTTTTGGATTGGAGAGTTTATATTTTGTAAGTTGTGCCACACACAAACTAGAGGCTGGAAACGAAATTCATTGAAAGGCATTGTAGTCGCTCAAACTGTAGAAAAGTCTGTCCATAGCCATGGATTGAGACGTAGAGGGGCTTGCCCTAGTAGTGACACACTGATTGAAAACTATTTTCGAGAAAAATTTAGGATATACTTATCTTTCTCAGATACGAGATCAGCTAGCAACTGCTGAAAATCGAACAGAAAACAGTAACAGTGAAAACATTCAGTATTTTAAGTCTGCTACCGAAAAAATCTTCGAATGTAGATAGTCATACACTGTAATAAAATGTACACAGCAGAACAGTAAATTTGGTATATTTCTCGTGTTTATTTTTATTATATATATGCTATGAAATTACGTGTTTCAACCTACCATAATATTATCAATATGTTGTTGCAGCCAGAAACCAGTTTTGTAGCAGACCTGACAGTACCTCCGTGCTGGAAGTGGGAGTTTGTTGACATTGAAGTCCTGTCGCTTAGTCACGTGCAAAGACACAAGTCCCCAAGTTCCGAGCTTTGATTATCAGTTGATTGTAGGATGAAAACAAAGCTTATTTTGTGTATTTCCTAAATTTAATCAATAGGGATGATTTATGTTCTCTCTTGAAGGGTATACACCATTTTAAAATAATTTAGTACACAAACACAACTATTACATGAAATGCTCAATAAGTTTTTGCAGCTTTATTCTCTTCGGCTCTAAACAACAATAACAAAAATGCAGGTTGCCAGGCGACGATACAAAAGAAAAGATGCGAAAACAAATGAATGTGGTGTATAAACAATTGAATGCTCTTTCATATTTAAGTATAAAAATATAGGGTTGCCATTTGAAATTTCAAAGTGGGAGTGGCTGGGGGTGGGAGGTTAAATCTAAAGTGTAAATAAGCCTTGTTTAATACTTCCCCCTTGATATCTAAATTTACGTGTTTTTTGGTTTAAATTGAATTCAATTTAATTAACTAGTTATTTAGAGTGGGAATTTTTTAAATGAAAGCCCCGTAGGTAGATATATTTAGAGAGTTTTCCCTCCAAAAGTTTGTTTTATGTTTCAGATGTATCACGTATGTATTATACTTAATCACGGATTTGTTTTGTTATATATTTTGCATATACTACAATATATAATATTTAAAATTATATACGTTAATTATGTTTCGGTCCGCAAGCCATAAAAAAACATTGTACAGCCCTTAGGCTATGTTTACCAATGTCCGCAGTACTCCTTAGAAAGACAGCGTTCGTACCTCGTCTCGCACACGGACCATTGCTGTGTCTATTTTTGGAGTTCCACTGTACCTTAAAGTGTATCAATATGAATGAATGCTGCACTCATCCCACACGTACATATGAGTAATACGTGAGTTTTTAACTTATTTGAAACATTACATATGTGAATGAATTCATATTTAATCACATTAAATATTCAAGAATTATTACAGTACAATACGAAAGATTGTCAATATTATATCATCATCATGTCTTGATTTTTAAACTTGAATTAGTTCATTGTAGCATTTTCATAATTTTATTAATATACGTCTACATTTTCTTTACTGAAAAGTTCTGAAATGTTAAGTAGAGAGAATGGTCGACAGATCCAGCAATTATTATTTGGTAAACCAATAAATAAAATCTGTGATCTAATGTAGAAGTCACGAGATTTTATTTACGAGAATATTAGGCAATATGATTAAACGTTACATCAATAAATTACAACTCTCGAAATTTGTTAGTCAAACACACAATCAGACCTAATACAAAACAGGAACTGGAAAACAGAAATAAGCAGAAACACTGGAAAAACCGTCGTCAATAACATTACAGATAGGTCCAGGAAAACAGCAGTATCAACATTCTGCCTCAGCACCGGGCATGACTGCCTTGGGAAACACCTCTACCGCTTTGGAACAGTGCCATCGTGCAATTCCCGGGACATGGATAGACACCACCTTCAGACAAGCCGAGCCTTGCGCAGCCCTACAGAAGAGAGGAGATATTGGGAAGCTCGAGTTAAAATGATGAGCCTTGTTGGACGATGATTTTGTTATTCAATGTAACCGCCATTGGTTTAAATAAATAAATAAATTATAACTTAAAAGCTATCTAAATAAAAACTGTTATAAGCAGTATGTCTTCGTACATCAGAGCGTATTGTGCAGAATGAAGTACATGTACTGTTAGGTGTGACATAAGTTTGCGGAGGTTGAATCCTTATTTACAAGGATCTGAAGAATTACCTGATCGTTCACTGAGCAGATGCACTACAGTACACGACATAATACATCAGATTCTAAGCCCAAGTACATGGAACGATCGGGCAATTTTTCAGATTCTTGTAAATAAGAATTCAACTTCCACAAATTTATATCACATCTGACAGTAGGCTACAGGCCATTTCAATGTACTTAACTTCATTCTGCACAATACGCTTTGATGTTACCAAGACATACTGTTGTAACAGTTTTTATTTAAGTAGATTTGAAGTTATAATTTATTGGTGTAACGTTTAATCACAATGCCTAATATTTGAAAACATAACGTATTTATACAACACACATGACAATGATATGCCATAACATTCTTATAATATATTCGGGGCGCAATAATATTACCCTATTCTACTACTTTTTTAGTGAATGCTTTAGATATACTATCCAGTGATGTAATAGATTTTCATTTGTATGTTTTAATGTGTTTTACAGATTTTAACACTTATAACCTCGTAATGACTTTCATGAGAGGAAGTTTGTGCAAATAGGACAATCTCAATGTAAAGTCACATAAATTGTTGCCATTGTAACCAGACTAGCTTGGATTTATTTAAAACGTTCTCAATGGAAAAAAATACATAGTCTATCTTAGGTCGCCTTCCGCTACCCTACATAGCTGCCATGTTTGGTTATATGTGTGTATATACATATATATAATTTGAACTGGTAGACTAATGGAAATTACGGGGAAACGGCTGAACGGATTTTAATGAATGACTCCTCATTCTGAAGCTTGGAATCCAAAGATATGCGGAAAAATAGTAGTTTTCAGTGAAATGACAATTTTCCTACATAACTTTCCTATTTTCAAAAATCCACCTGTCGTCGGTTTTGAGAAATAATGGCTTTCCATAACAAAACAAAACAATATCACACGAAGACCGTGACCTGCAGGCTTGGTAACATACTGTATTTAGAGCTCAGATTCTCTGACATCATAATGCCAATATGTCGACCTTCAATTGTGTAATTTTTTCTTCTATATTGATTATTAAAAACTCCAAGACTTATTAAAAGAATTTACAGGTCTACTTCGTGAGTACAGCTGTGTATTGGATATTAAAAACTACAAAACTTAAGAATATTTGTTGACATTATTATCATTAAAATGAAATATTATTATAGTTAATGTCATAATGTGAGTATTTGTTACTAATTATACACATTAATGCTATATTGATGATATGAAAGTGAAACATTTTAGCATTATACTGTATAAGTAGACGTAGAGAACATCTTAAATTTGACCTACATTTCTATAATTTACTGCGTAATGGCTATATACTAGTGTATGTTACTCAAATCTTACGTAAGATAATATTGTTATTAAAATATTTTTATAATTATTAATCATGTGATATGGTTATTTTTGATATATTTAATGGCAGTGTGGTGTAGATAATTATATGCGTGATTCTCTAATATTCCTAGGTAGTAGTGGAGAGTCATTAGTATTTGAGTTATGCTTCTTATTTTAGCTGCGACTTTAAACTACATCAAAATTAATTTCATATTCTTTCTGTTTAATCGGTTAGATTTGTGATCGCTGTCAAGTATATCATTTTGTTGTAGGGAGAATAGCAAGTCATTTCACTTCTTGCTGCCGTGATGAGTAAGTTTATTTCCCGCAACCAGCAACGAATGAAACACTGAAACTGTTAATGATTTACGATGAACAATTTTATTTAGGGCTCATATAAGATTCTACAACTCTGAAATAGCATTTGCCTCATTTTCCGCATCTCAGCATTAGATTTCTCACAAGAGCCTATACTGCTGAAAATATATGGAATAATACATAAATAACTTATGTCTCTGATTTCCCGCCATTAATAATTATTACGAACTTATGGCCAATTATACGTCATTGATTCAAAATATGCTAACATACATTCATTAGTCACACAAGTTAATCCAGCAATATTTGGTAGACCAATATTGTTTGGAGGAAGCATAAAAATGACAATTCTTAAGGAAGATCTAAAGATATTGCTTACTGACAAAATAAGAAGCGTATAGGATTTTGTAATCTCCCGATCATCTCAGCAAGATCTGTTAGCATGAAAAAGTCATTCTGTCCTCTAGGGAAAACCCGGACAAAGCGGATAAGCTAAGAATAAGCAATGCCACAGGCTAACACGCTTTATTACAATAGACAAATACATACAAAAATACAGCTAACACTTATATAATCAAATAAAGGGCAAAGCGGATAAGTTATCCACTTTGCCCTATTCACTTTGCCCTTAGACGCCATTTCACTTTTCATTTAAGGTTATACAAACATAAGCATCAATAATCTTCTTCGTAAGTACGGCACTTTAGAAGTAATCGTATCGCCTATATATTACTATCACATAACAAAAAGTTTCTGTAGTATTGTGTGTTGTACATTTGTTTCTCTTACCTTGAAATATTTTAAGAAAACAGTCACTTTTCTTCAAACACACGCTTACTTTTTCTCTCACTAGCAGTTCCAACAGCAAAATCTGGTTGGGATTCTTCCCCAACATAGCAGAAAGCGCTACCTGTTGGCGTTTCTAAGAAATAGGCATTATTCTCTTTGCCCGGGTGTCCCCTACATTTCAAGGTAGTTCACGAAACATGCAGGAGGTATACTAAGATTCTATGTCTATTGTTGGAAAGCATGGCAAACCTGATATTTTCGTAACTCTCACCTACAATCCGCAATGACTTATAGCTACTGCGTTACTCTCACGTGAGAAATACACTGATCGTCCTGACATTGTTACTTGCATTTTCGCATTGAAACTCAAGAACTGAAGATTGATAGGTTCAAGGAAAAGTATTTCGCATAAAAAACACCATTCAGAAGGAGTATGTTTCTTTAATATGGAAGCAAATAACTGGTATTCTTCATTCAAATAAATCTGAAAAATTGTTATTTGAACTTCTAATGAATTTAGTTTGCAGCATTTGCTGCACAAGATATTTGTGAACAATAATTGTTTTCTGAATGAAAACTTATAAAATCTGAACAAAGATCGTGACTAACACACGAAAATTTAGAAGTTGTATTAAGAATGGCAAATTGTGGCGTATTTTCCTAGCTTGTTGTGGCACAGTAAAAATTAAAGCTAACTAAAGTATAATAATTGTCCATCTATAAACCATTATTGTGTAATCTACGTCAGATGCTTGTGTTGAGAATCAGCCACTCTAGGATCCAGACGGAGCGCTCTATGCTCCTCGATTGATATTAACTCATATGTATTGCGGCTTGCGTCCAGCGATGTGATCATGAGTACAAATTTGCCGATGGCTGCTACAGTGCATGGGTCAGTCAGCCATACTTACTTTCGACGTTGCAGAGTGCCTTGTTTCCTCTCTCTGTCGGTCGAGTCACTTGAAATCCCTGCAGGATCGTGAGTCTTAAGTCTTTTCGGACGAGACGGACATAAATCAGGCCGTGATAAGCCCCCCCGGACGACCGAGTGAGAGGAGACTTTCAGGGCAATTCATTACAACTTGTTATTCGCTTTACGTTCCGGATCTCGGTCAACACCGACAGCTTGAGAGCTCTTGTAAGTCTGGTTAAAATGCGTCGACACTGTGTGAAACTTTCAGCTCTATCTATGAAGTGCCAGCCTCACATATGTGAGAACTCTTTGATAACATTTTAGTACGTCATGTTAGGCGTTCAGTTCGTTTCTTTAAGTAGTAATGTCAAAACATTTGTCTACATCAGTGAGGAGGGTTTTTTTTTTCTTTCCGGTTTAATTATCACCATGCCCCATGACGCGTAGTCATATTACATGGTTTATTGAAACTTGTTTATCAATTTTGTGTTCATAGGTTTCCCATTGTCTTTTGCTTAACTGTTTCGTGGTTTTGTTGATATTCATTATTGTGTTGTATTATTTTATGTTATTCACTGTTGAATGTTTTCTATCACTATCACTATTTTTGAGTTAATTATACTTGTTCTATTTACGCTGTTTATATATATACACTTTTGGTAATTGGATCTTCACTATCACTCTCTTTCACTTAATGAAACTAATATCTTCACTATCATTTCTTTCACTTATTGAAACTAATTCTATTTACACTATTTACATATGTACACTTTAAGTAATTATAACTATAGTGTTTATAATATATTGCTAATTGAGTGTGTTTACGCATGTTACGAAACTGAGACATATATTTACAATTGTTCAAAGTTTATAGCTTTAATATAGTGCACAAATGACCTCAAATGCTGTTTTATGATGTCCCTATAATTTATTGGCCAATTTCTTCCACTCCTTGTTGCTTCCTTGAAGACAGTGCGCTGTTGGTTCAAGATTTGGCAATCCCACAGAAGATGATCGACTGTTTGGTCAGCTGCTCCGCAAGGACATCCTGGGTTTTCCGAAATTCTGAATCTATAGTAATAAGATCTGAGTTTCCCGTGACCAGTTAGTATTGATGCAAGGTTTGGTGTAGCTGGTATGTTGATTTTCATCCTATCCGTCACTGAAGGAAAAAATCTCTTCGTTAGTGCTCCTTTTGTTGTGTTTGACCACATCCTTTGCCATTTTTCAGTGCTTTTCTTTTTCTCTGCGTCTATTATTGTACTCTTAGGTATTTTATTGTAGATTACTGGTATGTGATCTTCTTCTGTTGCTTGCTTAGCTAATTTATCAGCTATTTCATTTCCATGGATGCCAGGTGTTTTGAGCAGAACACTGTAAAATTCTCTGCCATTGTCACATACTTAACAAACAAATCCACATCTTCGTCCCGCAGCCACGAATTACTACTTTTTCATGTCACTTCTGTAAACACAACAACGCCAAATCAACTGGGGAGGGGGGTGGAGGCAAAGACCTGCTAATAAGGGCCAGCGAACAAAATGATGATGGTGATGGTGGTGATGATGATGATGATGATAATAATAATAATAATAATAATAATAATAATAATAAATATAGTTGTTATTTGCATGATTAACAATTTAAAATGCATTGGAAATTACTACAGACTTACAGCAACAAACTAATCACCTGATCCTAATTCATCTTGACTATCGTAATATTTCTTAAAATAAAGCAAATTTCATATGACTGTGTTCTATATCAGAGAACAGTGCAGAGCAGGTTTATATTCGAACCGGTTTATATTCGACCGGTCGCAGATCAACCGGCGAGGTTGGACATTCGTTCGAATATCCGGCCGTGAAGCGTTTGCGCCTGGCTAGACAGAACCACAGATATATAGGACAGAATACCAATCGTATTTCATCATAAAGGAACTCTGATGATATTTTGTAACTACACAAATGGAGTAACAATCGAAGGAAATGTACTTTTCCTAATTACAAAAAGTATTAGCTTGAAATTCTTAGGAAAATATTTGGGGTTAAGAGGGATGAAGTTACAGGAGAATGGAGAACTGCACGCATTTTATTCTTCACCTGGCATAATTAGGAACATTAAATCCAGACGTTTGAGATGAGCAGGTCATGTAGCACGTATGGGCGAATCCTGAAATGCATATCGAGTGTTAGTTGGAAGGCCGGATGGAAAAAGACCTTTCAGGAGGCCAAGACGTAGATGGGAGGATAATATTAAAATGGATTTGAGGGAAGTGGGATATGATGAGACTGGATTAATCTTGCATAGGTAGGGACCGATGGCGGGCTTATGTGGGGGTGGCAATGAACCTGAAAGTTCCTTAAAAGCCATAAGTAAGAAGTAAGTTAGCTTGAAATAGGATTATAACTGATTGGACACTTTGGTACATTTATCTTCATAACTAATATATAAATCAACTAAGGGACACCGATAACAACACAGGAAATAAGCGTAATGCATAGATGAAATCTGACATGTAAACAAATACAAGAATAAAATAAATTACAATTACTTACAAAATAGAAGAGCAAATATGTACACACTTATTATTGTAACGTTCATACTTTAAACTCAAAATACATAGGCTACCTCTGAAAGAGTAGTTGTTAATACAGCCTATGTATTTTAATTATTTTAAGTGGATGTATTATTATTTCTCTAATAAATCGTTTTTAGGGAGATAAAAAGTTATTAACAAAAATAAAATCACTCTTAAATCTAATGATTGCAGCTTCATGATGCGTGCTTCAACCAATGAGGAGAGGGGAGGAAATATTAATTGAAAGGTACACGATAATAATCATACCCTTTCAACGATTCTTGGAACTCCTGGACGGCTCAATATTATCGTCTTTCATGATCCAGAGCCGTCCACCCGAGTGAGACTCGGACAGTCGTTAAACCGAACATTGGACCAATCCGCGAGACGCAAGAGCTTCACATACTGTCTATAGCGCCAGGCGTTCGGCGTTCAGCGTTCAGTAGCAACATGTCTTTTCTATCTTTTGTAACCGATTATGCACGACTCTATTCTATATTCCAAACGTTAGGTCAGAGGATCACACTGAAGTAAAGCGAGATTGAGAAATACTGGTCTACACAACAAACTATATTAAAGATCTTCTTTTCTTTCTCCATTTTTTCGTTCTCCTTTTCTATCCCACTCTTTTGCTTTTCCTTTTTTCTCCAGTTTCACATCATTCTTCTTCGTCGCTTCTTTCTTCCTTTTCCTCGTACTTTCTTCTAAAAGGCAGCCTTTCATTACAGTTCTGAAGGAAAAAGAAACACAGACAGATCCTTGAAAAGGTGGCATGAATAGTCTTGACACGGAATAGACCAAAATTTATAATCCTTGACAACGACGATGAGGATGATGGTGATGATGATGATGATGATGATGATGATAGTGGATATGCACCCATGTGTCATTAACATATAAGACTTACGAAGGGAAAACCTGGAAGAGTAATGCATTAAAAATGTACTCCGTGAGATAAACCGATATGTTGTCACGCAGCTTCCGCAAAGCGTGTTCATCAATGAAGTCTGTCTGCAGCTTACTCATGTTACCAATCAGTCTCGTGGATTCAATATAATTGAAGAGTCCACTGCAAGAATGATGGATGTCATTTGCAATACATTTTGCAAGAGAAGTAATTGAAAGTTTGAAATGCTTAGCGCTCAAAGCTTAACTGTGATTTTCCGATCATTACTGGATAATGACTATCAGTGTTAATGCCATATAACTCTGTATGTACATTCTATATGTCTTAAGCTATGCATTGATAGTCTTGGTTCATTTTCGACAAGAAAGTGACATGCATCATCCTTGCAGTGGACTCTTCAATTGCTTTGACGGAAAATGAGAAAACTAACATTGCCATTAGCATCTTTAGTATTGTTTTATATTATGTGATAAAATGAATGCATAATAATATATTAACCGTGGAAAAAAATTTAAATTCAATCTTGTAATGCAGCGATGTCATCCCGTTCTATTACGTGTTGTTCTTCAATTACGTTCCAGCGACAGCACGCGTTCAAACTTGCTTCCCCTGACACTTCTCTCCTACCTGCAGTCTTACGCTAGATGTCATAGAGGAGTACAAATTTAATGCAGTGTATCTCTCGACCTCATGTTAAAGAGTAAAGAGCAATTGAAGTCGTCACAATATCCTCAGTTACTTCAGTTTTTACTTTGTATTTTAAAAAATGAAATAAAAAAATCTGAGAAATAATATCAATGTTCAACAGTATGTGTAGATGTAAGCAGTTTTTTTCTTCCATAAAACTTAACAAATATAGACTAAAGAGTCGACTGACAGATAATAATTTTTGTTCAGTTTTAAGGATTGCAACTGCTAACGTAATATTACCTTATATAGAGAATGTTATATCCAAAAATAAACTTCAAACTTCTGCATCAGTCTTTCAAGTGAGAAAAATAAACACTTGTAATTTTAAAAAAATCTGTTTCGACATTGTAAGTTCACATTGCAATTGCAACAAATCAACAATTAAATAAAAGTTTAGAAAGTAACTACCGGTACCTTTTATTTTTCAGTTTGTATATGTATTTAAGTACCAGTAGCCAACCACAACCAATCCAAGTCAACGCAACCAGATTACAGTACGTGGAGGAATACATCTATCTGGGCCAATTGGTCGGATTCAAAAGCTGCATGACGAGAGAACTAAAAAGAAGAATTGCATCAGCATGGAGAGCTTTCTGGTCACTGCAATTCGTACTCCTTGACAAGAAACTGAACCGCAAACTAAAGCTGGAGGTGCTGCAATCCTGTATCCTCCCAACCTTACTATACGGCTGTCAGACCTGGAAACTGACCGTGAACCAGAAGACGCAGATTCAGATCTGCCAGCGCAAAATGGAGAGGAAAATCCTAGGACTCTCCCTCAGAGACAAGATTTCCAAGGGGAGCGCCTGAAATGGAAATGGGGAGGCCACGTGTCGAGACTTCAAGGCTGCAGATGGGCGCATATTTCCACCACGTGGGACCCACGCATCGGGAGGCGAAACCGAGGAAGACCTGGGACCAGATGGGCGGACTTCTGCAAGAGCCTAGCTGGACCCCTGTGGTCCAGAACAGCCAAGAACCGAGAAGAATGGAGATCGCTACAGTTTGCAAGTATCGAATGAGAGTGCAAGTGTACACACACGAACGATGAACAAAACTTATATAGAACTGAACCTACCGTCATGCGGATTAGCTCACCGCATGATCTCTAAAGAGCTCCCCTTTTTAGGGGGCCATAGCCCTTCACGGGAAATCCAAAGGCTATTTCATTTCATTTCATGTGTTTCTTCCTTTCAATGCTTCGTGACACAATATAATTCAAGTACAGTAAATACTGTTTTCCCTTAGAAGAAGTGAAGTATTGTTAATTTATAAATAATCATAAATCATAATTATATAGGGTATTTGAAAAGTCAGTTCAAACATTAAAACGATATAATTATTATAATATTTGAGATAGGGAAAGAACGAAAACATGACAGTGTTGGGCAAACAACGGAGTTTACAAAACATTGGGAAGATGTTCGCCGTTCTCTTGTTCAACATACAGCATTCTGTCTGCGACACTATGTACAGCATTTTGCAGATAATGGAATATTGGCAATTTCTTGTGAATTGGCATCTTTCAGTTGCAGTAGGGTTGTTGGATGTGACAGGAAAACTCGTTCCTTAAGATAATGCCACAACCAAAAGTCAGCCGAACTGAAATCTGAAGATCCATGCCGAAAGTTACGCAAGAATTCTCCTTCGAGTGGTTGAGGGAAAACCTCGGAGAAAACCCCAATCAGGTCACTTGTCCCAACTAGGATGTGAACCCGGACCCGCTCGTTTCACGATCAGGAAGTATAGTAGTAGTAGTAATAATAATAATAATAATAATAATAATAATAATAATAATAATATTGCGACTACAAAAATTCTCTCCACTGGCGAAATGATCTTTCTATGTTTCGGGTTCATTATTATTATTATTATTATTATTATTATTATTATTATTATTATTATTATTATTTACGCATTTTAGCGACATACCAAATATTACAATTATCTGATATTTCTTCCATGTTTATTCCCATAGCACAAAGGACTGGAATAAGTCTTTAAGATGCTGCATTTAGCGCTGTATAGTAATAAAATTGTGTCATTCAAGAAGAACGGTCCAACAACTCCTGGTAATGAAATAGTTAACCCCATTAGGTATACATTTTTGGAAATCTGAAGAAGATACTTCAATAACTGAATGGTCTCCAAACCCCTTACAGTTCTGAAATATTCTCATTTATTTATTATGATATGGATTCGGATACGGTAACAGTAAGTTTTGAAACACCTATATCAAGCTCCAGGGAAAACAATTATCAAGGATAAAAATGTAGCATAATGAAAGAGGAGATGAGAGGAGAGGAGAGGAGAGGAGAGGAGAGGAGAGGAGAGGAGAGGAGAGGAGAGGAGAGGAGAGGAGAGGAGAGGAAAGGAGAGGAGAGGAGAGGAGAATTGTGAAAGAAAGCGTTAAATATGAAGAAAAGAAGTAGCAGGACAAAATTTAAACTGCGTACATGGAATAGGAGGAAAAGAAGGAAGATGCATCAACGCAAGAGAAAGAATGAGGGCTAAGGACAAAAAAAAACTAAAGGTAAGCCCTGAAGGCGAGGCGTAAAACTAAGAGGTAGGAAAGACCAAGATGTAATAAAGAGACGGATCCGTCCCATTAAGCTAGCAGTTTGTCTTCATAATGGTAAAATATTTGCAGAGCAGCACATGCAGGCGCGTTAGTACGTCGTCAGAACCACTCTCGCGGTGAAGTTGAGAACGAGAAAAGTTTCAAATCTCTGATCGTATTTCTATTTGCAAAGCATTGAAATAAAACACTGCGAGGCTCGTGGCATCTTCTGCACTCACGAATGACGCGGAAAAAACAGAGAAATTTGTGGAACTGCAATTGATTGTAGCAGCAGATCTCATAACGATGATAATGGTAATAATAATAATCAGAGTTAGGATTTGTATGACCTAAAACTGGCTTATAAAATGACAGGGAAAACCCAACAAAATGATCAGAAAACTAAAGAAATTATCCAAGAAACTGAAATATGTTTACTGGTTTAAACAGTAAAAATGTGCGTTGTCCACGTAATCTCTAATATATAATGATGTGAAAACAATTTACATTTGCAATTCATAAAATCAAAGTATCTGAATATCTGCCTGGTGTCATTAGAAGGTCAGCATTAGAATTATTTATTAGGTTGAAGTTGAGGCCATCAGGCCTTCTTTTCCACTTTGCCATAAATTAATCTGAGGTACAAAGTACAGTAATTTCTATAATACCTATAATAAATTATTACATTAAATGGGATTAGCTAATGATACATGCCAAAAATGTTAATAATATAACATAGTTTACAAGTTGATAACAAACACTACTGGTAATGTAGAATATACAGTAATACAGGAAAATATCGCACAGAGAGTTATTGAAACAATATTACAAATAAGAATAAATATTAAGCTAAACCTTTACAATACAAACACTAAATTAATATGGAACACTAGCTTACACACAGGCATAAGTATAATAGACATGTTTATCTCCTATCTAATAACTATTACCTTGACCAAAACTACTTCCGATTTGACAGCTTACAGAGAAGGGGGAGCAGTGTTGTCATGTTGGCCATTTTTCGTGTAAGCGAGCGAGCTCCGATAGAGTGCAGTAATGAACGGCTGACATGAACGCATACCTACATTTCTAACCAATTTGTTGAACACTAGGCATTAAAATATGTATAGCCTACATTATTATTTTTATTAGTCTATAATAAGTAAGTAGTAGTACCGGTATTCTTCAATGTAATACCGTTAGAAAAGCGTCGAAAGGATTATAAACTGTAAAAACAGGTTTAAATTTAATAGGAAGCCTTTACTTTTATGAGTAATGTAATATTGTTAGAAAGACACTGAAAAAGTTGTAAACTGTAAAAATATTTATGATTAAAAATCTGCACGGCCTTTTTTTTTTCCCAATATCGATAACAGTGCCTTATTAATTTTAACACAAGTAACAATTCTCATTACGACTTGCGCCACAGGTAAAAGAGGCCCGCCATTATCTTTTTCCCTCCCAAAATAATTACGTTACACACCATCTCTCGCGCTTGACTGTTTAACGGGGCACCTTGTCCAATATTCTTTGTTCACCGCCTGCCTTTCGACATTGCACAAGTCACCTGTTTAGAACATTTCGCAGAAACTAGAAAGCGCACACTAGTCACACAGTCCACCAATAACAACGAAGATAATACGTCTAATATAATTTAAACACAATAATTATCAATGCACTAAAACAATAATACAACTAAATAATATTTTTAACTCACACAAAGCACGCGCTAACCAGCCAACTCAAGGTCATTCCGGGCATTAGTATTTACCACTAGGCCGTGATATTCACATGCAACTTGTATACATAGACACTGCAACACCGTCCCGTTACCATGGTTACGCGTCTCTCGTGGTTGGTTGATTTGAATGGTTACCATGGTAACATGCTAAAGGCGCCATTTGTAGGTCGGAAGTAGTTTTGGCCAGACCATACCTAGGCTTATTCTGAAACGACATTAGGGTCCGACAGTCTCTGATCTCTGGTGGGAAAGAATTCCGAATTCGGTTATGCAAACCTTAAGTCCAAAATATCTAAAAAAAAAAAAAAAAAAAAAAAGTAGTTCTTTCTCAGTGTACACTCGTGCGGAATAAAATAGCCGGTATGATATTCCAGGAAAAATCTCTTAATTTAAACCTAATTTCCAAAGAGGAATATAATTAGGAAGTTTCCTTTTTACTGATATTATGGACACCATGTAGATATTATTCGCGACCAGCATGTTGTCGAACAATACATTTTTTGTCTCTCCTAGCACTTTCATTCCTCATAGGGTATTTTGCAGAAATAATTTCACCCATCTGTAGAAAAAAATATCCTCGCCGAATTCAGAAACAGTTTATCTCAAATGAGTACCTCTAGATGACTATCTTTGGCATACTAAACATGCTCTAAATGAATGTTATACATTTATATATCCGCAAAGAAGCACTTACAACCAGACTGGAATAAGAATTTTAACTGTACCGTTGTTCCTGCACTAGTAGCTGCATCTTTCACCTGCAACCAAGCAGAGGCTTGACTGAATCGCACATTTTGTTCCAAATTATCGTACTTATGATAGAAAGATCGTACACATAATAAAAAATAGGCCTATTTTGATTATTTTACCTAAACTCCCTCCACAGTGTTTTATTTAAACGATTTTTTTTTAATTCTTGGAAGAAAATAATAATTGTTAAAAATTAAATATCAGCGCATAAAATGATTTTTAAACATTTTGTTGTCTCCTTACCTTGGGAGGATTCTCAGAGGGATCAACAATAGCAGGAACAGAAGATTAAGTTATCTGTTTGGAACAATTAACTAAAAGTTATTTGTACACATTTTGTTTAATGAATATTTAACGTTTTCCACTCAACCGAGTCATCTTCAGAAATTGTACCAATGAATACATAAGTACATCTGTTTAAATATAATGTGCATGTGTGTGATCCAATGCAATGTCAAACAATAATAAAATTAAACAAAGTGCAAGCATCTGTTGTGAGTCAATACAAATTTAAATTTTAAAATATAAAATTTAAAAACATCGATAAAATATTATGCATGTATAAGCTGTTATGTAAGTAAAATATTAAAATGAAATACAAACTGCGATATGTTGCACAGTCTGTGACAGAGCGTGGAAATTCATAGATTCCAGTATAGCTGCTTGTACGAAGATTGAACACAATTCCAATAAAAAACACTGTATGAGAAATGTATGCAGTTGTCATGTGGATAAACAATTTTTTTTTAGTTAATCTGGTAGAGATAAGGCCTTCAGGCCTTCTCTGCCCCTCTACCAGGGGATTACAACTATAATATGAAGAATAAAATTACAATTAATATTAAATTTACAATTACAATTACAATAAAAATTAAAGTACGACAAGATTATTTCATTAATGAAAACTAGACAATTTATCATAGAAGTTAAGAAAAAAGAATATTTTTGTATTTACTGAATTACAAATTAAACCTAGAATAACAAATTTCTATAGTGATGGCATTACCATATATTGAGATATTTTGTGATAGATTAAGAGAACCATTTACAAGAAATCATGTCTGAACGAGTCTCAATTACTGACCAAGTGCCTAGTAAGTTTGCGTTTGAATTCAATTTTATTTCGACAGTCCGTGATACTAGCAGGTAACGAATTCCAGAGGGCTATTGTGAAAGAGGATGAGCATGAGGAGGTGCGATGGGATGGTATTGTTAGTATTGTTTCATGGCGAGAGCGTGTGTTCAGATTGTGGTGGGAAGAAAGGTAAGTGAAGCGAGACGACAGGTACGAAGGAATAGAAGAGTTCAAGATTTCGATCTTATAAGATCAAGTCAAAATGCACAAATTTAGAAGTTACAAGATACAATGGTACAATGTATTATGTTTTAAGCAGAAATATATGGAAAATATTAAGTGGTGTATAATTACAGTATGATGGTTACGTGGGCTGAAGTACAAATCTGGGTACAAGTCTTCGCAAAGCGAAGTGTGGACGTGGGCACACGAAATAGTTACTGTCTTGAATCTGAAATATGTATGAATGAAACTAATATAAGTGCGAACTGAATTAGACATGTAAGATGGTTCAATGATGTATCAGAAATGTAAAATTAAACTTACAAAATGAACGTCATGGCGATGATTCCGACATCTTCGTTGGATAGACGGCAACAGTTGGAGCGCCTCTTTTACAGATTTTAAGTGACAGCAGAAGGTAGGAGAGGGAACCTTGTGTTTAACTTAATAAAGCAGCTTATCGGATTTCCAATATGGCTTTTAAAGGAACAGAAGAGCCAGAACCTACATCTAGTCCTTTTACAGTTTGTTTCATCAGAGAAAAACCAAGCTTTAAATTTAGGAATTGTTTAACCATAATTTGCTACAATTTTATTTCCGTCCTTTATATTTAAAAACACCGGATGTAGATTTTTTGGAGTAGGACCTACTAGGACCGCTATAACTTTCTTTAGATTCCATTGCCACTATTTCAACGTCAGAACTTATCACAATGACAACTGATTTTATTACTGCCACTGGCATTACCACGAAACATGTATAAAATAAACCCATATTTTGAATATGTTTATTTCCTTTTTCTGTTGTGTGGTTCTCACGCTTATGTGGGAACAGTAATTATATTTAGAGTATTGAGAGGATTGGAGAGACCATTTGTCTGAGATATTTGGAAATAAGCAAAGGAAAATTGTCAACATCATTTTTTAATAGCCACAAGTAATGGACACTACGTGATTCCTTGTCGCTATAATAATGTTTACCAAAATTAAGCTGTCATGTCGCCTGGTTCTGGAGACACAGGCGAGCAATGTTATAGATATATGTTTAGCAACAGTTGACTATACAGTACTTGTAACACAGAAGTGCTACGTGCAGAAACTACTTTAAATGTATAAGTGAAATATACCCATATTACTGCAGGAATGTATATATAAAATTTCAAATGTCGTAAATTGTAATAAATGTATAAATCTTCTCTCTTTTTTTGACAAGTTTTACCTTCTTTGTCGATAGATTCGTACACCTGCGGGTTGGATCATAGGATCGTACATGACACCAAATTATAGAATTTGTACAATCCAAATCGTACGGTTGGCAACACTGCTGAGGAACGAACTAAAGTAAGTCAAGTTCGCGGACTGGCAAGTCGGATCATCCCTCTGCCGCGGGACGTCGATCGACCGACCGGCCAACTCGTACGTGAAAGACGCTGTACAAGCAACACTGTCTATGATGCAGCAATACGATGATGTCATTAAAATTCGAGGCCTAGTAATAACAGTAATAATAAAAATACGTGAAATATATTCTATACCATAAATACGACCTAATTCTATTGCCGAAGTCAACAAAGCATAGAGGTCTACCTCCCTGCTCCAAACAGCCTCCATGTGGTATATAAGGCATATCTTTTCTTTACCTTTACCTTCTCCATTAATGTGAGCTAGCAGAAGAAGATAATGACAAATAAAAAATTCAAAATGATACTGATACAATGAGATGAACTGAAAAAGAGAAATAAAAAAATGAATAATTCGCGCCAGATCCATCCTGTATAATAAAGAGATAAATAGATAACTATAATTACCGGTAATACAACATTACCAGTTAGAATAAATATAAAGCAAATTTATGTTAATGAAATTAGCTAATGGAATTGGATAAGATAATTGGGTAAAAGTCAAGATAATAGACCTAGGAAAATTAGAAATAAAACATTTCCGTACCCATTAATTTAATCGAATTCAACAGTTTCATGAACTGTTTGAAATTAGTTTCCAAACAGGTGCGAGGAAAAAAAAAATATACATTTGTAACCAGTCATCAAACAGAACCTTCCTGAATTGACTTCCAGAATGTCAGCACTTGATTAAAATGGACACGTATGGTGTAAGTCACTAACCATTATACAAGGAATTACTTTGATGACGATGAAGATAATGAAAGAAAAATCACAATTTGGATACAAAAAGAGTGGAATGTTGTACATTGCAAACCTTTATGAAGAAAAACAATAAAACATACTGATTTCAAATTGAAGTAAATACGAGTAGGCCTATATCTTTATGGATAAATCACAGTTTACATCAAATATCGAAGACAGAGTAGTAAACATAAAAGCAGGCGCTATGTATTTTAAGACTGTGCATGGAGAAAGGAAAGTGTAGAAGGAACAGCGAAGCAATATAACAAGAATGCAGAAAAACAACACGAGGCACGCTTCGAGTATAGGTACGAGTACACGCAGTACGTAGCGACCAGAGAAAGGGGAAGACTATCAGAGTGACTGAAAGCAATAACAGAATAGTCAGTGGCGTAGTTCACAAAATGAGCTCACGAAATCGATCAAAGTTTAATAACGAGTTTGTTTACAAAAATTAAATTCCACTTTGTATGTGTGGTCTGTGTATGTGTGCCTATATGATTGTAGGTATGCGCAAATGCATGCGTGTATAGGAGTCTGCGCGTATTGTATGTATTTATTTACACTGCAAGTGGGCAAGAGCACCCGGTGACAGTGGTATATACAATATTAACAATACACAGTTAAAAGTTAACAATACACAGTTAAAATGATAAGCAATACACAATAAAATTTACAATACATAATACAATTTACAACACATATACAATTTTATACACAATACAATAAGAATACACAATACAATTTAACACAATAATAAAACATAAAATAAAACACTTACTTTTACAACACAACCCACATAATTATGTATAGGTCCTACATAAGTTTCAATAGTCTTTCACTTTACTCTCATCTCATTCCCTGTAGTGGCACTATGACGCATTTCACTGACACTTTAGCATACATTTCACTGACACTCTGTAACACATTTCACTGACACTATAGAACACATTTCATTGACGCTATAAATTATCACTGATCGGAACTGTTCACTGTACTGTAAGACCATAACTTCACTGACTCACCTCGCTTCACTGATACAACAGTTCAAATAAGTCAAATAATTGCATTCTTATGCATACTTATAAACAGAACTACATTTAAACTAAACATTTCTAGTCTGAGGCCCTCTTACACGCTATTTTTAAATAATTTACAATTCAAACCAAGGAAGTAAACTCGTCAGGCTAGATAAATACATGTCACCTTAAAAAATTAAATGTTGAATGTCACCTTAATTTTAATTTTCACTTTATACACAACTCTTTAAATTATTCTTGAATCTCCTTAATGAAGGACAGCCCTCAAAGACCGCTGCAGGTAGGTCATTCCTATCATTTATAGTTCTGTTTAAAAATGAGAATTTACCTACATCCGTTTTCTGTTTCCTACATTTGATTTTAAAATCATGATCGTTCCTACCATAGTACGTTGGCTTTTCTAACCGAGCCGTTATGTCTACCCATGCTTTCTGACCTAGATGTGCTCTATACAGTGATGTTATTCTAGTTTTCCTACGTCTGTTTTCCAAAGTTTCCCATTTAAGTTCTTTTATCGTATCTACATATGCGCGTATGAATGCTTTTATACGCGTCTGTGTGCATGCTGAATGAATGCGTGTGTGGGCGTCTGTGTGAATGCAAATGTGTATGTGTGTTTGTGCGTACGAATTTATGTATGCGTGTCAATGTGTATGCGTATATGGAAGTGTGAAGTTTGTGCTTATTCATGTGTACAGTATGCGCGTATCTGTGCGTATACATATGTCTATCCGTGTCTGTGATTCTGCGCGTGTGTATTTATGCCTGCATGCATGCATCTATGTATTCGCGTATGCATGTTCGCATGGCGTATATTTTTATGTGCATAAGTATATGCTTATTAGTGTTCTGCAATGTTCGAACATGAGACAGGCAATCAAGACATCAAAAACTTCACCTTATTTCATATGAAAAACTAATCGCAAGGTATGTGCTAAAATTCTTATGCGGTTAAAACATGAGTGAAGGGCAGCGAATATTTTTATAAGATAGTAGAACAAACACGACAGGCCTCCTTCTACAAAGCGAACATCGGCGAATATCGAACTTCGCCAAACTCGACAAACTTGAACCCAACATAGCGCCTGTAATACACGACGCTAATGTGCATATTATGCATATAGGCCTATGTTTTATTTAACGACGCTCGCAGCTGCAGAGGTTATATCAGTGTCGCCGGTGTGCCGGAATTTTGTCCCGCAGGAGTTCTTTTACATGTCAGTAAATCTACTGACATGAGCCTGTCGCATTTAAGCACAGTTAAATTCCATCGACCTGGTCCGGGATCGAATCCGCAACCTCGGGCATAGAAGGGCAGCACTATACCAACTGCGCTAACCAGGCCGACTATTATGCATGTATGTATCATGTATCGTATCACGTGTGTCTATGCGCGTGTGTATGCGAGAGTAATGCACACTAGCCCAGAGCTTAGCACTGTCAGTCCGCACGCGTCAGCAGCCCAACCCACCCAAGACCAACATTGCCTGACGAGACAGCTTCCTAGCCCATCGCACTGGGCTTCGAAGCCCACCGTAGACCACTGCACTGTTCAGCACTGCACTGACACCAACCTACCAGTTGTTTGCATTCTACTGCTTTTCCGCTTGCGCGCATTGGATGTACTTTCGCTTCGCGTGTGGCATGAGCATACAGTTCCCCGCATACTGGACAACATACAAAATTACTACTCGGGACAGCTATCTTTATCGGCGACATGTTTATAAACCAACTCGACTGCGCTCCGATATAGAGACTACACTCAACAGCAAATATTGATGGAATCAGTAGCTGCCACCTGTTCTGTGACTATGCGGAAAGGAAGTTTTCGGAATAGCGTTGCCAACCCTGACGCTTGACTGGGTCGCACAATTGGTTCCAAGTTATCGTACTTTTGATTGGAGGATCGTACACCATATATAAAATAAGCCTATTTTGATTATTTTATCTAAACTCCCTCCACAATGTTTTATTGGAACGATTTTTTTAAATTCTTATGAGGAAATAATTGTTAAAAATTAAATACCAGCATATAAAATTATTTTTTAACACTTTGTTGTCTCCTTACGTTGGGAAGATCTTCAGAAAGATCAACAACAGCAGGAACAGAAGAGCCAGAACCTACATCTAGCCCTTTTACAATTTGTTTCATCAGACCAAAAAACAAGCATTTACTTAATGAAGTGGTTACCATAATTTTCACAAAAACCATTCACAATACTGAAATACGCCAGAGGGGTAAATTATTCTTTATCAATTTTCCTATCGATAGGGACAGAAATCACGATCCTATTCTCAATAGGTATCGAATAAGAGGTTGTTAAACATTTGAGAAAAAAAAATTATGACAACTATTAACTTTCCACCAATATGATATTAAGCTTATAGTTTTTTTTTTTTTACATAGGCTACAACATGAGCTATTCGCTCTGAAAATCTGCAAGACTATTTCACTTTCACTCTGTATATGCGTCTATACATGTGTGTATCTCGTCTGTATGTGTACGCATATCCATGTGCATATGCATGTCTGTGTGTATGCGCGTATGAATGTGTGTATGCACCTATGCTTGTGTGTATGAGCGTATGCATGCAGATATGCTCGTATGCATATATGTATTTGCATATGCATGTGTATGCGCGTCTCTGTGTATATGATCATGTATGTGTGTATGCGCATATGTATGCATGTATGTATGAGGTAAGTGACCTCCAAAATAATACATCTCTACCGTGCCATAACTTCGCTGTTGCCGTAGTCGCATTGTTGCATTTTTGTTTCTACTTAAACTTATGAACAGAGTAAGCTATCAGAAAACTATAGGCTATAGGAAGTAAATTTACTTATAAATGCTTGGTTTATTTACTGCGTGTTCGAAGATGGAGCCTGAGTTGCACAAGATTGCTTGAAAAGAATGCCACAGTGCAAGTGGTATTCTGCAGTAAAACAAGAATTAGGTTTATCACACTGAGAAATAGTTGTTTTGTTTTACAATTTAACAATTTGCAGTAAGGCCTCCTGCTTTGGCAGGGGTGGCTCGAGTCTTGACCATCAGAAGAGCCGACCTGATGGTCTATTTACATTCCTAGTTCCCCCCCCCCCACAATTTCACTAGCATTGGTTATTGCTGCCTCTCAAAGTGGTTGACTGCGCCCCTCCACCGTGTTCTTTGGCGTCCTATTCTGGTCCACAGTCCTTCTAGCTGCAACTTGAACTCGTCCCCCCATCTGGTTCTCGGTCGTCCACGGTTTTCTCCCGCCAATTCTTGGATTCCACAATGTCGCCGCGTATGCCCATCTGGTAGGATGCATTCGCACCACGTGTGCTCCACAGCGCCATTTCATCCTATTAGCTAGTGTGACCACATCCTCTATGCCGCTTCTTCGCCCTACTTCTTCGTTTCTGACTCTGTCCTTCAGGATTATTCCGAGTATTTTCCTTCCCATTCTTCTTTGATATCTTCCTAATTTAATGCCTGTTTCTTGGTGAGTGACCAGGATTGCGCCCCATATAGAAATGCAGGTGCAATGCAGCTGTTGAAGATCTGGCTCTTGTTCTGCAATTTCTGGCTCTTGTCCATTAGTATGAAGGACAGACTCCAAAACTTTTTCCACGCTGATGCTATTCGTCTATCGATTTCTTTATCCATGCTATATATATATATATATATATATATATATATATATATATATAAGTATTAATTATGAAATAATTCTGAATAAATTTATGTATAAATGTTATAGTAATGAGAGTGAACGTAAAATTTTTACTTCCATAACTGTATTAATTTGAGAGAAATTATGTAACTGGTGGTACTGTTATATTCGCTTTATATTATAAACTACTAACATAAAAAAACATAAATTAATTAAATCACAGAGTGATAGTGTTAAGAATACACCACTGTATGTTCACATTAAAAACGCCGACTGCTACACGAGGGTAGAACAGGTAAGTAAAGCAAAGAACAAGCAGATGAAAGTAGTCGCGCAATGAATTCATGGACTCCTGCATGCCTGCAACGTAACATTAATGAATACCATATGAGAGAGAACCGTTTCCTTAGGGGGAGGGGGGGGACAAAGCAAAACCTATATGACGGGGTTATGGGGGACATCATTTACCTCCTCCCCCCGTTATAGCTTGACCGTGGTACAGTATATCTGAATATGATTATTTAATAAAGGTATTTTCGAGGGCATGTTTCTTACAGTGTTACATCCACATACGCGATGTTTTGGACCGAGTTGTATAGGGCTTGAATTGTAGGTCTACTACAAATTATAATAGGGCATAACTTAAAACAATATCCCTCTTTTTCTCTCTCGTACAGAAATACATGCATACATCAATAAAACTACGTAACAGTGCTAACAGAAATTTTTTTATAATATAAAGTTTACCTTCCTGAAGATATCATATGAAATGCAAACTCTGTTTTATTTAATCTCGTCTTTAAGTGTGCACATTAGCCTATACTGGGATCACTTTTCTTTCTTTCTGCATTGTTGTGCAGTATGTTATTCATATTTCTCCAAGTGGCGGCCTGAACACCTGCAGACGTCTAACACATGAGTACAGGCTGTTACAAAAGAAACATTACAGTGCTTCCATTCCTCAAAATGAGGTATAAAAACTGTGATACATTCAGAAATTTAAAATAAATATTGTAGTCCAGATATATGATCTGAAGACATTAATTCGTCAATTTAAGCACAAAAACTTAATAATAAACAAAATCAAAAGAGATCTTTTGAAGTCAACATTTTCTAACGTTAATAGAAAAAAAAAAAAGAGTTCAGACAAGTTTGGGGGCAGTGCCCCTCCATGCCCCCCATAACTCCGCCTATGATGAATGCATAGCCATTGATAATAATGATTAATTTATTATAGAATGAAACGCAATAATGCAACGAAAATCATTCGTTAACTGCTTTGAAAGTGTAATTCTAAAAGCAAACAACCGCTCAACAATATGATTTCCTTTATGTCCTCATTTGAATGTGTATAGTCGTAACACCTACGTAAATACGTATTGTTGACACTACTACATCGTAGGTTCATCGTTTAATATGGATGTTATCTCCCTTCGAATATTGTTTGTGAGTTCCTCCCTTCGAGAATAGAAAGAAAGGAGGAAGCATAAGCTTGAAACGGGTTGTGGAACCAAAAAGATGTACTAGTATGCCGTAAAATTACCCAGAGCAGTGTATATTAGAGAGTAACGCATTCTCGACGGCGGCGGCCATATTTACTCCTTGCTCGGCACAGAAGCGTAAGCAGTAATGCTAGAACATTGGTGATTAAAGGCGATATCATACATGTTGTTGTGGTTTATTGAACACAGGAGACATGAATTAATAAACATTATTGTCATAGTGAAATGACTCATGAGAGATAACACTTTACTATTTTATTGTTATGTCAATTTCAATAGGGATAACATTAGCAATTTTCTACTGCAATTCTCATACCAACACTTCGACTACTACATTTAGCAGATTGTTGTAGTGCATTTGCTATAACAGACAATTTTCTTAACAAATACATTCTAGTCCTAAAATATAGAGATAAGACTTTTTCAAAAATAATATAACAATTTGGGAACGTATGAGTTGAAGTGTTAATGAATAAAGACTTCAAATCCTTTACTGTCAACTCATTTTCTACCAACGTTTCACATTTTCCTGCATTTAGAATTATACCAAACACGAATTTACAAGGGTTAGACAAGTAACATTTCCTTGTACGACTTGAGAGTCACTAATGTGCTAATAAAATTTATAGATTCATCCCTGTTATCAGTTATTAGAGATGAAAAACAGTTTCAAAAATACTATATAACTTATTTTGTTTTATTTTGAACAAAACTGATCCCAACAAATAGTAAAGATCTTGTTGTTCACTGAAGTCTGTATCTCTAGTTTCAATTAAATTACAATTTAGCCTATATAAATTTCTTTTGCTCACATTCATCTTCACTAGACCTTTCTGTTCCGGGTTTACTTACATCTGTATCTAGAAACTGAACTAATTGTTCAGAATCGCAAACTGTATAATTTCCATGCTTTTTTTTTTTTTTAAGAAAACTGATAAATCGTAATGCAGTGTTTGAATTCTATTGCATCTGGGATTGAATTTAAGGAACGGACAGTAGAAAATAAATTTTATAACACATCCTGAGTGCATCTATCTAGCATAAGATATTTGAAGTTCCCTTTATTAAGACAACTTTCTTGAAAATCAAGAACTGTTTTTATTACCAGTATTACCAGTTTGGAATAGTTTCCAACGTCCGCTTTTGCCCACCTTGATATTTTCAATTATACTCGTAAATATTATATAATTATACTTACTTAAAGCTTTTAAGGAACCCGCAGTTTCATTAACGCCCTCACATAAGCTCGCCATCGTTCCCTATCTTCAGCAAGATTAATCCAGTCACTACCATTATATTCGACCTACCTCAAATCCATTTTAATATTATTCTCCCATCTACGTCTCGGCCTTCCCAAAAGGTCTTTTTCCCTCCGGCTTCCCAACAACATTCTATATGCATTTGTAGATTCGCCCATACGTGCTACATGCCCTGCCCATCTCAAACGTCTGGATTTAATATTCCTAATTATGTCAGGTGAAGAATATAATGCGTGCAGTTCTGCGTTGTGTAACTTTCTCCATTCTCCTGTAACTTCATCCCTCTTAGCCCCAAATATTTTCCTAATTACCTTATTCCCAAACACTCTTAACCTCTGTTCCCCTCTCAAAGTGAGAGTCCAAGTTTCACAACCATACAGAACAACCGGTAATATAACTGTTTTATAAATTCTAATTTTCAAATTTTTTTATAGACCAGATGACAAAATCTTCTCAACCGAATAATAACAAGCATTTCCATATTATTTCTGCGTTTAATTTCCTCCCGAGTGTCATTTATATTTGTTACTGTTCCTCCAAGTTAGGCCTATATTAATTTTTCTACCTCTTTGAAGCATAAATTTCTAATTTTTATATTTCCATTTCATATAATATTCTGGTCACGAGACATAATCTTATACTTTGCATTTTCGGGATTTACTTCCAAACCTATCGCTTTACTTCCTTCAAGTAAAGTTCCCGTGTTTTCCCTAATAGTTTGTGTATTTTCTCCTAATATATTCATGTCACTCGCATAGATATAAGCTGTAATCCGTTCAATTCCAAACCCTCTCTGTTATCCTGAATTTTCCTAATGGGATGTTCTAGAGCAAAGTTAATAAGTAAAGGTAATAGTGCATCTCCTGTCTTTATCCCGCAATGAAAATATTGTCGTTGAGAAAATTAATCATTGAAGTATATTCCTCCTCTTGTTTGTGAGTTAATGCTAATTTTGTACAGCGGCAATTGATTACATATTAACTGCACAACAACATGGCATTCTTCAAGATAACGATGGAATATCACCTAGAAACCTGTGTTCCTACACAAGTCTTGCGGTGTATTGAGTCTCTGAAGGAGTAAATATGGCCGCCGCGTCCGCATTTATCGGATCATAAGAATGCGGTACTCTCCAATATACAGTACTCTGAAATTACCCATAGTTCATCTCTTTTTCCGGTGTGTTTATCAGCTGTTTTGTTCATATTATTACGATTACTAATTGTTTCGTGTTGCTGTGAATATTTCAAAAGTGTAGTCAAGTTCAGCAGGTGTTATTTTTTTTTATAAATAAGCTAATATTCTGTTCGGCTCAACTGTAGGATATGTTCGTTGATATGTCACCCTATGGTTTAACATATGAAGGAGTGCCAACATCCTTCTTGATAAAAGAAAAATGTGGAAATGAAGTGTTCAGTCCATGTCACAATCACATTACTTCTAACAAACATATAGTGAAGTGTACAATGATATACAGTAATAATCTGCTAATACTCCTGTTACCGCCACATCCATTCTAAACCGTTTACGTGTGACCGAAACCCTTGTAATCAGTGCCGAAACCGATAGTAGCAATTGCATAATTGGCGATTGACGGTATTTCGTGGAGGATTATGGGGCGTAGAAGGTGTAGTTTCTCGTCATATCCATCGCACCGATTTCAAGAATATTTGCATGGATTTCTCCTTCCTGTCTTTATATTCTCAGGTTCCTCCAACGTGTGGAGATTAAATCTTATTTTTTTAGATTATCCTATAAATTAGAATCTGACTGAGAGAGTCAAATCTGGCCATAATCGGACACTAATAATCCTATCTTCATGCATCGTTCTCATTTCATTTATTGAAAGTACGGAACAGTGGTTGAATATTATTGGAAAGCAGCACATTGTCGACGTCTATAATCAATGGAGTATGAGAAAAAGGGATTCAGTTTTTGTTGTCTCTAGTTTTCATAATTAGTTGTATCATTAAAGAAAATTGGCTCTAAACACTTAAGCAACTTAAGGCTCGTAAAATAAAGTAGTAACCTGTTAATATACGATACAAGAACACGAAGTTGAACGAAAGCGCAGTTTCGTGACTTCTGAAAATGGATTAAATTATGACTAAAAATTCAACTTGACTTTGATTGCTGCGCTGCGGACCATATTCTCGGGAGTGTGGCTATGCCTGCCGCTCAGGACCTGTTAACAGACGGACATCAAGGACATACCGACAGTGTTTAGTACATGCACCTGACTTTTTTTTATCATAAAATTAAAGAAATAGGTTTATCCTCAAATATTTCAAGTATTAATTTTTTTTTTTTTTTATAAAATCCAAGTCAGTCACGTAGCCTTTGTGTTAATACTTAAAGAAACTTACTACCATGTTGAATGAAAATGCAAGCAGCCTTGGGGCTTTTCTAAATAAAAATAGCAAGTTACAATGATATAGACCAGTGATGACCAACTGGCGGCCCGCGGGCCTCATCCGGACCGCGACGTGATTTATTCCCGCCCCGGGGAGTTGCTTTAAGTTCCACAAAGACCAATATAAGCTCACTACAACTCTATTCTAAGAGCAATGAACTGATTAAACTGAAACATAAGACCGACATGGTTAAGAAGGAAGAATTTATAACACCATCAAAATAATAGTGATCGCTCCATGAAAGTTGGCTCACAGGTGATGGTGTATTTACTGTTTCTTAATTTTAACATCTTGGCTTTTGTAAAGGATTTTTTTTTTACATTGAATAAAGACCACAAATTATAGTGCTTAGTATGTCTACAAGTACTGTTTATTTTTAATTGGCTATTGAACGACGTTGTATCTAATACTAATGTTATTTAGCCTCGATGGAATCGGTGACAGCGAAATTTTATTTTGCGAGATGAGGCCCAGGATTCGCCATAGATTACCTGACATTCCTTCGAGTGGCATCCTCACAATTACAAGTGGATTTTAAATAATTGGTTTCCCATATATTCAGAAACCACATTGTTATTATTAAACAGCTTGTGTACATTGCTATTATTATACAGCTTGTGTACATTGTTACTATTAAACAGATTGTGTACATTGTTACTATTAAACAGCTTGCGTACATTGCTATTATTAAACAGCTTGAGTACATTGTTATTAATAATACATTGTTATTATTAAACAGCTTGTGTACATTCTTATTATTAAACAGCTTGTGTACATTGTTATTATTAAGCAGCTTGTGTACATTGTTATTAATAATACATTGTTATTATTAAACAGCTTGTGTACATTGTTATTATTAAACAGCTTGTGTACATTGTTATTATTAAACAGCTTGTGTACATTGTTATTATTAAGCAGCTTGTGTACATTGTTATTATTAAACAGCTTGTGTACATTGTTATTAATAATACATTGTTATTATTAAACAGCTTGTGTACATTGTTATTATTAAACAGCTTGTGTACATTGTTATTATTAAGCAGCTTGTGTACATTGTTATTAATAATACATTGTTATTATTAAAAAGCTTGTGTACATTGTTACTATTAAACAGCTTGTGTACATTGTTACTATTAAACAGCTTGCGTACATTGCTATTATTAAACAGCTTGTGTACATTGTTATTATTAAGCAGCTTGTGTACATTGTTATTATTAAACAGCTTGTGTACATTGTTATTATTAAACAGCTTGTGTACATTGTTATTAATAATACATTGTTATTATTAAACAGCTTGTGTACATTGTTATTATTAAACAGCTTGTGTACATTGTTATTATTAAACAGCTTGTGTACATTGTTATTATTAAACAGCTTGTGTACATTGTTATTATTAAACAGCTTGTGTACATTGTTATTATTAAGCAGCTTGTGTACATTGTTATTATTCAACAGCTTGTGTACATTGTTATTATTAAACAGCTTGTGTACATTGTTACTATTAAACAGCTTGTGTACATTGTTATTATTAAGCAGCTTATGTACATTGTTATTAATAATACATTGTTATTATTAAACAGCTTGTGTACATTGTTACTATTAAACAGCTTGTGTACATTGTTACTATTAAACAGCTTGTGTACAATGTTACTATTAAACAGCTTGTGTACATTGTTATTATTAAACAGCTTGTGTACATTATTATTAAACAGCTTGTGTACATTGTCATTATTAAACAGCTTGTGTACATTGTTTTTATTAAGCAGCTTGTGTACATTGTTATTATTAAACAGCTTGTGTACATTGTAATTATTAAGCAGCTTGTGTACATTGTTATTATTAAACAGCTTGTGTACATTGTTATTTTTAAACAGCTTGTGTACATTGTTACTATTAAACAGCTTGTGTACATTGTTATTATTAAACAGCTTGTGTACATTGTTATTATTAAGCAGCTTGTGTACATTGTTATTATTAAACAGCTTGTGTACATTGTTATTATTAAACAGCTTGTGTACATTGTTATTATTAAACAGCTTGTGTACATTGCTATTATTAAACAGCTTGTGTACATTGTTATTATTAAACAGCTTGTGTACATTGTTATTATTAAGCAGCTTGTGTACATTGTTATTAATAATACATTGTTATTATTAAACAGCTTGTGTACATTGTTACTATAAAACAGCTTGTGTACATTGTTATTATTAAGCAGTTTGTGTACATTGTTATTAATATTACATTGTTATTATTAAACAGCTTGTGTACATTGTTATTATTAAACAGCTTGTGTACATTGTTATTATTAAACAGCTTGTGTACATTGTTATTATTAAGCAGCTTGTGTACATTGTTATTATTAAACAGCTTGTGTACATTGTTATTATTAAGCAGCTTGTGTACATTGTTATTAATATTACATTGTTATTATTAAACAGCTTGTGTACATTGTTATTATTAAACAGCTTGTGTACATTGTTATTATTAAACAGCTTGTGTACATAGTTATTATTAAACTGCTTGAGTACATTGTTATTAATAAACAGTTGTGTACATTGTTATTATTAAACAGCTTGTGTACATTGTTATTATTAAACAGCCTGCGTACATTGTTATTATTAAGCAGCTTGTGTACATTGTTATTATTAAACAGCTTGTGTACATTGTTATTATTAAGCAGCTTGTGTACATTGTTATTATTAAACAGCTTGTGTACATTGTTATTATTAAACAGCTTGTGTACATTGTTACTATTAAACAGCTTGTGTACATTGTTATTATTAAGCAGCTTATGTACATTGTTATTAATAATACATTGTTATTATTAAACAGCTTGTGTACATTGTTACTATTAAACAGCTTGTGTACATTGTTACTATTAAACAGCTTGTGTACATTGTTACTATTAAACAGCTTGTGTACATTGTTATTATTAAACAGCTTGTGTACATTATTATTAAACAGCTTGTGTACATTGTCATAATTAAACAGCTTGTGTACATTGTTCTTATTAAGCAGCTTGTGTACATTGTTATTATTAAACAGCTTGTGTACATTGTAATTATTAAGCAGCTTGTGTACATTGTTATTATTAAACAGCTTGTGTACATTGTTATTTTTAAACAGCTTGTGTACATTGTTACTATTAAACAGCTTGTGTACATTGTTACTATTAAACAGCTTGTGTACATTGTTATTATTAAACAGCTTGTGTACATTGTTATTATTAAGCAGCTTGTGTACATTGTTATTATTAAACAGCTTGTGTACATTGTTATTATTAAACAGCTTGTGTACATTGTTATTATTAAACAGCTTGTGTACATTGCTATTATTAAACAGCTTGTGTACATTGTTATTATTAAACAGCTTGTGTACATTGTTATTATTAAGCAGCTTGTGTACATTGTTATTAATAATACATTGTTATTATTAAACAGCTTGTGTACATTGTTACTATTAAACAGCTTGTGTACATTGTTATTATTAAGCAGCTTGTGTACATTGTTATTAATATTACATTGTTATTATTAAACAGCTTGTGTACATTGTTATTATTAAACAGCTTGTGTACATTGTTATTATTAAACAGCTTGTGTACATAGTTATTATTAAACTGCTTGAGTACATTGTTATTAATAAACAGCCTGTGTACATTGTTATTATTAAACAGCTTGTGTACATTGTTATTATTAAACAGCCTGCGTACATTGTTATTATTAAGCAGCTTGTGTACATTGTTATTATTAAACAGCTTGTGTACATTGTTATTATTAAGCAGCTTGTGTACATTGTTATTAATAATACATTGTTATTATTAAACAGCTTGTGTGCATTGTTATTATTAAACAGCTTGTGTACATTGTTATTATTAAACAGCTTGTGTACATTGTTATTATTAAACAGCTTGTGTACATTGTTATTATTAAACAGCTTGTGTACATTGTTATTATTAAGCAGCTTGTGTACATTGTTATTATTAAACAGCTTGTGTACATTGTTATTATTAAGCAGCTTGTGTTCATTGTTATTATTAAACAGCTTGTGTACATTGTTATTATTAAACAGCTTGTGTACATTGTTATTATTAAGCAGCTTGTGTGCATTGTTATTATTAAACAGCTTGTGTACATTGTTATTATTAAGCAGCTTGTGTACATTGTTATTAATAATACATTGTTATTATTAAACAGCTTGTGTACATTGTTATTATTAAACAGCTTGTGTACATTGTTATTATTAAACAGCTTGTGTACATAGTTATTATTAAACAGCTTGAGTACATTGTTATTAATAAACAGATTGTGTAAATTGTTATTATTAAACAGCTTGTGTACATTGTTATTATTAAACAGCCTGCGTACATTGTTATTATTAAGCAGCTTGTGTGCATTGTTATTATTAAACAGCTTGTGTACATTGTTATTATTAAACAGCCTGCGTACATTGTTATTATTAAGCAGCTTGTGTGCATTGTTATTATTAAACAGCTTGTGTACATTGTTATTATTAAGCAGCTTGTGTATATTGTTATCATTAAACAGCTTGTGTACATTGTTATCAAAAAACAGCTCGAGTATATTATTATTAAACAGCTTGTGTGCATTGTTATTATTAAACAGCTTGTGTACATTGTTATCATTAAACAGCTTGTGTACATTGTTACTATTAAACAGCTTGTGTACATTGTTATTATTAAACAGCTTGTGTACATTGTTATTATTAAGCAGCTTGTGTACATTGTTATTATTAAACAGCTTGCGTACATTGTTATTATTAAACAGCTTGTGTACATTGTTATTATTAAACAGCTTGTGTACATTGTTATTATTAAACAGCTTGTGTACATTGTTATTATTAAACAGCTTGTGTACACTGTTATTATTAAGCAGCTTCTGTACATTGTTATTAATAATACATTGTTATTATTAAACAGCTTGTGTACATTGTTACTATTAAACAGCTTGTGTACATTGTTACTATTAACAGCTTGCGTACATTGCTATTATTAAACAGCTTGTGTACATTGTTATTATTAAGCAGCTTGTGTACATTGTTATTATTAAACAGCTTGTGTACATTTTTATTATTAAGCAGCTTGTGTACATTGTTATTAATAATACATTGTTATTATTAAACAGCTTGTGTACATTGTTATTATTAAACAGCTTGTGTACATTGTTATTATTAAACAGCTTGTGTACATAGATATTATTAAACAGCTTGAGTACATTGTTATTAATAAACAGCTTGTGTAAATTGTTATTATTAAACAGCTTGTGTACATTGTTATTATTAAACAGCCTGCGTACATTGTTATTATTAAGCAGCTTGTGTGCACTGTTATTATTAAACAGCTTGTGCACATTGTTATTATTAAGCAGCTTGTGTATATTGTTATCATTAAACAGCTTGTGTACATTGTTATCAAAAAACAGCTCGAGTATATTATTATTAAACAGCTTGTGTGCATTGTTATTATTAAACAGCTTGTGTACATTGTTATCATTAAACAGCTTGTGTACATTGTTATTATTAAACAGCTTGTGTACATTGTGATGATTAAACAGCTTGTGTACATTGTTATGATTAAACAGCTTGTGTACATTGTTATCATTAAACAGCTTGTCTACATTTTTATCATTAAACAACTTGTGTACGTTGTTATCATTAAACAGCTTATGACCATTTTGTGTTAAATAATGCCAAATTTCCAATCATCTGATCTTTGGTTATTAAACTAAATGCATTATAACTTCTATTTTTCATTCCGCATGGATGAATCTAAATATGAGACGTGATCTGGCCCCTGATGAAGTTTCCTAAATTAAATCTGGTCCCCGAGAGGTATTAAGTTGGCCAACCCTGATATAGACGTAGAAAAATTATTAATGTAATATAATTATTTGCATATGTTTGTGTTTTAAAATAGAGTACAGTTACATAATGCATGATCTGTGCAGAACCGTAACATGCTTTACCCGTACGAGTGTGTTCTTGCCACGGTTGCAAGGTGAGTCCACAGTCCCGCTCTCTGATGCAAGCTTGCCTCATCAGTGGCGTGTATTGTAGATGACACGGAGTATTTTAGAGTTCAAGGAGTGATATAACAAAAACTACAATATTATCTCTAGCTTACAAATTTAATGTGACTATGACGCGTTTTCTTAATAAAAAGTAATACTGCAATAATTTCAAAAATATATCTGCTCATGAATTATCTTTTACATTTCTTTAATAAAACCCTAGATCATATATATCCCAAATAGGTCGGCCTTATAGGCTTTGACGTTAACAACTTTTGTCAGGTTTACTACGCTGCCATATAGTTGTTACATAAGGAGTCACGTCATAATTCTCATTTGAATTGCATTAGCGACTGTAGGTACTGCCATCTCGTGTTCGTTTACGGCGGACGGGTGGCGTTCCTGGCGGTTGTTCTCTTCAAAGTGCAAACGACTTTAACATGGCGATGACCTATCTGTTACATATATGATCTAGGGTAAAACATAGTTCTGCGTCTCACAGTCCTATGTGATATGGTGGCAACATACTAATACGTACATTTATAATTAGGTTAGAGCAACATTCTTCAGCAGACATCATAAGCGTTTGTTACTAAATGTAAACAAACTCGAAAACTGAGCTGATAAGCTGGCTCGATGTATATCTAAAAGGCAAGATGTACAATGTTTAAAATATCGCTGAGAGGTCAGGATGACGGTGATTAGTGCTGCTTATGATTAGGTTTTTCTCCGGAGCGGTTGTTTGTGCGCTTTCAATCGGAGACCTCCGGTTACCTCTGATTGATGCCGCGCAGGTTGTATATGTGCTGCGGCGCAGACATACATTTTCCGCTGAGCTTTCCTTTAATCGGATCAGGTAGTGATTGGAATCCGCTGACGTCCCGCGTATCTTTTAAAATAAGCGTGTGATTTTTTGTTGTTTATTTTCTCTTTTTATTTACCCCTCCCTCTCTCCCTCTCTCTCTTTCTTCGGCTCTTCTTTTTTTCTTGTTTTGCTTGAAGTACTATGTTAGCTGACAGGTTTTTTTTTTTTTTTTTTTTTAGTTTTGAAATTCATATTATATGTGGAAAGGCGTATTAGTTTTATGTCATTGATCAAATTAATAACATTAAAATTAACTGAAAACTAACGCAGAAGTAAAGCTTTTCAGTAGCTATTGTAAACATTTATAATTTTCCTGGAAACACTTGTTTATTCACAAACAGTTTTTGTCAGTTATTATTCTAATCGGTTTAGTTTAACGTAAAATATATTAAGGGAGTTTCAAAATGGAACAAAAGAAACTTGTGGTATCAATGGGTTAAAGTTTACTGTCCAAAATAATTTATTAAGATTCTTCACCAGATAGGATTGTGATCATTGTGTTAAAGGGTGTCAGTATTTGAACTGTCTCTTCTAAAACGCGTCACTCTTCCTCTGTAATAAAAAAAATATAAGCGGATATCAACTTAAAGATAATTGTAATTATATTATTACCACACGTTTCTTTAGTTTCAGAATGAAACTCAATATTTTAATCTGATAACTCAAGTTGCCTTTTAAATACTCCATATAAGTTATGTATGATTTTTATTGCCTCGAAAGTTACGTTTTATAGAAATTTCAAGACTTTTTTTTCTAGACTGTGGACCTTTGGAACAATAGCACTAAAGCAGTTTAAAAAAATCATATCAAATGTTGTGCGTAATTTAAAACTACGAAAACGATGATATCACTAATCAACCGTCAATGTGTATCTGAATGGTAATAATTTATTTTTGATAGCAAGTACGAGTACTATAACCGCGGCTCTTAATGTTAGCCTAAACACTTACATATCTACATTTTAAAATTTAGACCTACTCAGAGAATCTATCTAACCTGGTCCACGCCATAGAGATTTCCAAATTCGGACCTGTTAGCGTCTTAGGAGCGTTTGGCTTTTCTGGATACACAATCACCGACTCATATTTCCTTTCAAGTAAGCGGCTCATCACTGAAGTTTGGAGTTTCATCTCGTAACAATATGCTGGATCTATTAGAGGATCCTTTTTTGCTGAAATTCTTTTGCTTTTCAGTTTTTCATTCGCAATGTTACTCTGTCTGCACACAAGACCACGAAATTATTTATTAGAACTTTTATATATAAATCAAAGTAAACACGCTTTTTAAAAGAGTTCAAAAGTGTTTTGAACAGTTCGCGATTGTGCGATCGCTTCAAATGGTCTAACAAATTCGAAGTACCACCACCCTTAGAGTAAATTCGCCCACAAAGTTTACAGCGTGCGACTTTATTATTATTTTTAACTAAATTAAAGAATTTCCATGCGACGGATATACGATTTGATGCCATTTTATTCCACTCACAACTATCTTCAGTCCGTACGCGCCGGTCGTCCTTGAGCTCTACGTACTCCAACTTCGCTTCGCTCCGAACCACCGCATCCCTCCGTGTGTCCCCTGTTCCACCTACGATAGTATCGGAGATCACCGGTGGAGAGCTTTATTTGTAATCTCCGATTCTTCCGCGGTAATAGTCACTCCGATGAGCAGCGCTAACGGTGATGATGTTAATGTTATGTTTTATTTAACGACACTCGCAACTGCTGAGGTTATATCAGCGTCGCCTGTGTCCGGAATTTTGTCCCGCAGGAGTTCTTTTACATGCCAGTAAATCTATTGCCATAAGCCTGTTGTATTTAAGCACACTTAAATGCCATCGATCTGACCCGGGATCGAACCCGCAATCTCGGGTATAGAAGGCCAGCGCTATACCAACTTCGCCAACCAGGATGACTGACGGTGATGATGATTATGTTAATTATAATAATTATTATAATAATATTCTCAATTTCACTTCTTTCATGGTTATTTTACCCGTAATCACTTGACCGAATGTCTCCCCGAAGAGTTAATTTAATTTAAACCTCTCTAGATAGCAGTATTTCTTTGAATTCGTTTATTATTTCATCAATTTGCTGTTCGCCTACATAGCCATCACATTGTTGGCTATGATATACTGAAATGTCTCTTGAGATTGAATTTCTTTAACTGATTGAACGTTTTATACATATAACATTGCAATTCCTTCAAATTGAATAAAGAATATATCTTTAAAATCATATTTAAAAATAGGAGTGCTAGACAACGTGCGAATTAACGAGGAGGATGGTAACTGACGTCATACGAAGCAGCTCGTCAATTTGCCAAGCGGGCGCTCTTGCCATTCTTTGCCCGTAGAACGATATTATGCATGGATTTGATCTATGACAATAAAACCAATAATATAATATAACATTTTGTATGCATTTCTTGGCCATGGTGAACATTTCAAGTCACATTGGCATTCTGTATATAAGATTTCTGCAAGACTCCCGAATTTCAATGCCTCTGTGCCAAATAGCTATCAATGATTCTATGATCCTAACTTCAGTGGTAATGTTGAATTTAATTAATATCTTAATAAAGACCAGAGATTCTCGATTGGGTTCATATCAGGATGGGTATTCTGTCCAGTTCATTGTTTTGGTGCGGGAATGCTAAAGAAAATTTAAAAAACTTCGCTTTATTGTCCCGAGTCTTGAGGCATTAGTTGTTTTATTTTTAAAGTTTAATATAATTCTACATTAAAAAAAGTCACTAACATGAGGAAAAATGCTGAAAGAAGTCTGCAGGTTACAGTTAGGGCACAAATGCATGTATATTATGCTATACTTCGAGTCTCTGCATATGGGCTATTCCATATGAAATCTATCAGTAAAAAAACCTCGCATTTTTTATACCCTAATTTTTTCCCTACTTATACGAGTACAAGGTGCTGAGGGGAGTGCATTTTCAAAAATATACTATCGAAAGTCAAACGGTTTTCGTATTATTGAGCGACAAATTTAGCGTATTTTATAAAAACAAGCCTCTTTCAGCGCTCAGAACTCTGGAACCATTTACTGCAGAACATTGAACGAGAGCTTATTTTGAGCTGACATTTGGTAGGTTATGTTAAGACGTAATCCTTACTTTTTATTGTACACAGAGAGAGAGATAATCTGATTTTACTTGCTTTTAGACTTTTTGGCCATTTGTAAAAATGTAAAAAAATATTGAGAAAAAACTTTGCAATATTAAGAGAGATTCGGCATTGTTTGTTTAGCGGCTCGGCAATAAGTTTCGAGGGTATTAAATACATTATTTTCACACGCCTAGACTTGAACGGCGCAGTACCGCACGCACTGGCTGAGAGCTGAAAATAAGCGAGCATTGGGCGTCATTTTACTTCTTTGTTTATGAAAACTAGCGATAAAGCTAGCCCAGCCATGACTGCTAGACGACACATCACGCGTTTGTCTCCTGGCCTTGCTTGTCTCGACTACCTCCCGTCTCACAGTCAGCTGGTTAGTTCACGCGTGTACTATTTATTTTCTTTATTTGATATTTTCAATACTTTCTTATCAACGTACCACCAGTAAAAATATGTGTTTATTTGTACTTTCAATGCGGAATCTAACCATATATTTTAAATATATTTTTTCGTTGCCAAAGGCATCTTAATGAAGAAAAATCTAAATTTCTCCAATTCCATAAAAAAAAGTAAGAAAAACTGTTTACATGTCAATATAAACTTTAACTTCTCAGAATCAAAATAAACCATGATTTTGAACATTGGGTGAAAGGGTTTCGGAGCCACAACAGTTTAAAGTTGCTAATTTTATGAAAATAAGATAAATTTAAATATTATTAATTTAAACACTTAAGCTCTGATGCCTCAAACTTTGCACAAAGCATTATATCACAGTCGTCTACGGACAGAAAAAGTTTCATTGTATTTAAAAATTGCAAGGTCAATTTTCTCTATATTTTGGTCGATTTGAGATGGAATAGCCCATATACATCTTATACCATAATCATGTATGAAGTATGGTATGGTATACTATGCTCTCAGGACTCAGGGGGAGCACCAACTTGTATGAATATGCAGTCATTATCAGGAATCAGTGTCTTATCTGTGACAGGAACCTAATCTGTCACAATAGCTGAAATAGTAACTTACTTATTTACAAATGGCTTTTAGAGAACCCGGAGTTCATTGCCGTCCTCACATAAACCCCCATCGATCCCTATCCTGAGCAAGATTTATCCAGTCTCTATCATCATATCCCACCTCCCTCAAATCCATTTCCCATCAACGTCTCGGATTTCCAAAGGTCTTTTTTCCCCTCCAGCCTTCTAACTAGCACTTTATATGCATTTCTGGATTCACCTTTACGTGCTACATGCTCTGCCAATCTAAAACGTCTGGATTTACTTTTCCTAATTGTGTCAGGTGAAGAATACAATGCGTGCAGTTCTGCGTTATGTAACTTTAATTGAAATAGTAAAAGGTTTCAATGTTGCGAATATTATGTGCTCACTTACAAAATTATAGAACGATAAACTTAAAAAATGACTGAAAAATAAATGTGTAGTCTAATAATAATTTTCCCATGTCTGTAGTGTTAACACAGCTGTATATTTAAAACTGGAAGAACACATGGAACTCTTATCAGAAATCTCAAGCATTTTCCGTACTAGTTGAGTGAGGATATACAGTAGATGAGGCCGAGGATTCGCCATAGATTACCTGGCATTCGCCGTACGGTTAGGGAAAACCTCGGAAAAACCCAACCAGGTAATCAGCCCAAGCGGGGATCGAACCCGCGCCCGAGCGCAACTTCAGACCGATAGGCAAGCGCCTTAACCGACTGAGCCACGCCGGTGGCTTGAACTTTTCTGAAAAATTTCTTTTCTGCAGTGTTCAATTTGTTCATAGGTCTTGTTTGGGCGGGAGGGAGGTTCAGGTTTCGCTGCCAAACAGGAGTGTTAGAAATGCTAGTTTTTTTATATACTTTGAGTGCCTTTTTTAAAGTTCGTTTCGTTTGAAAATTTGGTTCAAAAATCCTAAGATTAATTAATATTTATAATTTTTCTCTGAAAATCTTTTTCACCCCTTCATCTGATAACTCGCATCTTAAATAATTAAACACATTAATCTGTTCTGAAAGTATCTATTGTCTTAATACATTGTTCTCTTAAATTGACTGAGCATTTGGGAATTAAATTAATAGCTTTCTCAAAACACGTTATAAAATGTTTGGTATAAGAAAATTTGATCTCGGAAAGGAAGCAAAAACAAGCAAAATTGTATTGAACTTCTTGGTTTGAAATATCTCAAAGAATAACCTCCTGAAATTAATGACATTAATTACTGTTCACCTTATATATTTCCGATTTTACATTTTTCTTGTGGTATCCATTCCCTAATTCTCTGCGGCAATCGTTCTTCTCTCTTATCCCGATCTTTTTACATGTCCCTACCATTCCTGTTGTTCGTCTTGAATGAAATAAATAAACAATTGAATTTTGCTTATTACCAAAGCTACCAAATTCATCATCGTTGCTTCTTTACAGCATGGCAATTCAGAATTTTAGCCAACACTAGACTCTTCGGTCTTATTATTGCCACGACGCAGTGTTCACTTCGAACAGGCATAAAATAAGGAGCATCTACCTAATTCCATAAAGAGAGATCAGTTTGCATTTATCTTCGAAGAACTGAATGGTGGATCGTAGGATTCGCAGCAATACACTCTACCTCTTGAGTCGGAGCTAAAGATGTTTTGGTATTACAACATCGCATATGACAAAGTAGAGCAGTCAACATAGTAATGATTCCAGATGTTTTGTGAACTCCCGAATAATTTGCGATAACATTAGGTAGGCATACAGGTTATTTTTTCCACAATACAAATTAAAAAGTACAGTATTTAATTTGTGTTTTTGATAAACGTGGAGACTGTTAAATCTTGCGCATTCTAAAATATGTTGGTTAAATAATTCTGGAACGATTTTGTGAGTATCACAATATAATTTTCCAACTCAAGTTGCAGTAATTATTTCCTTCATCGTTAATTAGCACAAAGTTGGTAATTGGCTCCAGACTGCAGCGCAAACTCTCGTACGAGTTTTAACTAACTGCGCGGTGACCATTTACGAAGATAATTCCGCAAGTTGCAGGGATCACAATTCAATTGTTTATGGACCTGAATTTGTGAAACAAGATAGGGGAATACTGATCACCAGGGAACGGATTTATATGGACTAAAAATATATGAAATATGTAAATATATATGTAGTTATTTTTACCAAAATATGGAATTAAATATGGATTTTTACCAAAATATGGAATTAAATATGGACTTAAAATTATAAAAAAATGACTATGTACGTTAAATATTGGTACATTTTAATCAAACTAAACAAAAAATATAATGGACGTACCTTATCTTCCAATGTAGTTTCAACAAAACACAATTTTTATTGTCTGTTACCATAACAATAGGTTACAAACATTTCTTTCAAGTGCTGAAAAGTGAATCTTCTTCTATTGTCTCTGAGGATAGATTTATACTGACTAAAAGAGCGTTCGACGTCACAAGAAGTAACTGGTACATAATTCAATTTCACAATGTCTGCTGGGGATAAGTCCAAGTTAATCTTCACTGTTGATTCACCACTCATCACAGCAACAACCTTTTGTAGTTCTTCATATCCAGGGTTTTTTGAAAGTACAGTGTCCACCTTAGCTCTTACTGCATCTGCAACTTTACCTCTACCACGATTCAGTTGTTCCACAGTACTATTTATAATTTCAAAACTTTCAGATAGTGAAAGGTGCCTATTTTGGAGACTTTTGAGCGTTTTTATGATGCATGAAAATGTATGCTGAATGTGAGCTAAGTCATTCTTCACACTTATGTCACAGGTAACTGTTTTCGCAGTATCAATTGAGACTGCATCTTCAGAGTCCAATGCAAGGAGAACATTGTTAATAGAGTCTATATGTTCGGCATAATATTCAACTGCTTCTAGCCATGTACCCCATCTAGTTAAAATTGGCTTTGGTGGCAGTGGAATTTCAGGGTACATTTCTTTCAACACGTTAACTCTACTGGGAGCTTTGAGAAATACTTTTTTCACTGATGAAATCAACAAATCTACTTTAGGGAAATTGTCTCTGACCACTTCTGCCACACGATGAAATGCATGCGCCACACAAGTAAAATGAGTCAATTTAGGATATACAACAGATAATGCTTGTCCAGCTTTGACCATATAAGGGGCAGCATCGCTAATAAAGAATAACACATTATCGTACATAATACCCTTTGGCCACAGGATACCCATAGCTTCGTTGAACAGTTTAACTATAGTTTTGTTATTGCACTTTTCTAGAACATCACAATGTAAAAGAATTCGTTCAGAATATTGTTCACTTAACAAACCGATAACTACATTACCAACAAGTCTACCTTCTTTGTCGGGAGTCTCATCAATGGAAACCCAAATTGAACTATCTTTAATTTCATCTCTTATCTTCTGTATTGTCTCATCGT
This sequence comes from Periplaneta americana, assembly GCF_040183065.1. Taxonomy (NCBI): domain Eukaryota; kingdom Metazoa; phylum Arthropoda; class Insecta; order Blattodea; family Blattidae; genus Periplaneta; species Periplaneta americana. The sequence goes on along the minus strand of NC_091124.1, from coordinate 151,544,259 downwards.
AGATGGATGGAGCATACGTCTTCCTAAGTGTTGACTCATCCGGGATTGTATGTTGAGTATATTTTTCAAGGAATTCCCTGAAGACCTTATTCTTTAGTTTGTAGAGAGGAATATCAGCAGAGATGAGAGAACGGCGCAGGTCGATGTTAAACTCAGATCTTACATTCGATGTTGTTGGTTGTGTTAAAAACAATTGTCTCTGCTTGGAATTTAGTTGTTTGTTGGCCTGATGTTTACTAGTTGTAATGTGTTGTTGCACCAGGAACTTTTGTGTAGATGATACTGCACACTGACACAAATTACAAAATAATATTTTATTGTCAGTTGATAAACCATCTTCTTTAAATTCTGAAATGTAACTTGTTAGTTTTGATTTTAAATTGACTGAATGACGTACTTTTGGCATATTTACCGTCTTTATAGTATGATTTACAAAACTGAACCTATGTGTACTCTGACTGGCATTTAACTGTTGAGCTGCACAACTGAAGTCTGTTAAAAATTTTAAATTAAATTAATACAGTTTTGTAACTTACTTTCCCATTGTTGATAGGACTGCTAATTTTCAAATAACTCTGATGTTAAAGGGATTACTGAACATGTGTTTAAATCTCTATTGTTGAAATGTATTTTTAAAAGTTAATGGAATTTTGTTTTGTTTTATTGTTAAACCTAATATAATATGGACTGTTTTATATGAAATATGGAAAATATATGGAAATTAACGAAAATATGTACTAAACTCTAAAATATGGAAAAATATGGAAAATAAAAGTAGGATTTTTCAACCCTACACATTGTGAAACATAAAGATAATGCAAAATATAAATTATATTAGCTTTATAAGTAAATATGTATTTACATATAAATCCTTTCCCTGCTGATCACACTTATAATCCGGATGCAGTGTGATGAGATTTTCATTATTATTACTGTTATTACAATGAATATGATTACTACTATTATTGCCACCGGCTTGGCTCATTCGGAAAAGGTGCTTGGTTGCAGATCCGGAGTTTCGCTCGGGCGCGGGTTCGATCACCGCTTGGGCTGATTATCTGGTTGGGTTTATTCCGAGGTTTTCCCCAACCGTAAGGCGAATTTCAGGTAATCTATGACCTATCCTCGGCCTCATCTCGCAAAATGCAATCTCGCTAATATCAATCACATCAACGCTAAATAATCTAATAGTTGATACAGTATCGATAATTGATAAAGTAAAAATATTATTATTATTATTATTATTATTATTATTATTATTATTAATATTATTATTATGTACATATATATAAAATATTAATGAATGCTTCAATATACAGTACAGTACTTATTTTAAGTTTAAGTGTTATATCCCGTCAAATATTTACTTTCAAAAACAGTATAGCAGTTTTAACGTATAAACAAGCAAACAAATAAAAAAAAAAAATATATATATATATATATGTATATACATATATAAATAATCAATGAAATAAGCAAAAAACAAAGAAATAAATAATTAAATATTCTAAATAAATAAATATAATATATATACATGAAAAATAGATAAAATAATATATAAATGAATAAATATATATAATAATACATATAAAGATAAAGATAGATGAATATGTACATTAATAAATAATTGTTGATCTTTACTGCCATCATGCACTCAGCTGTGCGAGGAGCAAGGGTCGCATTCCCAGACATACATCACTCAATGATATCATTAAAAGATCTCTGACTTCTTGTGGCATCCCGTCTCTTTTGGAACCACCAGGTGTCGCGCGGATGGTAAACGACCCGATGGTCTCACCTTAATTTCACGGTCTAGAGCAGGGGTCGTCAGCACAGAGCACGCTGGGGCTAGCCTCTCTTACCCGCGGAAAACGCAGTGCACTATAGTGCTCTAGTGGCTGCTAGTGGGTATGCTCTCTATCTCTCCCTGTTGCACGACAGAGCACACGGGACGGCACCGCGTACCCATTGCACATTTCAGCGAGAGCTGACGGCCACTGGTCTAGAGGAAAATATTTAATTTGGGACTCCATTTACGTTGACATTCCAGCTCCATCTCACTTGCCGAATACCTCTAGACGCGCAGCATCTGCTGCTGAATTAGCCGTGAAGAAAAAAGTCAATAAATATGCTCATCTTTTAGACAATTATATCTTTATCCCCTTTGCTGTGGAGACCTTCGGTCCTTGAAGTCATGACGCTAAAGTTTTGGTATCTCAAATCGGCCAAATTTTGTTCTCCATTACCGGTGATCGTCGTTGCACTATTTATTTGCGTAAACGCTTAAGTATTTCTATTCAACGCGGAAATGCATGAGCGTGTTAGGTACTCTTCCCGAATCCAGCTCTTTGAACGAACTCTTTCTTCTGTAAATTTTTTTAAGTATTATGTGTGTAAATATTTGTATTTAGTATTATGAATTTAATATTAGCACATCTTGTAACATTGTATTAAATCAACCTACGTATTTTGTATTGCCAGTATGTTAAACGTTATGTTACATATTAAATTCTAAGCTTGATTGTATAATACAAATAATAATAAAGAATAAAGGAAAACAAATAAATAAATAAGAATAAGTAAATAAATAAATAAGTAAAAACAAATAAACTATGAAATAAGCAAAGAAACAAACAAATAAATTATATATATATGAAAATATAGATAAATGAATATATATATATATATATATATATATATATATATATATGAATAAATAGATAAATATAATTTTATAAAGATATTAGATAGATGAATAAAGAAATAAACATAAATAATAAATAAGCACATAAGTAAAAATAAAGAAACAATGAAATAAGCAAGGAAAGAAACAAATAAATAATTAAGTAACCTATATATTATATATTATATATTATATATATATATATATATATATATATATATATATATATATATATATATGAAGAGTCCACTGCAAGAATGATGGATGATATTTGGAATACATTTTGCAGGAGAAGCAATTGAAAGTTTGAAATGATTAGCGCTCAAAGCGTAACTGTGATTTTCCAATCATTACTGGACAATGACTATCAGTGTTATTGTCATATAACTCTCTATGTACATTCTATATGTCTTAAGCTATGCATTGGCGGTCTTGGTTCATTTTCGACAAGAAAGTGACATCCATCATTCTCGCAGTGGACTCTTCATATATATATATATATATATATATATATATATATATATATATATATGAATCTATATAAATAAATAAGTAAATTAATTAATAAATACGTAAATAAATAAACAAGTAAGCAAAGGAACGAATCAATCAATCAGTCAATCAGTCAGCCAATCAATCAATCAATCAATCAATCTCGTAGTCATAATCATTACTTATTATTTTCATCAATGTTAATGGATTTGGTCCGTTGATCTCTCAAAAGAGTTTGACTTTTTTTATTCTGTAGTCATATTGCAAGTCTGAAAGATAACTTCCACAGAATCTAGCTCGGGTACACCACTTTCCTAAGAGAAAACACTAATGACTGAGCCACAGCAGGCCCTAGTATCGTAGTCAGTAGTTTATTTACTTATAGCATGGACGCACAAGCTTAACAAAAATTACTTCAGTGTGGCAATGCATTTCATGACATGCTGTTCACACTTATCTGCATAGTCATTGTTTTAAATTCAGAGATGACATGCGCCGTTTATGTCGAAAATGAGATTCCTGGAACGCATCCTGCATCCATTTCCTCAAAATGATAACAAGCAACGTAAAAGTGAGTTTCTGCTAGAAACTAAATACGTGTCCCTTCATATGAATAGCTAGTGTTTAGTAGAACATGCATATACAAAATATGAGTGTGCTAGATTCAATTACGTTTATTTGCCGAGATTATTTTATACTTTGCACGAGATCAAGAGCTACACACGGAGAGAAGACCTCTATTCATTAAGTTTAATTTATTGCATTCAGATATTTCCTGCAAACATACGTGTTGCAAAATGTACATTTTATTTTTAAAGTATTTTTTTCTTCTCATATTCCTATAACTTGATGAATATTCCAAACGAGATACATGATTCTGAAAAATGAAAAATGAATACTTTTTTTGAGTGACGAAACTGCCTGCATCGCCTAAAGACTACTGAGATTCGAGGGTTTAAATCCAGTCAACGGTGGTGGATTTTAAGGGTGACTAAAGTCGTTAGCCAAACAGGTATGGCATTGATTTTTCGTTCTGGAGACCTCAGTTTAAAGTACCAGTGATCAAATTGGAATTTATGATGAACAAAGGCGGTGTTGGAGGAGCCTTATCTAGAACACTACTTCGGTATAATTCCACCATTTCTCCTTAAGTAATAGCAACTTTTTCTCAATTCCGTAGTAACGGGTATGTACTGGAGGCACTATTATTCTTGTAAGATCAAATCTATAGGATCCATAAGACTAAAGTTCTATGAAGAAAGAAATCACGAAAATGCCTGAATTGGTTGCGGCGTGACGTCTGGGTACTAAACGGTACTAAACAAACGACACAAAACAAAGGATAAGAATAATAGAAGAATTCTGTGGTTTTTGGGTAAAGGGAGATAAGTCATAAAAATGAGTTCGGAGATAAATGCAAATTGAACTTGGAACCCTTATTACAAATAATTTTCTACACAAATAAAACACATAAACTGCTAATATTCTTTGATTTTTGCACACCCCCTTGTATAATTTAACTTGTGTGTTCATCTGGGGAACAAAATTCCACCTGCACAAAAAATGACTTATACCCCTTTACCCGAACACCACAGAATTGCCTTAATACAGGACTGGGCACATTATGTGATTCTGAGAAATGAGCGCTCTGTGCTTTAAAGAGCGGTTTTTCCGAGCGCTGTGGCGTATGCATACTGCACGTCATTCAGTGTCGATGCAGTGGTGACTCTGCAGTATGATGGCGAACTTTGAAGACGAAGCTTCCGCTCATACATTAAAGCGGCTCGCTACTCCCAATGTTTGTAATGTATCATGGGAGGAGGAGTTCTTTTTTCGTAGAGAGCAGTGGATTAGCAAAGTGCTTCATTTGTGATAAAACACTCTAACTGATTAATAAGTTCAATATCCAACGTCATTATTCATTACAACATGTTACTGAATATGACAAATATGTTGGTAATGAACGCCATAAATTAATACAACAACTTAAAGAAAATGTTTTCAGGTATATAATATTATTAGAGTATCTATTTGATATTTATATTGCATTATAAGTTATTATACATTTAGTAATATATAATTTTAAATTATACAAGTATTATGTTATATCATAGTATAGTATATTACTGTTTATGATATATTATATCATATATCATAACAAATCTTATATCATGTTCATATCATATATTATATTATATTATATTATATTATATTATATTATATTATTGTAATCCTTTATTACATATGTTTATATTATTAATACCCTACCATTATGTCTGATTGTAATCCTTTATGTTTATTTTATTACTAACCTACAATTATATAATAGTTAAAGCACTGTGCGTTATGTAAATAAGTCTAATGATTTGTGTGTGTGTGTGTGTGTGTGTGCATAGAGCGAAGTTTATTCCATTAAATTAATAAGAGTGTTATAAAGTCTGCATTGTACAATGGATTGATGTAATATACTTATAAATTATTACGTACTGACAGACTGAATGACTAGAACAACCGTGGCTCTTGTTATATTAATGCAGGGAAGGTAGCTGTAATGTAAGTCCGCCACTGCGTGAGCGTTCTGCTCTGGCTTGCCTTGTGGAGGCAGAGCAGCTCTGGCCGGCTAAATGGAGCCGCTCTTATGCCCGGCCCTGCCTTAATACGTCCCCTTTAAGGGGTTAGGTACAGCTTACAGCAATAACATTTTTGGAAATATTCGGCATTTTTTCCTCCATTACTTTATCTTGTACAATAATGAAAATTGGTATCTGTAAAACACCGTCTTTCTGCTTTTTAAAAGAATATATATTTATATCCTTCTTTTCAAAATTCAAAATGGTGGCAGTTCACTGTGCAGTAATGAAGCGTTTTCCTCATAAGTCATAAACTTGTTAACTTTTTCATGTTCTCTCTCTTTTATTTTATTGCTGAAACTCATGTTTACAATATCATGCTCTTTCAACTACATTCCTCAATAAATAACATATTTTTTTATTTTGTGTTAGAAGGAAATACTGATATTTGACCATATTTCAAAATTAATTTATTTTTTATCAGACAATCTATCAAAGGTAGAGAAGTGATTTCGCATCATATTGTAGATGCAACATGCGTAAATAAACACAAAAAAATTTAATCATAGAATGTTGGATAGTTTTTGAGTTATGAGGGAAACGCTTCATCACTGCACAGTGAACTGCCACCATTTTGAGTTTTGAAAAAAAATATATATATTTTTTTTAATCGTAAAAATATGTTTTTCATATAGCAGGGCAATGTTTTACTCATACTAATTTTCATTATTGCACAAGTTACAATAATGGAGGAAACAAAAGTTGAATATTTCCTAAATTTTACTGCTGTAAGCTGTACCTAACTCCTTAAAGAAGAAGTAAATCAGGGTATATTGTGTAAGAGACCTATCTCTGATTGAGGGGCCTCCAGGAAAATTATCGACCACTTCTCCCACACATCAAAATCAAAATTCTTCTATCCTCCTTGCATACCATCTTATTAGCGAAAGTATTGTATTTTCGTCTTCACACTACTTTCCAATTGCGAAACTAAATTTGGCTCTGTCAGACTATTCATTATTTCATTCATTCATTCATTCATTCATTCATTCATTCATTCATTCATATCTTAGTGTTATGTCCATGGACTGGTCATTCACTGCAAACTCAGCATTCTCCCGTCTTTCCTATTTTCTGCCTTCCTCTTAGTCTCCGCATATGATCCATAATCTTAATGTCGTCTATCATCTGATATCTTCTTCTGTTTCGAACTCTTCTCCCGTTCACCATTCCTTCCAGTGCAACCTTCAGAAGACTGTTTCTTCTCAACCAATTCCTTCCCCTCCTCCTGATCAGTTTCAGCATCATTCTTTCTTCACCAACGCTTTACAATACAACTTCGTTTCTTATTCTGATAGTCTTTTTCACACTCTTCATCCTTTTCCAACGGGATCCGTAAAGAATTCACTTATCCATTCTGGTGACAAGGAGAAAATTAGTATAATTAATCTTAGTGAAATATTTAAAAAAAATTATATTCAAATGTTTTACAAAGTAGCTACAGATTATTAGCTCTACAATTAGAAGAAGATTGAAATGTATTGTAAAACTCAATAAAGGAATTAAGCTGTACTGCTAATAAATGCGATCTACATATTTCTGAATAGGGCAAGTGAAGGCATCAACACCATCAATTCAAAAAATGGATTACAACCGATCAGAAATAGGGCAATAATAGTGACCTTTTTAGATATTAATCACTTGTAGCTATTACCAGTAGTGAAGGTAATCACGCCACTTATTTTTTTAGAACAAAGAATCATGTTTATAAGTAAACATTAGGAACGTAAGATTATGTTATACAGGGACATCATTTTATTTTTACTTCAATTTTTATTGTACCTGAGTTTTTAATGTACTTCACTCCCAGCCCCTCTACTACTAAACTTCCAACTGCTCTCCACACAGAACCAGCGTATACGGCCATAGTAAACACAAAAAGTACTGAGTTAGTGAGTATAGTACATTCTAGAAATATGTTCGCGTTTTCCAGTGACGAAAGAGCTTTCAATAGCCTATTGAATCATATTTTCCCACAGGTACTGTCGTCCATTTGCCTACGTCCATCCCGGTTTCCCCCCCACCCGCTTCTGCTCGCCCCTCTGTAAAGACTAGTGGTCTTAGCTCTTTTCTGAAAACATTAATTTCTGTTAGGAATTGAACGTCTACGTAATTTTATACAACTGTTTAAAATACCTTAAATAAAAGGGCCTCGTTAAGTAATTAACTGTCACGTGATCCCCCTCCTTTCTACGACCGTGCGACAAAACCACTTGGACGGACAATATATAACATGTCTGAGTAATTTTATCTTTTCGGTTCGGACAGAAGTGAAGATTGAATTTACAGTACGTAAGGTACTCTTTTATAGAGTAGGTACAGAATTATTTCAACACGAGTTACTAGTACGAATGACGAAACTGGTAATTGCAGTTAGGTACAATAGTCTATAGTGCGATAATTTGCAAAAAAGGAACTGAAGCCTGTATCGAAATGAACGACCACCATTTTAAAAACTGTGTTTTATGATTATTTTTCAATTTAACTTCATTCACTATACTGTACGCTAATGTGCTGTAGACAGTATAATATTCACTGCATAATGAATACATCCGAATGGATAGCTCAGTTCCTGAGTAAAACACTTAAGCTTATTGTTAATACTATACTGTATTTTGATTAAACAAAAACCTAATGGAAATTATCAAAATCAAAATTGCGATATTTCCTAGTTTACGTAAATGGATGGACTACTTTTCTTCCCTCCTATACCTAGTAAAGTAATTTGTTTGTATTTTACGCCAGTATCATCGAACTCCAGTCGTGGAAGTGGTTGTTTCTGGTTCTCAACCGTTAATCCAAAGGTATAGTCAGGTTAATATTAGAAATATTATTAAAAATAAAATGATGTCCCGGTAGAATTAAACAACTATAAATGATTGGGAACAACAAATAAAGTCTCAATATTCATTACCACATAACTTTAAAAAATTCAATCAAGGTTACTGGTATTGAGTGGTGCATAACGTCTTCACAAGTGAAGAGTCCAGTTTTCTTTGTGCTACTTATGTCGCAGGTTTTGTGGCATCCAAGTCCGGTCGATTATCTTCAATTTAGAGACGATTAAACTAACTGCTATTATTATATACTAGATCAAATTTATTCTCGCATCAAGATAGCGTTATTACATGGAGTCACAAATTCTATTTTAAATTATGTATGTAGGTATGTATGTATTTAATGCTCAACCAGATTGATTCAACATCATTTGGTTTCTGGCAGACCAGTACAATGTCCCCATAGAGGATTTAAAATTTACAAGTTTTTACAAACATTTAAATGTTCCCAATTCATAATAGAATTTTCCTCATTACAAATGACACAATGAGATGATAAAATACCCAGTTTATATAAATATTCCGCCAGGCAGTCGTGTCCTATGGCAATCCTTATGGCAGCTACAGTCTCTTTACGGGAATGATCAGGAAGTATCTCTGGCTTGTCAACAAGACTAGCCCATTTCTTGCCATCACTCTTTATTTGACTCATTCTTAAATGAGCGGTTAACTAATCGTTTCAAGTTGTGAAACGAACGTTGGGAGGTCGTCCGTAATAATATTTCAGTCAGTTTTTTTTTTTTTAGCTAGGGAGTCCGCAATCTCATTCCCTGAAATACGAACATGCGAAGGTATCCACTGGAGGACAACAACGACTTCTAACGCTTTGAGTGAGGCAAGGGATTTTCTGATCTCGACAACTCTTAATGTTACAGGATGAGGGAAACATGCCACTGCCAAAATGGCAAATTAAGAGACACAGAGAATGACAACATGACTGTGGCAAGTCGGTCTTCCAAGCAATTGCTTTAAAGCAAGGTTTATGGCCTCCAATTCGCCATCGAAGTGCGACTGATACTGCCCTACCCTAGCGACTTGTAGAAGCTAAAGGATTTACTGTAGATTCCTGCCCCAGCACATTCCTTGCTCTCGTAGAAAGAGCCATCAGTGAAGATCCGCAGCCATCTGGACTCAGATACCAGTCATTAAGAGCCTGCAGTGCTATAGCCTTTAGTTCTGGAATGCAAGCATCTGCTTTCGTCAGATTCTCCCCAAGGTCAAGCCTTGTTTTAATGGTTCGTACATCTAAAAGACACTCTAACAGAGTGAGGTCTTCCTTAACATCAGAAGAGACATAGTTTCTTTTTATTTGATGAACATGTTGAATGAAGCCTTGCTGTGTCCTTAGCTGTCTAGGGAGATTTTAATAACTAATCCAATAGGAGTTAAATGGCATTCGTCTCAGCTTTTCATACTGCAGAATGGCTAAACGGCGTACCTCCTTTGTGAGTGGCGGATTGTCGGTAGCAGCATGAAAAGCCGGGATTGGAGGAGTTTTCACTGCACCCGTGATGTCTCATGGCCTGATTCTATACAAGCTCAAGATCAGAGTGATTCGCAAATATTAGAGTTTCACATGCGTAGAGGATAAATGGTTTAATGTGTATCATATAGAACAGATAAAGAGCAGCCCTACTTCTTTCCAGCCAGACGTTTAAGTATGTTGAGTTAAATGGATAATTACCATAATATAATATTATAAATTTTAAAACAACACCACTTCACTAAACTTAAGAACACATATAAACGAATTTCTCATGGCATTTTATCATACACTATATTTCAAATACAATTATGTATACTTACTTTATGCAGAATAAAATATTCACGTCACTGGACAATCAGCCCAAGCGCGAATTTCTTCACTTGAAGGTTGTTAAACTCGCACTAAAGACAGAAATCCGTTTCACTGTTGGTTACAGATGTTTAAGAAAGGTTCCTCTAAACACCATACTTCTCTGACTAGGGCTGTCAACGCACATTTTCACATAACTAATTATAAAATATTAGATGGCGTTATAACCTGCATGGCGTTTATACTTTCACTTACCCTAGACCAAAAGTTTACATTTTACAGAAAAAGTCCTAACAGATCTAAGATTGTATTATATGATGAAAACATTTAACAGATGTTCCATTTTAATTATTTGCATTTGGATGTATAGTATCATGAAGTTATAGACAATAGTCCCTGAGAGAAAGTTACATAAATCGAACTACATTTCTGGGACTGCTAGAGATTGCAGATGAAATTTTCTTAAAGTATATTTAAGATACAGGCCTTAAATAATGTGAAAGATGCAGTTATGCAGGTTTAATAATATAGATCACACCTGGGCGCTAATAACTCAATCGAGTAACGGCAGATTAACCCTTTACTCCCCACTCCACATTTCTCGGCTGAGACAGTTATGTTTCGGACCGATACGGATAGACAAGGAAGCCAAATATTGCTGAGTGACGGATTGTATGAAGGAGATATCATTGCTTTCGGCTTTCGCTGGTCGCATAAAATCCACCACTGATGCACACTACCTTAGTGTGTGTTTGTTTCTAAAACGGTGTAAGCGAAAAGGACGTGGGCGGGGGTATTTCCTTTCCTTTTCCCTTTATACCCAGGGCTGATGTAGCTAAAGAAGTAGATCTGAATATATTTCTTTCGTATAACCAACCGATTAGAACTACAAAATCCACGTAGATGAATGATGAATGTACATAAATCAAGAGGTCCAAGACACCAAGAGAAATTTGGTACAATATGCGAATCCCAATTGGACTAGGGCTCAAAATTTGCAGTGAATTAGATTTTAAATGGACATTTAGTGACACTGCATTTTCTATACGCATATCTAGTAATGATAAACTTGGTTATAGCGAGGTGGATTTTGACGAAATGAGTTCTGGATTCGCCACAGCATCATCTAAAAATCACCTTACTGTTGGGGAAAACTTCGGAAATACACAACCAGCTATCAGCCTAAGCGGAATTCGAACTCAGCAGCTGAGTACGTGTCTCGCTCGCTAAAGTTCGGACGACTCCAGTGACAATAAGAAATATATAGGCTAGAGTATTTGTAATAAAAATGCTTTTAAAGAAAATATCATTATATATATCCTTCAATTCGTGTATTTTAGACTATTGAGAGAATTTGGTGTTTGTTATTTTTTATTTCACACCACTTTTAATATATATTTGAGTATTAATTTGAACCAGGTAATATAGGCGATTCAAACCAAAGGACCCGGCACTCCTGCCATCTCTCTGCACCACAGTCTGGCATGCAGATCGACAGCTCTCACGAATAACGTTCTTGCCGTCTCACGGCACTACAGTGTGGCAAGTGATCTCATGTGTAACTACGAGTAGTGAATTATTTAAGGAAATGAAGAGAATCTTACCTGAATTTCAGAATATTTACTCAAAATGTCTTCCATTACGTTCTATACGCATCGTGCAGCGACGTATAAAGTTATGGGACGCTCGCTGGAACTTATACTCACTAATACTGAATAAGGCGTAAACGTAACCTGTTTCTCGCCACTTAATAAATAATCTGACAACACATCCTCCGATAGTTACGTAGTCTCTTGGAAGACAGCCGAAACTTGCGAAAACACAACTCTTCAAATTTAATCATGTTTAAAAATACATATTTCTCAATTGCGTTCAGATAACTCATTAAGTGCGAGAGTGTTGCATAAATTATTGATAAGAAAAACCCGCGCATGTTGTTCTCGGCCGACATGAAACCTACTGCCGACATTCTTAAGAATTGCGAGAATAATGTATGTCAATTAGTGCGCTGACTTTTCTCGATCTCATATATACTGTCCCAGAATTTCGTACATAGTTGCAACATGTGTCGACCTTAATGGAGGATATTTGAAAAACTGCTTAGCAGTCCAGGTAATATTATCTTCATTTCCGTAAATAAATAATTCACTATATTATTTTTAATGTATCGAAGTACATATGTTTCCATGCAGATATTCTGCGTAATCGTACGATGAAAGAGTAGTGGAACGGAGAAAAATTCTCTCCGGCACCGAGATTTGAACCCTGGTTTTCAGCTCTACGTGCTGATGCTTTATCCACTAAGCCACACCGGATTCCCATCCCGGTGTCGGATCGAATCATCTCAATTTAAGTTCCACCTCTTGGGTTCCCTCTGGTGGCCGCCCTCTGCACTACGTCATAATTCACTAGTTACGCAAAAAGTTACTTAACACACTGTTGTACCGTAAGACGACAAGAACATTATCTGCGAGAGCTTATCAAACTGTAGTGCCGAGACACGGCAGAAGTGCCGAACTCTTAGGTTTGACTCTGTTTGTATGGTGTAGTGATAGTTTTACAATACGATAATTATGTTACGAGAATAAAGGAATAGGCCTAAGTTCTTTGCAATTAAAGGTTTTTTTACGTAAGATGGAGTAAATGATTCTCTTGATTTGTGAAATTGTTCTGTATTTGAAACATTCAGTGTGATTTGAAATAAGTATTTTATATTAAGTGCGCGCTCTTAGAAGAACCCAACCTATACTGTATACTTGTTTTTTTAATAGCACAATTCAGAGGTCAAAACAAATTGCTTGAATTAATTAATTTGCACAAGTTTGTATATGTGAGTAAATGTTCAAAAAACTTGATATATTCAAGTAATACATTACGTTATCGTCTGTAGAGAAACACTGAAAAAGAAAATCATGTTTAAATTCTGTAAACGAATATATACAGTAAGTTATAATCTGTGCGTTGCTGTCACTTGTTTCAGTTAAAGTGTGACCTTTTTACCCTGCCATCCTTTATTTAATTTAATTCTAGCTGTAACGCGAATGTTAGCTGCTTCGTGTCGCAGCGAGAGTCTGGACGAAATTTCACTTGTTATTATTACGACATGGTGATCAGACTGAGTTCCCGCGACAGCGGTTTTGAAAGCAGAGTGCGTCGAGTCGGAACGGAAAACGGAGGAGATGACTAAGAATCTGTGAAGTGTGTGCTGTACAATACTGTATATCTTATTAGTTCAGTGAGTAGGAAGGAGGAAATAGAACAATTATATTATTGTTAGATTAAATATATAGCATAAACATGAAGTCAAGTGTCTATAGTCGCAACCGAAATCAAGCATTGAATTAATTGCAATGTACACAATATATTGTGTCACGGATTCGATTCCCGATGGGGTCGTGGATTTTCTCCATTGATCTCATCTTTTCGGCTGCACTATGTCCCTGGAGCTGTTTTTTTTTCCTTCGGACGAAGGCTCGCAGGCAAGCGCCGAATACTTGGACTTATTGTTGAGCAACCTCCTTATATTGGAATCGGAGGGTCCTGCCTGCGCGCAAGATAAATTTATACCGGTTTTGAAGTGCCCGACTGCGCTCGGTGGTCAATTTTGAGTATAGGTCAACTGCGCGTGGCGATTATTCCTGCATTTTCCTTCCCATTTTTTTTTTCAGACTTAGGACTCTCGATGTATGCTAGCCTATTTGCCATTCATATCTATGGTTAAAATTGCAGTGTAAAATGCATGTCGAAATTAGTAAAGGGCATTTGACAAGAAGTTAAAATATGCATACCCGTATTAGAACATAGCATTTGTCAAGAAGTTAAAATATGCACTTAATTATGATGCTTTCTTGTAATAATAGCAAACACTCTTTAGGAAATGCAATCGTGAGATAATTCCTTGCCTGTATTTTAAAATTAATTCCTCTATGTACAGCCTACGCTTTTCGCAGGCAGATTTAGATTTGTACCTGTATCAATCATTTTGAGGTTAGTGTTTGTCTGCGCTTGAATGATAGCGTCAAGAAAGATGTATATGTGTGGATGTGCACGTTAAAGTTAAGTCCGAAACCCCTGTAGAATGCCTCACAAGCATTGGTCATTCTTTCTGATGTGATGGTGTCAGAAGCCCAAATTTCTGGAGAAAACATAGAATAAGAATCTATTAAAGTTGTTGCTAAATAATCTGTAAAACTTGTAACATTCGGATTGTTGGTTTTTATGCTAAATAAATCTACAAAATCATCTCCTACTTCCACGGGAGAGAGCAAACAAATGACTAACATTATTTACTATTAGTGCTGGCAAACTCCTGTTATTTACAAGAGAAAGACTCGCAAGCATTTGAAGTGTTTGTGATGCACCCGCTGGCATGCAGTTGGCCTTTTTACACTTCAGTTGCTCGCGCGCAGTTCGACAAAAATTGACCCTTTCGCGCGCAGTCGGTACCCACCCGTTGGAATGATTGTTGAAGTCCATTTGGATAGCTTCTTCAAGCGCATTATTCACTGCATGCAGTCATCGTATCGATTCAGCCATAGTATCCAATCCTGACTGGAGACCTGATCCTCTGCCTTCCTGTGATGTTGTTCTTCCGGCCTCCTCATATCGATGGCATCTGTTCGCAAGTCACGTGCCTGAATCTGCTGGATCCTCAACCAGAAGTCCATGCCACTTCGATTCCACGGCTCACCAAGGCGCCATCTAGCCCCCGTTCACCCGCAGTCCGCTTATTAAAGCCTCTGCGGCCCTGGGGATTATTCAGCCTCTAACAGAAATGAGTATCAGGGGCATTTACTTGGAGGTGAAGGCGGTGAGTACATAGGACTGACATCCCTACCGTCATTAACTTGACTATTGTCTGTACAGGTGGGAGCCCTTATCTCTCGTAGTCCTCTAGATTGATTGACCTATCATGGAGTTGTTTTTACTTTTATGCACAATATATTCCATAACGCCCACACCTGTGGTGTAACGGCTAGCGCGTCTCGCCGCGAAACCAGGTGGCCCGGATTCGATTCCGGTTGAGGCAAGTTACCTGGTTGACGTTTTTTCCTGGGTTTTCCCTCAACACAATATGAGCAAATTCTGGGTAACTTTCGGTGCTGGACCCCGGACTCATTTCACCGGCATTGTCACTTTCATCTCATTCAGACGCTAAATAACCTAAGATGTTGATAAAGCGTTGTAAAATAACATAGGGTATTCCATAACTGAGGCAGCAGAACAGGTAAACAGCTTCAAATAGTTATATAGTTCATTAAGTATCGTATAGTAATAGCTCCGCCAATGCCGGTCCCAAGCCCGGATGAAAAAGGAGGAGGGGAAGGAGTAACACCTTGTAAAAAAACCTTGGTTCAGCTGGCTCCGGCTGATAGTACCTTGTGAGGGCTCCTTGCCAGGGTTACGACGAAGACCTCAACGGCAGAATCGGCAGAGAAGTAGACCTTCAGCATGGCGAAACTGGCGGAAGAGGCAACCCTCCTGATGGGGCTAGTACACAGGGAGTAATGATCATGTACTCTGAGATGGCAACCCCATCATGATCTTACCCTACAAGAGGTTGGTAACCTCTTTAGGGGACATTATCTTACTCAAAGTCTCCAATCAAATATTTGATTGGAGTGGAACGGATCTTATGGTCCATACCGTAATGCAGATGATGATGATGATGAAGTATCGTAAACGACATTGCAGTTGGCGTTAAGCCTCGTACAGCAAATTGTCTTATTGCTGCTCTAGCCTGTGTGTCTATGTTGGAGTGCGAACTGCGCTCTTGAGTTTACGAACATCAGGGGTGTTCACCAAAAACTGTCGGCCACTTTAGAAGTAAAGCATTATCGGAGGGATGGACATTTGGAGACTTTGGGAGTCATCAGGTTCAGATTCGATTTGGTCCTATTTCAAGAGACGGGCGAATATTTATTATGCGATTGTTGCATGGAAGATGTTCTAATCCAGCAGTGAAGAATCCCGTAATGTGAGTGTATAGAACTCTCGGGATTCACGGAATAACTGTTGCTCGAATAGCCGACATGGACCCTGATCCACGTAAATAGAATAAAAAAAAATAATTACGAAAGTTGCTAGAAAGATTAGGTGAAGAAGGAAGAATGAAGTTGAACTGATCAGAAAGGAATAAAGAAATTGACTGGGTCACTGGCTGAGAAGAAAATGCCTACAGAATGATGCATTGGCAGGAATGATGAACAATAGAAAAGCTTGGGACAGAAGAAGACATCTGATAATCAGGCTTCGGCCTAGGGACACAGAGTAACCAGTATGAGGTTTAGAGTACACGGAATATAAATGACGTCATGACCCGTGTCGAGGAGTGACTGCAACAGCACAGGTGGGTCCGTAATGTGAATTACCGTTGTGTGTAGGTCTATTGCTGGTTGGCTGCGGTACGTGTAATAGGCTTCGGCGTAGAGACAACTGATTGAAGAATACAACTCACGTTAATACTTTAATGGTAGACATTTAATGTCTACACTAGGAATATACTGTATATACTGCATCTGTACAGGGTGAAATATATTTTGTGCCGTACTATGACAGACTATTTACATGTTGAGACATGAAGTAACGGCGCGCTCCATCTCCCACTCCACTCGACCAACACAACATTATCGGCTGTGCGTTCTGAACTTCATGAGTTTCTGTGCCCAGGACTGAAGCCTGCTGATAATAGACAGCATTAAAATATGTGGATCTTATGCGGAGATTAAGAGGAAGGTGGAAAAAGATAGAAGACTGGGAAATGCTGAGTTTGCAGTGAAAAACTTCACCTCGGGCAGAAAACTATAAATGAATGAATTTTCTTCTACGAAAGAACTAACATAGGAATAGTTCGCCGTGACGATATAGAGTTACAGTTAATGGCACAGATAACAGTGGCGAAGCTCTTAAGAGGCTTTTTAAGACTTATCCTACCCAAAAAAAAAAAAAAAAAAAAAAAAAAATTAGTTATTATATCTAGTAACAATATAAGTTCGTAATAACGACGTATCGTAACACTTGGTTTCCTTCAGATCTTTCCATATATTAAATTCACTATTGACAGCCATACCACTACGACAGGCTTGTGGTGAAAGCCTCGTAGCGACGCGCGACGGCCTCGCTTACACAGGCAGCGGCACACGCAAGCTTGAGGGAAAGCCGGGGAGGAGGTGGTATCGATTCGTTAAGACTCAGTAGCAGGACGCGGAGCTAGCCTCAACCGCGATATAATACGCCGCGCTATGTTGATGTTCTGTAAATGTGCTGCATTGTTGAGTGTTATTTTAACTAAAAGTGCATGCGTATGTAAGTTACATACTAATTTTGTGTAAAATGTCTTATACTGAAAGCACATTGAGGTCATTAATTTGCAGAATTAAAAGAAGTTGGAGTATGAAACAAAATTAGTTTACAAAGAAAGGAGATCGACACCACATTTATATATTAAAATAGCGGATGGAGGAAGACAAAACGGAAATTTTCAATTTTCAGGGTATAAGAAAATAAATATCCTTTGCTATCAGGGTGCTCTGATAATGAAGTTATATTGTTACATCTGTAGTGTGTTTGGGGGTGAAAATGAGTGGTCATCATCTTCTTGTGTGTCTTTGCCACAAAGAAATTTTATATAAAAACAGAGAAACATCTGCTGCATAAAAATATACATGGTAAGCGGATTTTTTCAGTCTGTCGAGTACTTTTACCTCAGGTTCGCCACTGGGATACCCTAAGATAAATCAAATACTGCTCTTTAATAAGATGGGGTTCCACCACACAATTACCATGAATTATAAGGTAACTAAGGACAGAAATTTATTGAACAACCTACGACATTATATTAATTGTTTTGTATTGGGAGTAAATGGTTCTTTATAGAGGACGCCAGCAAAACGCACTATTAGGTTAATATTTCAACTCGTAAGTACGTTAATACCTAGGGCCCATATATATACGCCGCAGAGGTAGAGTGAGAATAATATATATTCCTCTGCAAGCAAGGCATTAAGTAGTATTATGTGCGGCCCATCAATCTGGTTGGAATCATTGATTTTAATGCACATCGATTGGTATTGCTACTTCTCTTGATCCAAGTTGTTTACTGTATTGCACGACAAGAGCGTCTTCATAGTCAATGAAAATTTGTGATAGTATACAGAGTGATTCAAAAGGTAAGGTCAACCGATGAGGAGATGATTCAGGGCGACTTTTCACATTTGCAGTTCGCAAAGTCAAGGTATTTGCATGTTGCAATATCAAATAGTCGTAGGCTGTTACGTCTAATACAGAAAATTTGTGATAGTATACAGGGTGATTCAAAAGGTAAGGTCAACCGATGAGGAAATGATTCAGGGCGACTTTTCACATTTGCAGTTCGCAAAGTCAAGGTATTTGCATGTTGCAATATCAAATAGTCGTAGGCTGTTACGTCTAATACAGTCCAGTTTAGATTCATTAGATTTTCTGATTTTCTCCTGTTTTTAATAAATTCTTCACTTTATTATGATAATTTAATATCATATCTGTTATCGTTCTCATGGAAACGAAAGGGATCGAAGAGTGTTTCCATGTATTCACTACTTTATTTACAATTGCGGAAATTAAACATGGAAAAGAATCAAGAATACTTCAAGATCCATTTACTACAAAATGAAAGTACAACGAGATTGTATTGTACAAGATTAATACATAACCTAGATCAATGTGCAAATAGCTTAGATGTAGAAACGGAATGAAATAATTTCAGAGATGTAATTTATAAAACAGCATTAGAAGCATTGTGAACACATAAAAATGGAAAATAATAAAGGCCTATCAATATGGAATGACGAAATAGCACGCTTAATACTACAGAAAAGCTAGCTTATTTGAGATGGATGAACATAAAATTAGATAATGTCAAAATTGAATATAAGAGAAGTACGTGCCATAGTAAAGAGAAAAATAAGGAAAATTCAAAATGAAAGTCGGGATAAATATTTAAGTAATGTACAGTGTAAGGTATATGGAAATTCAAGTACAGCCTACCGAGGAACAAGTCTTCTGAATAAATTTATGCCAAAGTAATAACAAGAAGACTAAATATAATAGCAGAGGTACTAACTAATGATGTTCAACAAGGCTTCAGAAGTGGTAGATCTTGTTTCGATTGCGTGTTCATTTCAAAGCAAATAATACAAAAAAGAAGAGAATATAATATTTAGAAACCCATATTTTATTTATCGATTTTATAATGACCGTCGACGGAGTTTCAAGTGCAAAATTATGGGTCATTATGAAGGAAAGAGATACCCACTACACTTAGGCCTACTTAATACAGAGTGATTTATATAGAACTGACACATTTCTTTCTTTGTTTATTTCAAAACGAATGATGCTAGCCACAATTTGTTATACCTCAAATGTAGAGTATCTTTGGGAGATTACTAACCTCTATAGCAAATGTTGAAAATTCTTTATTTATTCGGCTGGAAATTCACTGAATGACCAGTTTTTAACGTCAAATTAAGCAGGAGATTTGAATCCCTGTCACGAGATGCGCAGATGTTTATTCTTTATTCCTTATTGTTGGCAGCTGTTTTCGACATTTTGTTTTAGTCACTGAAAATGCAGTACACATTAAATTAAAAGCTCTACCTTGTGAAGCAATACTGGATTAGGAATTCAATTACAGCTACTCAAAGGGCATACCAGAGAGAATTTGGTGTTCGTAATCCCCCCCAAAGAAACACAACATTGGGACTGGTAAACAAATTGGAAACAACTGGATCTCTAAAAGAATATGACAATAAATATAGAGAATAAAATATAAACATCTGTGCATCTCATGACAGGGAATCAAAACTCCTGCTTAATTTGACATTAAACTGGTCATTAAGTGAATTTCCAGCCGAATAAATATAGAATTTTCAACATTTGCAATAGAGGTTAGTAATCTCCCAAAGATACTCTACATTTGAGGTATAACAAATTGTGGCTAGCATCATTCGTTTTGAAATAAACAAAGAAAGAAATGTGTCAGTTCTATATAAATCACTCTGTACAATTGAAGAAATTACAAAGACACAAAAATATGTATTAAGAAACATGGCGAAGAAGAAGTTATTAATCTTGGAGTACGTCAAGAATGTCCCTTGTCCCCCACCTTACATTTTAATGGCAAGAACAGATAAGTAAATGCTTAATAATATAGAAAGTGGTTTTAAATACCGACAATTTTATTTTCTGGCGACCAGGTAATCCTTTCCACTTCTGAAGATGAGCTTCAAGGAGCTCCATACAAGTTGCAACTGATATTTAGAAATTACAATTTAGAAATATCTATTAAAAAATTAAAAGTTATGGCATTTGAAGGCAAATTTTCCGATAATATCCAAAATAACTTTGGATAATGAAATAGTGGAACAAGTGAGTAGTTTTAAATACTTGGGATGCTAGATCTCATATGAACAGGAAAGAGACATGAAACATAAATTGAATCAATTTCGGCATAAACAGTACTGGACGTTCAATATTGCGTAGAATGCGTATAATTATTTTAGATACAACTTCAATATACTATTCATCAAACTTTATACAAATACAGAATTAATTTTCTGTCAAATCACATGATAATATTATTAATTACCAAGAATATTTTCGCATTATAAAATGTCATCTTCAGGGCACAGTATATCTGAGTAGGTTTTAATCCTGTCTTCTTCCGTGAGTAGGCCTAACCCATCACATACTCGTAATTAAAGTAGGTCGGATTCGAGATTGAGCACAATGTTAAGTGTAATGTCTCTGTGTCCTTTGTATACTAGTCGCTCTGTGTTATCTCAAGGGATGGTCTTGCTTGACATTGGCCGCATGGTCATTTGGTCCGATTGTTTGTGAACGTATATACAATATTCATGAATAGTTCCCACTGGAGGTAATGCTGAAGTTAACTTGCTTCCATTAGTTTTGATTAATTACTATCTGAATTACTGTGACAACAGAGTTCCGTTTGCTGCAAATACTCACTTAGGTAGCTTAGAATGATATTAAAATTTTTAGTCACCTACGTTTGTCTAATTTTTTAACAGATCTCGATAGTGTCGTTATCCAGAAAGAGATGGACGGATGAAAGTAAGTTCGAAATTTCACAGTTTTAGTCAAGTAAGTTTCATAACATAAGATATCATCAATCTAATCATCATTAACATCATCGTACCTATAATTTAAGGGATTAGGTACAGCTTACAGCAGTAAATTTTTTCAAAATATTCAACATTTTTTTCTTCCATTACCGTATCTCGTACAATAATGAAAATTGGTATGTGTAAAGCACAGTCCTTCTGCTATATGAAGATATATATATATATATATATATATATATATATATATATATATATTAATTCATAATGGTGGTAGTTCACTGTGCAGTGATGAAGCGTTTCCCTCATAACTCATAAACTTGTTAACTTTTTCATGTTCTCTCTTTTTTACTTTATTGATGAAACTCATGTTTACAATATCATGTTCTTTCAACTACATTATTTGATAAATAATATTTTTTTTTTTTATTTTGTGTTAGGAGAAAATACTGATTTGACCATTTTTAAAAATAATTTATTTTTTATCAGACAATCTATCAAAGGTAGAGAAGTTGATCTTGCATCATATTGTAGGTATGACATGCATAAATACACACAAAATATTTCATCACATAATATTGGATAATTTTTAAGTTATGTGGGAAAAGCTTCATCACTGCACAGTGAAGTGAATTGTGAAAAAAAAAAAAAAGGTAAATAATTGTTTTAACCGTAAAAATATTTTTTCTTATAGCAGAGGGACAGTGTTATACACATACTAAATTTCATTATTGTACAATATACAGTAATGGAGGAAAAAAATATTGAATATTTCCAAAATTTTACTGTTGTAAGCTATACCTACAGTACGTCCGCTCAAATGAGAGCCACTTGCACCTACCTTGAGCGGGAGGCGTCAGCTGTTTCAGTCTTGAAGCACGCGGTTGGTTGTTGGTACGCCAACGCTGTTGACAGATCTAAGTCGGTGCTCCGGGAACAAGTTCATATAGTGTTCGCTTTCAGACGAGCACGCAAGTATAATACAGCTAGCTCAGAACAAGGCAGAAGACCGTAAGTGTATATTGTGCCTTTTGTGTTCCACACTTTATGATTGTATTTATGTGACGTCCTTGGGAAACGGATAATAACAATAGTCGTAGACGTAAACCCATACAATCGCCATTGGAACGTGGTAAGATTGTACAAGAACAGAGTTAATTATTATTAATATTTATACGTATTTCAAAGACGGTGCGAGTAAGTGTCGGACACTACTGAAAAATACCAGTGCTGCTACAGGAGTGTCTCGCGCAACAATAAAGAGAATTATCTCTGGAGAAGGTAAATCAAGAAAAGAAAACGTCGATCGAAAGATGAAAGAACAATTTCGTAAAATCCTACCACTAGATCAACAATAGATGTCATTAAAACATTTATACGTGAAAATAACATTCCTTTGCCCACGCCAGACCCAACAACAAAGTTACATCTGTTACAGGAGATAAAACGTAGCCATCATAAAAAAAAGATGTATGTAATTGACGCACTATCATCAAAATACGGCCATGTTGTATTGCGACTGCCCCCCCCCCCTACCATTGTTGTCTCAAAGCATAAAATTCGTTTGGTCGGAACTGAAGAGAGATGTCCGGTCAGAAAATACATTGGGAAATAAATCTGTTGAAGAAGTACGTGATTTAATAGTAAATGTGATGGATGATATTAATATTAAAAAAGCATTGGGTAAAGTGCGGGTATATCGAACATGTAAAGACAGAAGAAAGTGATTATCGCTCCTTAGAAGCTGGCTTGGAATCTTTTGTAATTGATTTAAATAGTGACTCAACGGACTCTGAACAGGAGGTGCTCGTGTTTTAGTTCTGTATTTACAAGACGCACACGAAGGTTCACTTCAGTCCTCAGAAGGGAGAGATGGCAACGCAGCGTTCTTTACGTGGAACCTGTTCAGAGTCGCGTGCCTACTTGCTCCCTGCGGTAAGTGTGTCCAATCGCACGTTCCAAGTGGCTCTCATTTCAGCGGACGTACTATAACCCCTTAAGTCTTCATGTATCTGTACATGATTTTGAAGTTCAAATATTAGCAATATTCTCTGAATAAAGATTAACTATTTGACAATATTAATTATGTATAATCTTTTGTGACTAAAGCTACAATGTTTCTATCTACAAATTCAGCAAACAAGGGTTACAATTTCGGAATTAATTTATTTTATTCGGTTTTAACGACGCTGTTTCAACTCCTAAACTATCTAGGTCGGTGAAGTTCATGGTAGCGAGTTGAGATCGAGAATTCACCAAGAATTACCTGACATTCGCTTTACAATTAGTTAAACCTCGGAAGGAACTGAATCAGAAGTCACCGGCGTAGTTCAGTCGGCTAAAGGCGCTTGTCTGCCGATCCAGATTTGCGCTGGGGCGTGGATTCGATTCCCGCTGTTTACCTGGCTTTTTCTGAAAGAGATTTTCCCCAACCGCAAGGCAAATGCGAGATAATCTATGGCGAATCTTCGGCCTCATCTCACCAAATACCACCTCGTTATTACCGGTACCAATCCCATCGAAGCTAAATATAGCGTCGTTAAATGACCAAGTAAAAAAAAGGAAATCACGAAATTACCCCAAACGGGATTGGAACACATGTACGTGCACAACCATGCATTAGGAGAAAACTCCCTTACCACTGAGCTACACTGGTAGTTCTACAAGTTATTGCTCCTCTCACTTGAATGATAGTCTCTGCTCTCCTTTGCTTACGTATGTTCTGCACTGTCTTGAGCTGTGGTCTTATATGTCATGGTGGTAAATTACAATAGAGTCCCATTACATTCATAATCCTCCCAAAAATGAAGACGGAATGTGGTTATGATGGTGTTCATGATGGCGATGATAATGCTGCTCTTCATAATGATGATAAAAGAGAAAAATAAATGTATAGATCTTAGAAGTTGTCCACATACAAACGAAGACAGATTTAGAAAATAGTTCGCTAGTTTAAACCGGTGAATAAGAAATGAATTGAATTTTAAATAGAGTGGGCGTTAAAACGACCCTCGAACTGAAACCGTATGTCCATATATTATTCCTACCCTGTGTACAGTTGATTCCTATGAAAGTCCTCATCCCTCTATTAGCTTCACTGTCTTAAATATAGGAATGCTGTGGTAATCCTGAGGTTTAAGGAAAGGAAGTCCCAGGACATTAAACTTCAGGCTGGCTAGAGCAACACAATCACAGATGAAGTATGATGCTCATTCCTCATTAATGAGACATATGCAGAGGGTATGAGATACGATCCCCAGTAAATACAGTTGATTAGTTAGACATCAGTGTCATCTTAAAATATTACTTACTGTCTTAAGTTGGTTCCTACTGAGTTTCAGTCGTTCCCTTGTCTTGCTTGCATGAGCCTTTTATGAAGAGCCTAGAATGTTGAAATTTGATATCTGATATTTATTATTAATTCATAAAGTCTAAAAGACTATCGATAAAGTCAACAGTAACAGGTAAAACACAGGGAAAATAATAATAATTTAAAATACTATATTGCGTAATCATAAAATTAACGTTGTAAAATGTCTTCTGGGTCAGCCAACCAGAAGTCGTTCAACAGCATTCTTTTAAAAAAAAAAATCACTAGGTAGTTTATTGCATATTCTAAGAGCATTGATCGAGTATTTATTCACTGTCTTTAACAGTCTACATTTAGGAATGTCTGAGTAATTCTTCTTTCTAAGATTATAATAATGTGGACAAATTGTAGTGCCATTAGAATATCTCATTTCATAGCCATACATAATTGCTTCAACGATATACAGAGTGATTTCGTTCAAAGTGTACAAACTGCAGGAGGGGATTCCTGAAAGGATAAGGAACAAAAATTGTATAATAAACATACGTCCGGAAATGCATAGGTTCTGTGCTATAAGCATTTATGTATTCATTTCTTCAACAATACTACAATGCAATGCACGACGCAGTCTCATGAGGTCACAGTTAGAAGCGGTGTTCGAAGTGACTCCCACGATCCTCAAGGCATGCGTGTACGCGCCGTAGCAGAGACTGTCTCATACCTTCAAATATTCCAGGCTGCATCCTGATGGCGTCACAGGCAGCGAGAATGTGTTGTTCCAGTGTCTGCATGTCCAGGATGGGTTCAGTATACACGACTGTTTTGAGATGCCCCCACAAGTAGAATTCTAAGGGTTGAGATCAGGTGACCGAGGAAGCCATGGAATTGGACCTCCTCGTCCGACCTATTGGCCGGGGAAGATATTGTTGAGATGCCTCCGCACGGTAATACGGAAATGGGCTGGAACACCATCATGCAACAGCCACATAACCATTCGTACTGCACAAGGAACGTCTTCCAGCAGGAGAGGAAGGGTCACCCGCAAGAAGTTGAGATATGCCTCGCCTGTGAGGCGTCCTGGAAGGACGGCTGGTCTAACGAGACGGTCGCCAATAATCCCCGCCCACACATTGAGGCTGAAACGGTGCTGATGGTTCACTTCCATCATAGCACGGGGTTTCTGCATATCCCATACATGAGTATTGTGGAGATTGATGATGCCGCCCGTCGTAAACGTGGCCTCATATGTGAATAGGATGGATGACAGGAAGTTCCGATTACGGATGACCTGTCCAAGGAACCAGCGACAAAACCGTTCCCGCAGAGGAAAGTCCCTCAGTAACAAGTCCTGCGCACGTTGCACGTGATAAGGGTAGTAACAGTTCTCATGGAGAATGTTCCACACGGTCGTCTGGCTTACCCCACATTGGCGAGCCAGCCTGCCTGGTGCTGATACGGTGATCTTGTTCCACAGCGTTTATCACATCTTCCTCCAAGACTGGGGTACGTATCTGACGCACCCGCCCTTCATGGTGACCCAGTCCCGTAAACGAGCTTGTCTCGCCCAAACGACGAAAAAATCTTGCAAACGTTGTATGTTGCGGGTGCTGTCGATGGGGTACTTTTCCTGGTACAGCCGTGCAGCCGCCCGCCCATTGCCACGTACTTGTCCATATGTAAATACCATGTCAGCCTGTTCTCGATTGGTGTATCTGACCATCGTAACTTTGCGCTGCACTACCTACACAAACACGTCCACGTTAGGTTTAGTCGGCACTACCAACGAAGCGGATGTCTACGTAATTTACCGATACAAATGCTCGTTACCGTCATGGGGAACAGTACTGCTCTCTAGTGACGAAAGCATGCATTCCCCGACCTACGTTCATTATACAATTTTTGTTCCTTATCCTTTCAGGAATCATCTCCTGCAGTTTGTACACTTTGAACAAAATCACCCTGTATAATCCAGTAATTGTCATAATTTTTATTTTATAAATAATGGTTTACTGTGAGCCGTAGAAGACGAATCACTTTTTTGAGCTAAAATATCTTTTGTTTGTGACAACTATTA
The DNA here is from genome assembly GCF_040183065.1 of Periplaneta americana. NCBI lineage: Eukaryota > Metazoa > Arthropoda > Insecta > Blattodea > Blattidae > Periplaneta > Periplaneta americana. Next base: position 151,517,321 of record NC_091124.1, on the reverse strand, counting down.
CACCAGATAAGTAAACCATATTTCACAATGCTCTGAAAATATGGAAAGTAAGCTGTTCTAAGATATTTATATGGAACATAACGTTTTAAATGTCTCAATAAATAAATCACCTTTGATAATTTGACAAAAATACAGTTAATGTGTACTTCCCAGGTTAGTTTGGAATCAAGAACAATCCCCAGCATCTTCACTCTATTAGTTGTATTTATGCATTTCAATGAAAATTTAAGGACTCAATTTTGGACTTATTTAGTAAAAAAAAAACTCAATCCAAAAAAAAAACAAGATTTAGCCATTGAAAAAACTATAACCTTTAAATTTTCAAGTTCATTTTAAGTCTTTTAATCTAAAGAGAAAAGTTGTGGCGTCAGCATGCATGATAGAATGAACAGGTATATTAATCGGTAGATCATTAATGGATATTACAAATAACACAGGTCCCAAAAGTGACCCGAGACAGTTGGGTTTTGGGTAGACTCTGCAATACTCTGTATCCTTCTGAGTGGGTGGTTCAGGTTAGTCTGTCGTTCTCTGAGCGATTCCGAATATAGCCTCATGTCGCATAAATGTCCCCTCAGTACTTATTTTCGCCAGTTGGTCAACCACTTCTTTGCCCACAATTCCTCTATTCCAGAAGTGGATTTTCAGGGGAGCCAAGGGACTCCATATCTCGTCTAATATTTTATCAGAATACAATATGACAGCATTATGATAGCTGAATTAAAGTCATAGACAAGTCACAGCAATTAACGGAAATTTTTTCCATTCATATTAAAAAATATTACTATTCAATATGAATAAGTTATGTCAAGCCGACCTCATCCAGTTACTAATGCCTTCTCGGTATAGATAGTACAAGTATATCGTACCAATAAAACAGATAACGTTATAACTTGTACAGAGTGTCCAACAAGTCCCGCTAAATCATAAAATATGTTCGATATGACCCCTACGATTTCCAAACACTTCTGGAGCCGAACTTCAACGCGGTGTAATATGTCGGCAGTGATTCCACAACCCTTTTCCTCGATCCGCGTTCGTAGGTATTGCAAGTCACGAAACTTCACTTCCTATACCTTTCTTTACGACAAATCCAGAAAGCAAAGTCAGGTGAATTTATGTCAGGCGATTTGAGAGCCCACTCTCTGAGACTTCTGCATCATATCCACCAATCAGGGCAGTTGTCATCGAGCCATTTCCACACAGATGTGGCACCAAAGTGGTGGAGCACGATCTTGCATGAACCATTCTGGACTTTCTCTTAGCATGTCCATTCCGGCATCAACGTATCTACTTAGGCCGCAGACGATCCGCGCCATTTACAACAGTAGAAGATTCTTAATAACTCGCAACTTTTCCCTCGCACTTTTTGTAGGTTTGGGACTAGATATTCTCTTTGAAGCAGGCGAGGTAGACGCTTTAAAAAGCTGCATATTGTAAAATGATATTGAAAACAATGTTTTCATGGTCCCAGTTTGTGTAGATGTGCAAATGTTTTCAGGAAGCCTTTAATATATTGTCTGTCGGAATCATATTTTATATAAACCGTACATAAAGCTTCGTCAATTTTAATATATTTCATTTTTCTCTTTTTCCCCTTCATATTAAAAGCATATTTGTCACATACGAAATTGTTGTATTCGGCTTCTTTTTTCAGATTATTAATTAAAACGAACAGGTTGGGATGTGGTCTTCTTGAAAGTCTGCGATTTCATCCTTCCACTGCATTGTTGGTTCTCTGTGTTCTTTTGTAACAGTCTCACATATTGATAGGTATTTTGTCATTTTCAAGCCACTGATTCACAAAATAGTAGGCCTACTTCAATTCTGTTACTTTCTGGTCGTTAGTTGAATCTTCCATGATATACAACCAGCCACTTTCAAGTCCTCAGGCTGTAAGAACGCCAATGATACTCACATATGGATGTGAAGTCGAATCGCTTGGTCATCGTTGTAAGACTGAACTAAACCCAAGTGTTGAACCTTACGCCAAATGCACTGGTAACGAGACAGAGAAAGAGGAGTATAAAGATAAAGACAACACTGGCACAGATACGTAGACGACATACTCATACTATACAAAGGAAACAAACGACAAATACACAAACTACACCAATACATAAACAAAAGACACCCAAAACTCCAATACACACTGGAACTTAAAAACAATAACTCCATAAATTTCCTAGACATCACCATAACAAAAGTTGACAACAAACACATCTTCAAAATATACAGAAAACCAACCACCACCACGACACACATACAAAACACATCTAATCACCCCACACAACACAAACATGCTGCATTGAGGACAACGGTACACAGATTACTCAACATACCCATGAGCCAACAACACTACAATGAAGAAGTGAACACAATCAAATACATAGCACAAGAAAATGGTTACAACCCAAACATAATAGACAACATCATAAGGAAGACAAAACAAAAACTCAACAAACACAAAAGAACACAAGAAATACATCACACTAACATATGAAAACAAAAACACACACATGATCGCATCCTTATTCAAAAAACAGAAATACAACATGGCATACAGAACAGAAAACACACTACAAAGGCATTTCAACACACAAACAAACATATACAACCACACAGGTGTATACAAACTCACATGCAATAGTTGCGACAGTTTCTACATTGGACAGACAGGCAGATCATTCCAAACTCGATACAAAGAACACATTAAATCAATAACCAGAGGACACAATACATCTACATATGCAGAACACATACCTAATGCTAACCACACATACAATAACATAAATACAGACATGGAAATCCTACACATACAACCCAAAAACAAAAAACTCAACACACTAGAACAATATGAAATATACAGACATACTAAAACACACCCTAATCAAATTCTCAACACACAGATAAATTTCAGAACACACACACTATTTGACTCAACTCTTCATCACACGAACGCACCCACACAACAGGCAGCGAAGTTGAGATGACGCCGAGACAGAGAAGGCTTTGAGGATGGTGCCAAGCAGCACCGAAACAACTGTAAGCCGCACATGCTTACATAAATAACACGAATAAGATCGCCATTTAATCAATTTATAAATTATGGGTCTGTCGCAAATGACGCACTTGTTTATCAAGTTGTTGAAGGGAATTTTAGCACTGTCGGGAATTCTCGAAACACTGTCGCAAATGTCGCGTACTCGGACTGCCAGGTCGCCCGACCTATATCGACTTGACTCTGCTTTCTGGGATTTTCTTAAGCAAATGGTACACGAAGTGAAGATTCGTAACCTGCACCATCCACGGACGCGGATCAAGGAAAAGTGTCGTGAAGCGTTGTAATTATCGTGAAGTTTCGCCTCCAAGCATGTTTGAAAATCAGAGGGGGTCATATTGAACATATTTTATCATTTAGCCTATGATGCAGAACTTGTCGGACACTCTGTACAATGTTAAGCTAGAACTCTTGCAGTGAATGCATCTACATCGAGCAGACTGCAGTATCTATGAGAAAGAGAGTAGGCAACTATCATGACGAACCTTCTCGGTAGCCATGACAACAGCAGTTCAACGAATATAGCTGGCAAGAGAAATGTTTAAAACAAAATAGAACCCACAACAGGAAGCGAATTTGAAGAAAACTACTAAATTTGGGGTTAGCCGTTGACAAGTTTAGTTCTAGTCTCGATTCTTTCGGTCTATGTTGAGCTGTATATACAACTTCGCTCTCTCTTTCTCTTTCGTCTTGGTTTTAGAAAATTACGCCATTTATTTTTAGTTTTTCTCCCCTGCGTAAAAGTTTTGTTTTATATTGGCAGTTTTTTCTCTTGTTTGTAGGTGTTACATATTTATATAACCTGGTGTTACGATATTTATTTATTTATATAGTATAGTCAATATACTGATAGTTTAGAAATAAATACTACATTTTCTCTAGTTTTTTTTTCAGTAATTGTTGAGCATGTTTTGACCTAATTGATTGATTTGCAAAGAAGAAAAGTCGCGGTGTAAATTTGCTGTACAAGTATGTAATAAGGTACATGTAGGCCCTATATTATTTAATACACACAATGGCATCTCTCATCAATCACGTCTTGGCCTCCACAACTCTCAAGCTCACCGGACGCCACTGCTCTATTTCTTGCATCTGAATAACTTGCACATTATTGTGTTCAGCTAGTGTAAAGATTAATTTATTGTAGTCAATTTCAAACCAGCTTAGAAGTGATTATTTCAGAGTGTTTAAATAGAAGTCTATTAGACAGGAAGGGAATGTGATTATTGGCCAATAAAGATACATTTCAATAACAGTAAAAGTCATGAGCACAGCTTACTTCGAAAAGGTAATAAATGAAGTATGGTGACTACTGGGTAAATTTTCCGGCCGCCACTTCGCACCGAAGTGAAAATTCATATGCTGTTAGAAATATAGATTTAATAGTAGACTATCATCAATTGTAATGGATTTCATTAATGTGAGAGCCCAACTCAGAAATGGAATTTTTCATACAGTATTGTCGGACTAGTTGAATCAACGAACATCTTAATCAATATATATGTAGAATAGTCTTCGTCAATAAAGCTATGTCAGAGAACAATGACATAACATTGAATCAAAATGTATGCTTTGCTGATCGAAGACGGCGTTGTTGGACTGCTATCTATCACGAGAGAATGGCTGTCTGTTCATTAAATTTTATTTCTACATCAACAGCTCCTGAAAAGTTCACTTGGGAAGAATCTTTCTTTCCATTGAATATAACAATACTGTAAAGTACTTAGTATAGTACAGCAAAGTCGTTAATTTTGTTAAAAAGTTTAACGTCCAGCGACACTTGCCAAAAGAGCTTCAATAAATCTGAAGAAGAGTCAAAATTAGCGAAAGAATTGAAAACAAGTGTTCAAAAACGCAGGTGTTCCTAATACAGTTTCCTTGATATAAATAAAGATCATTCCACCTGAACTGCAGTTAAAAATATATGATTCGCGATGCTATATACCATACGAACCCTACAACGAAACAATTTAAGTGACTTTTAAATAGGTTTTGGGAGGGAGGGAGGGAGGGAGGGAAGAGGGAGAGAGAGAGAGAGAGAGAAGGAGAGAGACAGATAGACAGGCAGAGAGATATTTGAAAACTGTATTTTGTGTATGTTTGGCTTCACATATGTATGCGAACAGCCATTCTCTTTAACCCTACGATGCATGGCGGGGGTCTTTGAGGCCTTTCATCAATTTTATTACTCACTTAAATGTGTTAAAATATTATGAAATTGCACCAAACTTCATGTATTCCTCTAAAATATATCTAATAACATGTTGTATGATCATTTAAGGAGATACATTACAATAAACTGTTTAAAATTAATGTTTGTTAATTCTACACGTATAATGCACAGCGGGGGCCTCTCAGGCCTGTCCTGCTTTATTCATTATACAGCCATACAATTTTATGTTTTACTGCTAATATGTGAATGTTGACACTTCTGACATTTGTATCCTAGTGGCATTGTTGCAACATTTTAATTTTATAACCATTTTTGGATTTAACATTGGCAGAGTAAGCTGCTGTTCCCAGTGCTGTGAAATGCAAATATTTTTATTATTCTAATTGTATATTTTGTGTCTTACTAATAGAAATAATATCCACCGCTGTAGTCTCGTGGTAATATGTTCGCTCCCGAACCCATCGGGCCGGGGTTCGATTACCCCCTTGAGACGAGTTGCGTGTGTGAGGTTTTTTCGGGGGTTTTCCCTCACTCCTATGGATGAATATCAGGTAACTTTATCAGGCGTATGTAACTCCACTCATTCTCGCCACTTCCTTTCCCCCTCCTCATCAGCCTTTCCTTATCATTCCGGTTGTCTTTCTTGGCCTTCAGATCACGCCTGCGGCGGCCCTTCGATACTCCTGACGCTCTCGGCCGGCCTCCATGGATATCCCAAAGAACGGTATTTGGTGACCAGCAAAGGAACCCACTCCCCTCCCGACGGGAGGGTGTCCTACACCTCAGACCGTTTGAGGGGGGAATGTGGTGGAGGCTGTTGTGGTGGTATGGTACACGGACTTAGAGTGATGACGGGACTGGTCGTCAGGGTGTTAGAGCTTAGGTCGGTTCGGCGTGGGTGCGGTAGTTGAGCTCCAACTCATTTCAAGGGGGCACAATAGGCCTCAGTTCCGGTGTATAGGGACGTTTCCCTTCCCGGCCTCATAAGACCACATATGAAGCACAGAGTCAACAATCCAAACTTGAACATGAATGTCCTTCAAGCATTTGCCCGGTGTGGAGTCAAACGGCCCCAGGAGGTGGATATGGATTTCATCTAAGAATAATGCCAAAAAAGAAGATGCTTTTTGTGCTTACGTGACTTAGAAAGAAAAATTGCTCAGTGTTGTTCAAAATGTTCTAAGAATATGTGCAATGAGCAAAGTGTTCTTGTTTGGGAAGACTGTTTTCAGTAAAAGGGCATTGGACTTCACTTTATGGAATAATAATCCGAGGTACGACAGTCCATGAAGGACCATGACCGACCAGCAGGCTGCTGAACTCACGACCATATACCGAAGAAGAGGTGGACGATCATCCAACCAGAATGTCGGTATCGTGGGGTTAGCACGATGATTCGCCCAGCCGTTACAGCTGGCCTTCATAACTGGATTTCGCTACCTATCATAGCTCCCCAAGTGCATCACAATTCTGGGTGGGCATCGGTCCCATACACTGGCCGAATTTTCAAGAGAAAATTTCATTCCTCATGAGGACTCGAACCAGTGTGCATTTCGTAACGCGAGTCCTAAGCAGGATGCCTTAGACCACGACGACACAGCGCAGGACCACTTTATATAATGGAACTATAATTTCAGAACTTGTGCATATAGAGAAATTTTTATCATATTTAGCTACTCAAAACAATACATAGTGTATAATTATTCTATTATAGCACTATATTGAATAACTAACTGAATAAAAATACCACAACATTGAAATCGAACTTGAAAGATAAGAATATCCATTGAATTTATAATGGGGGCCTTTGAAGCCCCCATTATGCATTCATGTAAGTCCAAGAGGCCATGCATCCTAGGGTTAATTAGGTTCTCAAAGTCTCATCATCAATACCATATAATGCATTACAATCTGAAGCAATCTTGTTCCCTAAAAATTATACGGAATTTTCAAAAGTTGTTCAAAATACCAGGATTTATGAACCACAACAGTCATGCGCTGGAATATAAGAAAGAAATGTTTTCCTCTGTATTTATATCTTTCAATGGCTTATTTGACGACGCTGTACCAACTGTGGTTACTAAGAGGATATCTAGCGTCAGTGAGTTCTCTTTTAATTGAAATTAATTTTAATTTAATGCGCGTTTTTCTTTGCACGGTTTATTTGTTGTTGTTTGTTGTTGTTTAGTCAACTGTCCGAAAACAGGTCTGAACCACACAAGTAATATCAAGAAGACACCATTTATGAGGCAACTAGGCCAGGAGATAATGAGGTAGGGTAGCCAGTTCCTTTCACTCTCTATTGCATACATCGCCGACTAGCTACATATTACACTAATCAGACTTCAGATGCATACAAACAATTGTTCTTCCTCTGACACATATCGTCAAGTGAGATGTACTGCCTGATAATAGATGTACAGTTTCCCTGAAAAAGGATGAGACGATTGAATATTCCTAAGTCTCAGATGTAAGACACTGCGGATGATCGGAGACCAGAGCACTGATACACAAGATAACGAATATTGAGTTACTTAAATTCAGGCTATTTGGTTTGTTACTAGCATCGTTCCGAAATTCACTTCAAAAACTGCAAAAAATATGATAATATTACGTAAATAAAAGATAAATATATACATAAATCGTGTAGTTAAATCGACAATGGACCTTCATGACTAGATCGACACTCCGCACAGAAAGGAACGCTTTCATGTCGTTTCAAAAGCTCAGACGGTAAGACTTCTGCGTGTTGTGTAGAAGAGTGCGAGTTCGATTCTTAGTCTATACAACGATTTTTTTGTCTAAATAACGTTGAAATAGCTAAGTAACGTTGAAATAGAGTTTTACAAAGTCCTGAGATTAAGTGTTAATGATCGCAAACAATACAAAATTACAAGTTATAATATTATAAACGTTAATCTAATGAATGCATTTATACACACACATATACAATGTAAATTCATATATATTAAAAACTAACAATTAAAATGAAACTATAAAAATATATATAATAATAGACAAACTTTTACAAAGGTTTAGAGTCCTTAGGCTATGTAATTTGTTGAGTAATTATTACAATATTTTATTAATAGCTTTCCCATATGTGTAAGAAATGCATTCGCACAAAACAATTTTTGTTAAAAGCATGGCTTTAGATTATTTCATTCTCACACCTTCAGTTAATTTTAACTATTTTATCTACGTGTTTGCAATAGTGTTTAATTTAGTATGCATTCAATTTTATTCATGTTATGATTGAATGGAAAAGCACTGTTGCAGTTATTGACTAATTACATATATTAATATTAATTATTAAATGCATCTGTTAAGTAACCAATTGCAGTATCTTTTGCAAAATCTTGAATGTTTAAGTTGTCAATAATATTTCTGTACTATATACTATAATACGTTAAAAGAATTTGCAATAGATTTGGGATCCTCTACTTTATAATCATTGGTTTTAGTGAAAAAATATTTTCTTTCTTAGGATATCTACAAGTTTAAATTTAATAATATTCCGAATAGATTTAATTGCATTATCTGAATTTTGTACTTTTCTATTCAAATATATTCTATTTCCCTCTTTCATAATTTTTGATAAATTACACTGTACTCCTTGCAGTATTTAAGAACATGAGGATCATTACATTGCAACTCATTACATATAGATTCTTCTTTTTAATACATGAGATTTTGAAGTCCCTGCGTTATCTACATGTTTTTACTTTCGAATTTTTTCACAACATTGAGTGGAGAAAATCCACTGAAGTGATTATGAAATTAAGTGAAAAATGCAATACATTAACTCTTAATATCAGTAGTACCAGTATCATATACGTTTTTCCAAGATTCATTTTGTAGACATAAATGTAAATAATCATTAGATACAACATTTACGATCCTTTCTTAGTTTTTAAATTAATATTTTGAAATTGTTCAGTGACATTAGAAACACTTAGGATTTGTCTATCATGTTCAGACAAGCTATTGATTATAGGTTCTGTCGAATAGGAATTCAGTCTAATTCTGTGTACAAAACATTTATCAATGGCTGTGCTACTTCAGCCTAGATTTAATTTGATTAGTTTCGCAACAGTTGGACTTCCTGTTATATCCTGTTATTTAGATATTTAATTTAGGGTTGATTTATTAACTCTTACTATGCAAGATGCCTCTTATTTCAATAATTCTATATCACGTTAAATAGTCATTGTCTACACTAAAGTATTATCGTCATCCCTCATTTCTCATCGTAATGGCGAACCGACGTGACATGAGACAGCGAGTTATAGCTCTAGTTGAGGCTGGATATGGGGCTAGATCTGCTGGCCGTTTGGTCGGTGTTCCTGGAAGTACAGCCACGAGATGGGTGATCGTTACCAAAATTTAGGGGAGGTCGAAAATCGCCCTATTCCTGGGCGTCCGCGGATTTCTTCATTGGAAGAGGATGCTCTCTTATTCGAGACAGTTCGACAGGACCCCTTCCTGACTGCTAACGAAATAAGAGCAGTATCTAACTTTCCCGGCTCTTCACAGACTGTGATCAGCAGGTTGAGGAACCGCGGTATTAGGAGCCGGAGGGCTGCGCAAATGGAAATATTGGGGGAAGCACAAGCTGTCGACCGTCTTGCCTTCGCTACCAATCGAGTGGATTTCGATTGGAGAAATGTAATTTTCTCCGACGAAACAACCATCTCGAGTGATTACGAAGGTCCTGTTCGTGTCTGTCGTGAGGATGGTCTCCGACATGACCAGCGCTATGTGCACCGACGTGAAAGATCGGGGCGCTTTAGCATATCGAGTTGGGGGTGGATGTCTTACGATGGATCTGGCGTTATAGAAGCATCTATGGCCGATTTAATGCGGGAACTTACGAGCACATTCTGGAAAATATATTCCTTCCCTCCGCCCGAGAACGTTTTCCCGAAGGAACATTGCTCTTCCAGCAGGATAGCCATCCCGCGCACTATGCTGCAAGCATTCAAAGATGGTTTCAAAGGAGACCCGAGATCGAAATCATTAATTGGCCTCCGAAGTCACCTGATTTGAATGTCATCTAAAATTTATGGGCGGAATTGAAAAAGAGAAGGATAGTCCCTATGCCAACCGACGCCCTCGAAATCGAGACGAATTGTGGGATCAAGTTGTTGACACCTGGGAAGATCTCGCCGGGGATCAGAACTTATTTCACAATCTCGTGACATCCATGCGGGATCGACTTAGATCTGTAATAGAAGCTGATGGCATGTGGAAAAGATTTTAAGTTAACAGGTCTGTTTTTGTTTCTTATGATTTTTGTTTGGGGAAGAATACTTTTAACTTCCAAGTAAGTTTTATTTTTTTTTTTGACGAGGTTCAGCCAACTTGTAAAACCCAGAAATTGGGCATAAATTATTCCATATTTTTCGACAAATTAGACAGTCGAGGAACTCTGAACAAATTAATTACACCTCAATAAAAAAACTTTTACCCGGGATCGAACACGAGACGTTTAGGTTATACAGCGGAACCAATACGCTACTATATGAGCTAACGAGACAAGACAGTGACAGCAGCAGTCCAGAATGTAGATCCCTTAGCAGGCATTTGCCATTCGGTACAGTGAAGCAATGATATTTTGTGACTCGAGCTATGTTGTGAAATCCTGGCCTTAAATGGCAGTCTTCTTCGTGATCCTTATTCTGGTCCTTGTCCTTGTTGTGGTTCTCGTAACAATTCTTGTGCTTTTTCTCATGTTATGTATCGTTACGTCGATATCGAGTGAACCGCGCTGTAGAACTTTAACTTCCGACGACCAAGAATCGTCTCATTCTTTTTAAGGGTAACTGTACATATCAGCCAGAACCTCAATCAGAGGATACGGTTTATTCTGATAACAATTTTCGAAGAATAATTTACAGGTATGCAATAATGTTAAATATTATTATTATTATTATTATTATTATTATTATTATTATTATTATTATTAGTTAACAAGAGCATCTATAATTAATTAATTAACCGCTACTTAATGTATTTACATGAAAATAGTATCTATAAAATAAATCAAATTAAGCAATATTAACATATCTTTTTGTTGAGATACGTAGTTATTTATGATTATGAAAGAATAAATCTACGCTTCTCACCATTACAAGGCTAATTAATCACTGCACTATCATTTCATTAATGTCTATCTTGAGTGTGCTTATTAGCTATCTGAGTCAGTATACTGGGCTCTCTGCGTAGAAACGAGAGAATAGCGAGAAGATGTAATCTGATCTAGACATTTCAGTCATCAAACTAACCGGAATCGATCCGCAAAATACAGTCATAAACAGAAACAGAACAGAAAACAAGAGGAAAAACGGAACCAAGAACAAACCCAACATCAAAAACTAAAGGAGAAAAGTGAGAGGTAAAAAAAAATTGAAACCAAAGAAAGACAAAAGCAAAACCACAATCAAAAATAAAAATATATCAAAAGCAAGAAAAGGAAAAATTGAGCAATTATAATATTCCAAAAGAAAACCAAAGAAAATAAAGAAAGCATTTCATTTACTGAAATATGAAGAAATTTGGTCTAATAATAGTGAAATTATTTATGTATCGGAATTTATCAATCTTCACCCGCAATAATATCTACATAGTTCAATACAAGACTTAAATATCTACTAGAATACATTTTGTTCAATTAAATAATACTAAATATACTATGATCGCTAAGATTCAATAGTAGGCTATAGTGATATAATAGGCTACTTAAATATAATTGTGCAGGTAATTAAAATGTTTAGGACAGGGGATCTTCTGTCGAAATTTTATTTAATTAATTAATTAATTAATTAATTAATTATTCACTCACTCACTCACTCACTCATTTATTTATTTATTTATTTATTCGTGTGGAGAAGGTAATAATGATGCGAAAATACAGGCTCTTGTTCATGCACTGCAGTCCACAAATAGTTCATAGCGGTGTCACTATTGGAACAGATGATCTGTGCTCCATACATTACGCTGTACCTAAATTGGCTTCAATTCACTGCAATGAAACATACAGTAAATTGAGTGACAGGATCGAAACGGATGTGATCAGATTATCTGGATGATTTGATCGGGGCTTTAACGTACATGTCGTGCGCGACCAAATAATGTAGTCTTAATTTCATTCCTATGCCCATTTTTAGAAATAACGGGGATAGTTTAGTTAAGCATATTACAAACCAATTCAATATTGTATCTGAATACATGGATATGATTAGAGCTTTGAGTTGTCCAATATATCATTTAAAGATTCTCATTTCCCATGTACTACTTTTACGCCAACAGTTCCAAAACTTTTATGTGGGCGATCCTAAAGTTGACTTAATGCGACTTTCTTCAGTAATACATACATTTGTAATTCGAATTTTAAAATTAGAAAATTGGTAAATATAAAATTAAAACATACAGCTTTAGACACAAAGGGCCAGCTTCTCTTCTGCTCATTATACAAATGAGATTCTAAGTGTGATGCACACATTCAATTCTACTTCACTGTGAACGTGAAAAGTATGCCGTAGCGCTGAAGCTGCACTTATACAGGGTGATTCAGAAGGAAAAGGTCGTACGTTGAGGGGTGATGATAAGGATGATTCTAAGGGGAAAACTTTATATAAACGTATGTCTTATTCACAGTGGTTTTGGAGAAAACCAATAGAAATCATGAGAAACGGTAGCAGTGCAGGTAAATGAAGGTATCGTTACCTGTATGTTGTTTAACTGTCAATTTCTCTTAAATAACGGGTTAAAAATGCCACCGTCAATCTCGATGAATTTTGCAGCTCGTGTAGCCAGATGCCGTGTTGTTAATTTGAGCTTGTTCGAACATTCCATAATATGAACACAAGCATTTAAAAGGCCGTCGAGCTAGTGCTCCTTTGTTTCCATTTTATGTTTGTAGACCACTATTTACCCAACCCTAGAAACAACAATTTAATAAAGTTGAGGTGACCTCGGTGGCAAGGAAATGACACCACCGCGACAGATCCAGTCTCCAGGATTAGGTTTCATTGAGGTACTGGATCACTGATAAGCTGGAGTGTGCAGGGGTCCCAGTTTGTTGAAAGTACATACCAACCCGTGTTGCCAACAGTACATCCTCCAAGTATTATTGTAACACATGAGCACCTGTAAGTGATCAACATGACAAATGCAAGAGTAACTTACAACCTGTCATTTTAGTTGCGTCTTCAACATGAACATTTATGCGGAGAAAGAAAAGGAGAATCGTGACTGTTATTTTAAATTGACGTTTTTCGGAAACCATTGAGAATAAGAGATAATATGTTTATACGTTTTCCCACTTGAAACGCCATACTATCATCTCTCAACGTATGGCTCTTTCCTCATGAATAACCCTGTATTAAAATATTTTTTTTTACATTATTTGATATATATATATATATATATATATATATATATATATATATATATATATATAAATGGGTTTCCAATGTTAGAATCACATCTTTATTTATTTATTTATTTATTCATTTATTCATTCTGATAGAGTTAAGGCCATGAGGCCTTCTCTACCATACTACCGGAAGTGAAATACACAACCAATTACAAAAATAGTACCTAATATTAATAGTCATAATGCAATATAAAAACCATTTTCATGCACATGAACAAGCTTAGAAATATTGTCTAAACTGATACATAATTAAGTGATTTACAATTCATATCCTAATTCTACTTTATGATAGGCCTAAATAACAATTTATACAAACACACAGAATAACCTACAAAAATCGGCTAACGCTGACAAATCAATTTCTTGTAAAAGTATGTAATTCTTCATTTTTAATTTGAATTGATTAACCGGTCGGTAGTCCACCGCTGTGGTCTCGTGGTAGCTTGTTCGCTCCCGAACCCGGTGGGCCGGGTTCGATTCCCCGCTTGGAACGAGTTGCCTGGGTAGGTTTCTCGGAGTTTTCCCTCACTCATATGGATGAATAGGCAGGTAATTTTATCAGGCGTATGGAGCCCCACTTATTCTCACCACTTCCTCTCCCCCCTCATCATCCTTTTCTTATCATTCCGGTTGTCTTTCTTGGTTTTCAGGTCGCGCCTGTGGCGGCCCTCCGAAGCTCCTGACGCTTTTGGCCGGCCTCTATGGATATGCCAATGCATGGTAGTTGGTGACCTAGCAGCGGAACTCACTCCCCTCCCGACGGGAGGGGTGGCCTACACCTCAGACCGTTGGCCAGACGGGAGGTTTGCATACACTCCAGACCGTTTGAGGGCGAATGTGAGGGTGCTGTTGAGGTGAAATGGTACACGGTCTTAGAGGGATGACGGGATTGGTTGTTAGAATGTTGGGGGTTAGGTCGGTTCGGCGTGGGTGCAGTGGTTTGGCTACAACTCATCCCAGGGGCGCACAATAGATCTCAGGTCCCGGTGCATAGGAATGTTCCCCTCCCGGCCTCAAAGAGAGAGAAAAAAAACTGTTCGGTAACTCCTGACATGACGATGTATGGAGTTCCACAGGCGGCAAACTGACACGGTGAAAGGGGATGAATAGGAAGAGGTACGATGATGAGGAATGGATAATAAAGCCTGATGCTGATTCCGCAATGTTGTAGGCTATTCAAAGAGAGTTCTCAGATATTTTGGATTAGAAGTAAGTAATATTCTAAATAAAACAGATAAAGAATACGCTGTCCTACACTCCTTCAGGCGAAAGTATGAAAGAACTAAAAAAAATGGCGTTATATGGTCAAATTTACGAGTATTGCAGATGAATTGGACACACACACATTATGAAAAAGTTTTAGTTTTTCAATTAAATTGACAGTTATATTTGTCAAGATAGAATCGCAGTAATCAAAATGGGGCATCACTAGCGATTGAACAATGTTTCTTTTATGGAAAGGGGCAAACATTTCGCAAATGATTTAGAGAGTGGGGCAATGAAAATTATTTTTTTACAGATATGAGTTACTCGACTATTCCAGTTTAAATCTCTGTCCATTAATAATCCAAGTTCTTTTTTACAGTGTCGCTATACTTAATAAACGACCCATTTATTGACAGTCTGGTATGGTTTTGTCGTTAATTATACTGAGCAAGCGCTGTTGTCCCATTACAATTGCTTGCGATTTTCCTGGGTTTAATCTCAGTCCAATCTTTTGAGCCCATAGATAGATAGAGTTTAGGTCTTCAGTCATTGTTGTCACTGCGACAGTTGGTTAATCAGGACGAAAGTGTATATAGATCTGTAAATCGTCAGCAAGCAAGTAGTATCTGCAGTTCTGTATGGTGTTTGTTACGTCGTTAATATATATCATAAATAGTAGAGGACCTAGTACCGACCCTTCGTATTTCCGTGGAAACTCAAAATGAATTTTTGTTAAATCGCGATATACTTGGTACAATCAGAAAATGAAAACTTTATTAATAGACATAATGGAACTAAATCCAAGATCAAATGAACTTAATTATAAGTGAAACGTGACACATTTCTTCCAGTAATTAATTTAGTTTAAGAGATGTTAAGTGAACTGAAGGAAAATTAACTCTTTGGAAATTTTTATTTCTCTGGTTTATTTCTGAATTAGTCTATATTTACACATTTCTCTCATTATTGTAGCTTTCGTGAAATAAGAACTAGACGTGTGGTGTAATTTTTTTGCTTCTTTGATCTACAAATTTGCATGTTCTACATTTTCAAAAATGTAGTTTATGCATTCTTTATTTAAATCCCTCTTTCAACTTCCTGTTGCGTCAGGTTGAGCCAACATTTGAAGTGAGTGTTTCGTTTCACGCATTCCGCACACACCACTATTCTGTTTGTCCTCATATAATATTCACACACTGTAGCTGAAGCACGTGTAAAAGTAGATGATCCTATTTCTGCGAAGGAGGAGGAAATGGATATTTTAACTCGATTAGTAACAAATGGAATATCGCAGAATGCACTTACAGTTCCTTAGACGTTTAACATTCTGCCTAGAGAAGTCAGATATAATATTACGAAACTAAGAACTCTGTTCAGATGCAGTGAATCTAGTTCCAATTCTTGATATTTGTAGTTGGTTATTTAACGACGCTATATCAACTACTAAGTTATTTAGCGTCGATGAGACTGGTGATAGCGAGATGGTATTTAGCGAGATGAGGGCGAGGATTCGCCATAGATTACCTGGCATTCACCTTACGGTTGGGGAAAACCTCGGAAAAACCCAACTAGGTAATTAGACCAAGCGGAGATCGAACTTGCGCCCGAGCGCAACTTCAGACCGGTAGGCAAGCGCTTTAACCGACTGAGCCAGGCTGGTGGCTTTGAATTCTTGATATTTTTCTGGCTTTCCATCAAGCGTCTCGGTTCGATGCTATTCGTGATGAACAATGCACACGCTGTAGTGGGTTTTTAATCAGGGTGCTTCTGTTTAACTACTTCATTTTACCAATACTTTCCACCTCCGTCTCATTTCATGTCACCTGCAAGTTAAAAGTAGGCACGGGTGAAGTCTGGGGCTAGTTGGGATTTTTTGAAGCGAATATAGAATTTAAGAGCCATCTTCCACCAATGCGCCGTGGATGAAGAAATCCATCATCTCGAAGGCTCTGGTAAAGTCGATCAAACATTGTGTGATTTCTGTTTTGAAACTGTTGTTGGTACATTTGGAGAGCTCTTCTTCCGTTTCCGCGATCCTCCCCATAACACATTACCATGTCGGCTAATTCGGGAAAAGTGTAGACATCCATTCTCAATTGATGATTAGACTGATCTGGAAGGAAAAGGTATTGAACATTAAACGTAAAATAACAACAACAACCCTTCTCGTCTCTTACAAACATCTCAACAAACAACTAGGGTTGGACACATTCGCATACATTGACATACGCCCGCGCAAAAAAAATATTTTCAACGGTAACTTCGAAACGACGCACGCATCAAAAGACATATAGTCTGGGTCAGTTACTTCATACCCTAAGGGTGAAACATAACCATTTTTCCCCCATTACTACATATGCTAGTGGATTGTGGTGGTTTTCTAGGTTGCAGGTTGAATTTTCTTTTGCCAACTTCGTTTCGAATTTCGATATTGACAAATACTACAAATGGAAGTGATTTTGTAACTGGTATTTTGGCAGCTGAGACAAATATCGACAATATCTCTCGGTACTGGAGTTCCATGAAATTAAAATTGAACTAGATATCTGAGCCGCTTTCTGGAAGCTAGTGAAATTTGAACGTACTAATAATTAATTAATATCAGTATTAATATTAATACATAATGGTTATTTTATGTGTTGCGTTGTGGGTTATAATTCAAGACTATAGTCAGGTAAGTTTTCGGAGTTAGTATTAATAATTTCATGTGGCCAAACGAAATATATTTTTAGGTTAGTTCTTTGAGCCAATTGTTTAGCCAAACCAATGAATTTCGTATTGCCAGACATGTTGATCTCTTTCCCGTATAGTTTGCCTAGGAAAATATGTTACAAATTATTGAATTATTTAGAATAACCTTCCAACATAAAGTACGGTAAGTAAATAAGTCATTTAGTAGGTAGGATCGTGTGATATCTGATAACCAGGGAAAGAGATTTGGAGTATTATAAAGAATGGTGAAACGTAGTATAGATATTTGTAGCTCAGTGACTGTCAAGCGATCTGCGTCACAGAGCATGGACGAGTACAGTCCACTTCATACAAACTTACACGCAACGTGCTGTAAACGTATTGCAGAATAAACAAATGTTATAGTTTAATGATATATAGTGGCCTACATAATGTACATAATCTGCATTTCATTTTGAACTACATGTGTTTTTCTTGGCAATGCATAAGACACCAATAAACAACATTACAAATATATATAATTAAATATCAATCTCTGCGTCCTCGCGTGTCAGTGGAAACATTGATGGCTCATAGACAGTTGTCTTCTGTATGGAACTCGCCTCTGAATATGTATGTTCTTTTCTGTCAGGAGCGTGTTAAATTAAAGCCTTTATTTACAATATTATGAAATATGATAATATGTATACAACGTATACTGCAGAATTTACAATATATGAAATATACTACAATGTTTACAACATAACCTAATGTAGTATCATTAAAAGTTGAACAAAATATAGAACCAAACGAAATGGCATTTTCAATTAATGCTATGTTTTGTTGATGAAACAATTATTCCTACTGTGCCTTGTTGTAATCAATTGTAAATATCATGTTGAATGGCGTCATTGGGACACGTCTTTGTTAGTACATCTGAAATCCGACTAAGAATATCGTATCCATCATTTTTAATCAAACCCTGTTCATTTTTTCACCAACACGGTTTCCTACTTCACCTTCTACTGCACTCAGTTTATTTATAATAGTGCTCATAATATTTATTTGCTCAACTAGTTCTACTCCTGACTTTTCTAATCGAATAATGGCATCCGGTAAATATACAAAAAATTTACTTAATATCCACGACTTCTTTCTCGATTGTTCTATCCTTTAGCAGTACCTGGCGTATTTGAATCGCAGCCGCGTCATCGGGATTGAAAGACTGGACCACTTTCTTCACAGATTGGAGGTGATGTGCGTAATAATTGCAAGCTTCTAACCATGACCCCCAGCTCTTAAGAACTGGAAATGGGGGGAGCGACAATTTTGGGAATTGTTTCCTGAATTTTGATACTCGATCTGGAGCTTTTACAAATATAGGCTAGTCTTTCAATTTTGTATTGTTAGTTGGTTTCACTTTCGGCATTGTACCTGCACTTCATACTCTGAACTGCAAACCTGCATGTTGAAGTTCTTATGCGGCAACTGTCCCGTTCATCTGCTGTTGACGTGCAGAGAGCTGCGAGTATGTCATGGAGGGGAGGACATGGTATAAAGGGTTGTAAACAAATGACTGTGTAGATGCCAATACTAGCTTTTACTGCTCCAAATTCCGTTCCCTACTGATAACAGTTGGCAACACTGACAAGACGGCAATATTTGCTGTTTAGGAACTGTTCTTATGTGACCCTCACTATAGGTTGTTTAACAAAAATAGTTCCTTATTGTTAAAGCTATCACCGCTTAGAGTTTGTCTAAGAGGTTTTGAATCACCCTGTATAAGTAAAATGAAAGAAGATTAATAGTTAGGCCTATATCTGGAAATGAAAACCTAGTTCCACACTCAATGCTCCCTATGGAATTAAAAAAAAAAAGAAAAAAGCTGCGCTGCAAAACGTGCTACAAAACACCGCACTAGAAATTATCTCCATAACATATTTCAAGTTTAAAATATTTTGGAGTGAAAAATTAGGTAGTTGGCAAGATGGTTTAAAACAACGCAAAATGCACAAAATTCTCATATTAAAATAATTAAGGATGAAAAATGAAGCTCCATAATGTTCTGTGTAGCATGTCCCGCCACTCTGGGCTTTAAGGAAGAGATGGATGAAGATGCAAGCAAATGGAAATGAAAGTTTCAAACTCTTGAAAGGAGTAGTGCTAGCAATTACACGTGAATTACAGAAATTAAATGGATGAAAGAAAGGACAAATGAATTCAACTGGCAGTACAGGATGCATGTATGTGAAAATGTAGCCTAAAATATATTAAGATGAATTTGTTCCGGTCGAAATAAATAACAGTCTATGTGCCTAAGATCGAAGTGGTTGAATGAAGTTGACAAAACGACTAAATTATCATGAACATGGGTGGGCAACTCGTGCTCTCAAAGTGTCAACACAATCTCAGTGCAGGTAGAACGGACTCTGTACTAGCTGTACTGTCTGTGTGCGGTTCTTTCAAGACATAAGTTCGATCGCGTCTGCAGTAAGTGGCGGCTCGTTTTAAGTGAAAAACAATATAATTCCCAGATCATTTCCCTTTAGTTACAAGTAAAAAGAGAATTTTTTTGATTAAGAAGAGAGGTAAAGCTTGTATTTTATTGCACTTTCTTACGCATGACATTTTATGTTACAAATAAACAGTGAAGGTTTTAGTAAAGAAATACTGTCTGCATCTGGTTTAGAACAGCTAAAGTTAAAAATGAGATATCAACAAGGTGAGACGGATATCAAATATCATTAGCACGTTGTGCGTGCGAGTTACAGAATTGCACGACATATAATCGACTAGCTAAGAACATTTATGGATAAATTTGAAATGTGGTAGTATCATGTAGAACATAGACGACTTCACTTTCTTTGACTATAAACTATCTTGAAGAGTGATAAGAAACTCTTCTTATCAAATATAAGACCCTACTTCAAGACCTACAGCAGAATTCACTGCTTAGATTGGAGAAACAGTGACAATTGACAAGGAATCCAAATTTTTCTGAAATCTTTTTGGCTTACACCGATAGAAAACCATGAAAATTTATAGCTTGAATTAATAAATCTACAGAACAGCACGCCACTCAGATTCCAGCAAAATCAGGAATCGAACTGTTCGTAATGTTGCCTAAGTCAGAATTTCCAGATATACTCTTTGCTTCCATATGTGCTTGAGACAGAGTTTAATACAAGAAAGAAGTGTAAAAGCTCTCAAAGTAAAGAAAGAGCTCGGAAGTAAGCTTATTTCATCTGCCGTGACATGTAAAAAGTACTTCCTTGAATTTGTCATTGTTTGCGAATACAGACTATGACCTTTCTGAGAACAGAGGAATACTCTTTAATGTATAAAGACTTGTAAATTCTAGCGTTCTACGTTTCAAATAAGATATATAATAAGAAATATTAACAAATAACGCAATAATAAATAAGTGTTGCAGCTGTATTTGTTGTATCTTTGAAAGGTTGTATTCAGTTTGTGTTTCCAGTACTAAACTAATTTACGAAGCTAGAAAATAATATAATTTTGTTATGTGTTCAGGTATAGTCTGCCTAAAATGACTATAATTATTGTACCATGCGTCATTCTGAAATGCAAATCATGGAATAGATATCACGATCACCTGCATGAGCCGCCAGAGCGCACCGTGGCTTTTGCAGCGAAACTACAAACAACTTGTAACTGCTGCGGCTGGCTCCGTCTGCCTTTCTCTCTTTCAAGGTTTTTTAGCACTTTGGGAGCACGAGTTGCCCATCCATGATCATGAAACTTCCATGTTTACCTTACCTGAAATTTTACGTAACTAGTGAAGAAAACAAAGGAATTAGGATTATCTATCACTCACCCACTCATGTGCAGGCCGTATGCTCCATTTATCCATCCAGACCTTCCAAACATCCATTCATCTATTCCAACTCATTCATTCATTTCACCCAATCTATCGTGGTGATCTAATAGTTACCGTTTGATCCAAAGCTCACCTATATTATTATTATTATTATTATTATTATTATTATTATTATTATCATCATCATTATTACTATTCTTATTCTTATTCTTATTATTATTATTATTATTACTATTATTATTATTATTATTATTATTATTATGAATAATTGTCTTTTTTTTGCATGCCTCATTTATTTTGACCTGCTGTTCACATATTATTATGCTTTTTTCTTTCTTTCTGTATGTTATATACTATGTCTGATTTCTTCTTATTTGTTGTTTATTTTTTATTATTATTATTATTATTATCTTATTCAGTTTGTGTGTAAAATTGTAGTGTAATTTGTAAATTTGTAGTGTTTTTGTAACGCAGTCTTTACTCCTGGTTGAGTGTTAGAGAAGGCCGTATGGCCTTAACTCTGCCAGGTTAAATAAATCATTATTATTATTATTATTATTATTATTATTATTATTATTATTATTATTATTATCATTTCCCGTGGACGGATTTATCCAACGGCTACCACACAGCCAATAGATAACTGCTGTGTTGTAAAGTATTGTTTTTGTCAGCGATGGTATTTTTTTCGTCCGTTGCTGCT
This sequence comes from Periplaneta americana, assembly GCF_040183065.1. NCBI lineage: Eukaryota > Metazoa > Arthropoda > Insecta > Blattodea > Blattidae > Periplaneta > Periplaneta americana. The sequence goes on along the minus strand of NC_091124.1, from coordinate 151,495,227 downwards.
GTCGATAAACTTTGCGGTCACTTGTGTTGCAGTTCGGTGGACCGCATTGGTCGAATCCCCGCCGTGTACTTTATCATGCCATAAACTTTGCTTTCTCTGCGTTACTTCGAGGCTTAGTGCGAAACTGTGCCCCATGAGAAGCAACACAACGTCAAACTTCCCTCTAAAGGATTTGCAAAATCATGCTTTGAAGTTACGTCTTTGATCCTAAATTGTTACGCCTTCGGATCTAAGAGAAACTGGATATAAATGGACCCACTGCACTGTCTACTTTTCCTTTGTTTGTGCTATATCCTCTTTGTTGAAGCTTTTATGAACTGTTTTATGCAGATTCTATGAGATTATGGAGAATTCGTAAATAGAAACATTAAATATCGAAAATAAAATGTTTTAGCCAACATGAAAGACGGAACAAATTTACATTGGTAAGTAAAATGCTAATGTCATGTTCATCGATTATGTATTAACTTAATTTTACTCGGAAGCTCTAGAATTAAAACTTCCTAATACTCAGTAGGCCTATTTATTAGTTATTTATCGACATGGTATCAAATGCTATAATGTCTAGCGTCATCGGAATTGATGATAACGAGCTTAAGTGTGGTCATTTGTCAGAGTATACCTGACATTCGCCTCATAAATGGGGAATACTTGACAAATTTTAAGCCGATGATCTGCTCAAGCGGTATTCCATTTCACATCCAAGTGCGGTATCGAAGTATGAATCTCGCTCGTTGACCTTTAATAACGCCATGAAACAATTTTTTGGAATTTCAAGCGTGTTATAAATTTAACCCATCGTTTCAGCTTACACGTCGGCTCCTTCATAACAAAATGAAATAAAATATGCTCAGTCTGTTGCGGGGTGAGTTGGACGTCAAGTACATATATAGGTATACTCATTGTAGCTGTAGTGTGTAGCTCATTCGTTAGATATCTCGTGAAACCCCCTGTGTGTGAGGTGTAGAAGAAATTGGACTGGGAAAATTCTCTCTCTCGCTACGCTTCCACTTGTAGCTAGTTACCCCACTCACCCCCACAATAAGGTTCTTCCCATAAGCTACGGTGCACGGGATAAACCTAGTTCAGGTCTCATAAACTACTGAATTTATTGTCTCGATGTTTACATATTTAGAAAGAGACAATAAAAATGTTTCGTTGGATGCACTCGCACAGAGCTATGCGCATTGATTTTGCGCAAGGAGAAACAAAAATATTTTACCCGCATCGAGATTTTGAACATACTTGCTGCAAATCTTGAGTTCACTGCTATTTAATTTTGCTTTCATTGCTATTTAATGAACATCGGGGATATGGATCGTACAGGAGAAGTTCCAGTGCATTTCGTGGCCGGATGATATGTAATCGGTCTAATGAGTGCTACCACCTATCTCAACATGATGGAGAAATAACGTCGTCCCACAGTAACCACCAGAAACCGTTCTGCAACTGAACGAACCCCCTCCTTGCTATTTCAGCATCGTTCGCACCTATCTGAACGAGAGATTTTCTGACTCCTGGATCGGCAGAAGCGAACTTACACCATGACTCCCAAAGATCGCCGGACTTGTCCCCACTAGACTTATGTTTGTGAAGATTTGTCAAGAATCGAGTGTATCACATTCCTGTGGTAAGTTTGGCAGATTTACTTCGCAGAATCGTGGAAGCGATAATACTGGAAACACCAGAAATCCTCTAGCGTGTGTAGCAGGAGATTGAGTTTTCCCTGGACGTGGTCCGCGCCACAATTGGCGTTCATATTGAGATTTACTAGAATTTAAACAAAGCTTTTTGAGTTTCCCGAAAATGGTTTAGAGAGTGGAACGAGATGGTTGGGAATAGGAGTGCTCAGGCCGCAGTAAGTATGAGACGTTGTCGAATTTCAACCAACTATGTGGACAAATTTTGTAAAGTTCATTCCATTAATGCTGCCACGTTTTGAAATTTTGTTTACAGTCAGTGCTTCATCCCCCTTCCACTACTTTTTTTTTACTTCGTTATTTAACGACGCTATATCAACTACGAGGTTATTTAGCCTCGATGGGATTGGTGATAGCGACATGATATTTGGCGAGATAAGACCGAGGATTCGCCACAGATTACCTGACATTTGTCTTACGATTGGAGAAAACCTCGGAAAAAGCCCAACTAGCCAATCAGCCCAAGCGGGAATCGAACCTGCGCCCGAGCGCAACTCCGGATCGCAGGCAAGTTCCTTAGCTGACTGAGCTACGCCGGTGGCTCTTTCACTGCTTTGGTAGCAAGTATATACAGAACAGATACACAGACAACCATTCCTACGAGCAGTGGCGTGCCGCTGGACCTCAGAAATTTTGGCATATATCGCAAACGAGTTGTATATTCTTATTGTGAAGACAGCGTAGTAATTACTGTAGGATGAACATCACTGAAAGCCGGAATACACAATACAGGCGAGTCAAGCCGCACGTGCACGGTAGGAGTTTGGGTAGCAGACGGAGTTTCGTTGTGAGTACGACTAAATAACCAACAGCATTAATGGAATCTAATGGATGATGCATAGAACATGGAGGCCATGAGAATCTAAATCGACATGCTGGAGAAGAAGAACAAGGTAACGAATCTCATAAGGAAGGACACTGCTCTTCACCATTAGGACGAGATCATGCAATCCGGACACAGTCCGCCAAAACTTATTCAAATTACCTATAAATATTAAAAAAAAGGACAGAAAATGTGCAACCCAGTGTCCAAATCAAGTGTTGCAATATGAGTATCATGTTCCACATGACATAAAGTTAAATAGTGGGGTTTAAACCAATACTCAACCCTACAAAACGAAGAGTCCTTAAAATATAGTAAGATAAAAATTTAACAAAGTTGACGAGTTTGGTAGTGATTTTATTCGCCGAACAATTTACGAATGTTGCTCAGAGTATAAGACTCCAATAGTTGGCACCGTGTTGAGTGTGGTCCGCGAGAAAACCAAGTGGACGCAATGGAGTTTTCTAATGTGTACACTACACTGAAAGAACTTTTAATATCTGTAAGATTTAAATACGAAAAAAGAAATTGCCATTCAGTTTTAATGGAAACTACAGGAAAATGGCGATCATCTTATTTTTCTGAAGTGCAATACTACAGACAACAGGGTTAGCCTACTAAGATATTTATCTTGATGAAATTTCATATGATAACCATGATGGAATGTTTAATAGCTGGAAGTATAGTTCAGGTATTTGTGATAAATTTTCCCCTTGTAAAGAGGAAAGAATTGCAATTCTTCCAGCTGGGGAAATAAATAGCTTCATATCAGCTGCATTGTTTGCCATTTATGTGGAAATGTCTAATCCCCTAGCAAATTATCATGGTACGATGAGTGTAAATTGTTCGAGGACTGGTTTAATGATTTGGTGAAAAGACTAGTTCTAGACGCAGCGATGACCAAACTGGGTATCGTGATTACATCGTGTAATCAAAGACATTCATACTAGTAAGGGGAGTTTCCTGTACATTGCTCTCTGACTCGCTCACGTACTGAAGATAAGCAGTGTCAGTACCATGTCGCTCTACAATCCCTCTGTCTCTACGAGCAGGAACAGAAGGTTTCGTACAGAATGTTCTGTCATAGAAAATGTAATATGTTGCCTTGCTCAACGGTTCAATTAGAAGTAGTATATAGAAGCGACATTACAGGGCATTACGCTGAATACACAGACATAACATGTATTATTATTATTATTATTATTATTATTATTATTATTATTATTATTATTATTATTATTATTATTATTATCATCATCAATTATCTGCAAGTGTTACCATAATTCTTACATACGTGCCTCAATATATAAACCTACATCTTCACTTGCATGATAAAATAATTACTATGCTATGTCTCCATTTTAATTAATTTTTTTAATTTTTTGATGACTATTATCAAGTATTTACCAGTTATTGATTTAATAATAATAATAATAATAATAATAATAATAATAATAATAATAATAATACTGGTAGCTTTATCAGTAGCAGCATTAGTAGTAGTAGTAGTAGTAGTAGTAGTAGTAATAATAATAATAATAATAATAATAATAATAATAATAATATAGAGAAAATGATTGAATATTACGTGGTAGTGTTGTAATAAAGTAAGCTATTGAACTCCAAGAACTGAAGTCAGTCTTCAATCATCGTCATGAAGAGAAAGATAACATAAATAATTCTAAGGAAGCCAGTTATCTAGTGGCGAACGAAATAGCTCGTTCTCTTAAGTCTTCCAACGGAGGAGAGTTTTATACAAGCGTAATGATCAAGGTGGCTGAAATAATTTGTCCAATGAAAGTTGCTAATTAGTTTTGAAAAACTGCGCATTTCTCGACTAAATATCCAGAAGAGAATTCAGGAAATTTATGATTGTGTTCATTGAAAAATATTTAAAAAAAATCAAGAACATTTGTATATATTTTTTATTGGTTCTTGATGACAGTAGTGACATTACTGATACAGCAAAGCTTGCTATTTTTATTCGCGGGGTTGATGAAGAAATCAATGTTAGTGCACGAACCACCCTGGTTGTAGTTTTCATGCCAAGTACCTCTCGCCCGTCTCCTTACTTCTTGGACTGTCTCTCGCGTGTAATCCCTGCCGTTCGAATTTTGGTCACTGCTGTTCTAGAGGAACCCTCTATTGCAATGGACAATGATTTGTATCACTTTCAATGTCTGAATCCTTTAATACAGTGGCAGACAAAGATTACATCATATAAAATGCAGCCCGCAATACACAGCAAAGGGGAAGGTAGGATGGGTAGGATACCCAGACTGCTTAACGTTGAATGAACAAGTGATGACTAAAGGAAAGGAGCTCCTCCTGCTCCTCCGGCCTGCTTGTGTATTAAGGAGTTGACCCTCGAGTCACGAAATGCCGACACTGTTTTAACATCTACATCGTCAAGTGCAGCTGATATGCCTAAATACATAGAATAGAACTATATTGAACTTCCTAAACCGACACTATCATAAAAACTGCAGCTTTTTCATTTTATTTGAAATAATTGTTCTAAGGTAAAAACAAATGAAGTAAGTAAATCAATTAACTTTCGAAAATAGACACGAAGTGTTGCTATTAAATACATAGGCCTACCATTGTTTCCTGAATTCCACAGAACAAGTTCGGTATGAATTAAAAAGAAATCAAAACTCGGTAAATGCTCTTGGGCAGGGTGACCAGAATTTACCGGAACGGTTCCGGTATTTGGTACTTTGTCCCTGTGTACCGTAAAATTTCCTCGGGATTCGAAAATTTCTCGGTTTCCTTGCACAGTTTGAAACATATTCCGGTTTTCTGATAGACCTACTGGTGAAAATATTTTGAGAACGATTTTATTTTCTCGCAAAATGTAATGTGATTCAGGAAAAGTATGTTGACAGTTCCGTTTAGGTTCCAGAATTCACAGCAACCGCCAGAGCTTTCGATTTGATTTGAAACTACGTTAGAAAAGCAAAGTAAATTGCTGGTGTGTTGTTGCGTATGATTTTAAAGTAAGTGAAACATCATTACAGAAAGAAACTTCTACTGAGTCTTTTTTCATTAACTGTGTAGAGTACATCAAGAGATGGACCCAACATAATGAGTTCAAATTACTTCAATGGATCACTCTCAAGAAGAAATCGATGGTGTTCGGGTAAAGAGGGTTAAGTCATTTTTGTGTAAACAAAATTAATTATGTTAAATTGTACAAGTGAGTGTGCAAAAAACAAAGTAATACAGGATTTGATGTGTTTTATTTTTGTAGAAACTTATTTGCAATAAGGGTCCGATGTTTAATTTTCATTTAACTCTAAACTTATTTTATGCTCGACCATGCCGAAATGTAGTAATTATACACCTAATAGCAGCCCTTTAATGGACCTCATTAAAGTACACCTATTCATTAAAGTTCAGGTTTTCCACCAATCAGAAAACACCATTGTAGCAATATGAAAGCGCAAGTATCGATTATTCTCGGATATGCAATCGAAAGACAACTAGCGAAACGCCACGAAGCCTGGAAATCCAATACTGTCGCAGAAGGTTATGATCTCTTACTATAATAATTAGCTTTAATTGTAAATAATATTCAAATAAATTTAATTTGTCATCTCGTTTTTAATGTCTAAATCAATTTCAAGGTTATATCTAGATTAAAGTTTATTTTACTCTCTAGATTATATCAAGGTCAATGACATTTGTTTCTCGGAAAAAATCAATACCTTCGCGTCTGCGCACATCTCACAATTTACGAGATATTGCACAAGGTCAGTTACGCTCCCCAGTCTGATAAGAATAACATAAATACTTATGAATAATTTCAAGTTAGAAATATGGTCGAGCATAAAAATCGTATGAAACTTGCCTATAATGGTAATTAAGACGTTCGTATGATAATTATGAAACTCGCTTGCGCTCGTTTCATAAACATACTCGCGTCTTAATTACTACAATTATAGACTCGTTGCATAATGTACTATTATGACTTACCTCCCTTTACCCAAACTATAGAAATTAGCGTGGGTTGAAGTAGAAAAAGTATAAACATTTTGTCAGAAAAGTGTGAAGCATTATCAGAAAATGCTAATGAAAATTTTAGATAACTCAATTAAAAGAAACTGTACAGTGGGTGTAAACACATGTATTCCTATTTCACTCTCTTTGTGAAGTCCGACCTCATAAAATGTGATAATACTCTCTAGGGGTGCGAAATCACCGCTATAACACAAAGGCACAATTATGAAAGACGCCTTCAACGAAGTGATCCTTGATTATCTCCGCAAAACATCTGCCAGAACATGGCGCAGAATTCAACTGTGCTATGAAAAATGAAGGTCTTGATACCGATGTCTTGGATCGTTAAACTATCAGGTAGGCCTACATGTCCATATCAATCAATCAACCTACCATCGTAGTGTCGTAATACACGAGGGTACGCCCACTTTGTAGACATTAATTTGAGTGAATGGAATGTGAAAGGAACAAATTTGACTGGTAGCAGAAATTGTGTTCTACGAAAGTGTGAAGACAACTATGTTACTTGGACATTTTATTATTTTCTTGATATATCCTCCAAGGAGCAATGCAAGTTTGGAACATGTTTCCAGTCTTATGGACAAATTATTTGACTGATTAAAGAAACCGTGCTTCCCTAAATTTAGGTAAAACTGCATTGATTATTGTTAAAAACTCATTTTAATCTCTCGTGTTGATTTCTACACTTCACTACAAAGTCAATAGGAACTATTATCACAAATCAATACTTCTGAGCAGTACAGTGCATGTAACATATGTGATTAAAGTTTTACCAACTTACTTCTCCTTTAAGAAATTGTAAATTATATGAATTGTATTTGCATTAGCATTAAAATTATGAGACAATTCAATATACATTTATTCTTACTTCTTCTATCACAACGGAATAAAATTGTAGCAGTCATTGTCTGAATTTTAGTTTGTACAATTTATGTTCGATATAATGGAGAAAAAATGGGAGTAAAAGGGTACAGTGCATCAGGTATTCATAGATTTCATAAAGACATATGACTCGGTTAAGAGAGAAGTTTTATATGATATTCTTATTGAATTTGGTATTCCCAAGAAACTAGTTCGATTAATTAAAATGTGTCTCAATGAAACGTTCAGCACAGTCCGTATAGGTCAGTTTCTGTCAGATGCCTTTCCAATTCACTGTGGCTAAAGCATGGAGATGCACTATCACCTTTACTTTTTAACTTTGCTCTAGAATATGCCATTAGGAAAGTCGAGGATAACAGAGAGGGTTTGGAATTGAACGGGTTACATCAGCTGCATGTCTATGCAGGTGACGTGAATATGTTAGGAGAATATCCACAAACGATTAGGGAAAATACGGGAATTTTACTTGAAGCAAGTAAAGCGATAGGTTTGGAAGTAAATCCCGAAAAGACAAAGTATATGATTATGTCACGTGACGAGAATATTGTACGAAATGGAAATATAAAAGTTGGAAATTTATCTTTTGAAGAGGTGGAAAAATTCAAATACCTGGGAGCAACAGTAACAAATATAAATGATACTCGGGAGGAATTTAAACACAGAATAAACATGGGAAATGCCTGTTATTATTATTCGGTTGAGAAGCTTTTATCATCCAGCCTGCTGTCAAAAAATCTGAAAGTTAGAATTTATAAAACAGTTATATTACCGGTTGTTCTTTATGGTTGTGAAACTTGGACTCTCACTTTGAGAGAGGAACATAGGTTCAGGATGTTTGAGAATAAGGTACTTAGGAAAATATTTGGTGCTAAGAGGGATGAAGTTACAAGAGAATGGAGAAAGTTACACAACACAGAACTACACGCATTGTCTTTTTCACCTGACATAATTAGGAACATTAAATCCATACGTTTGAGAAGGGCAGGGCATGTAGCACGTATGGGCGAATCCAGAAAAGCATATAGAATGTTAGTTAGGAGACCGGAGGGAAGAAAGGTCTTTGGGGAGGCCGAGACGTAGATGGGAAGATAATATTAAAATGGATTTGAGGGAGGTGGGATATGATAGTAGAGACTGGATAAATCTTGCTCAGGATAGGGACAGATGGCGGGCTTATGTGAGGGCGGCAATGAACCTCCGGGTTCCTTAAAAGCCAGTAAGTAAGTAAGTAAGTAATATGTAAGTAAGTATATCGCGTCTAATAAGTATCCTGGGTTTTTACTTTCAAAATCTGGTTAAGCTGCTCTTGGGCAAAAAGTTTTAGCGGCATCCATCCTTTAACTAGAGCATGTAATCAAAGACATACACAAAAAAGGACTCTAGACTTGTGGAAAATGTCGAAGGATAATATCGAAATTTTAAATGAGATCAGCAATGGCAAAGGAAGCTTTTAATACAAAAAAGCAGAATCTTCTGCTGACTTCTGTAAAAAGAAGTAAGGAATAAACCAGTTAAGTGCTTTGTGTGGAGTGTCGCATTGTATGGGGCAGAAACATTGCCATTACGATGAAGTGAAGAGAAGCCAATAGAAGAATTTGGAATGTGGATATACAGAAGAATGGAGCGTGTGAAATGGAGAAGCAGAATAAGAAACGAATCTGTGTTGGAAAGAATGGGTGAAAAAAATGTTGCTGAAACTGATCAGAAAGAGAAAAAGGAATTGACTGGGTTACTGGCTGAGAAGAAACTGCCTACTAAGAATGCACTGGAAGGAATGGTAAATGGGAGAAGAGTTCGCAGCAGAAGAAGATAATATCAAATGATAGACGACATTAAGATATATGGATCATAATCGGAGACAAAGAGGACGGCAGAAAGTGGAAAAGACTGGAGAATGCTGGGTTTGCAGTGAAAGATCTGCCCTTGGACTGAAGATTATGAATGAATGAAATACCGAAATGCGAATGATATGGAACGTGTTACAGTTCAGACTCTGAATAGTAAATGTGTGAGGAATCTTGGTATTAATTCTTGTTAAAGTGTATTGCTGTGGTGTCGGGTAGCAATTTTGTGTTGTCTTATGGAAGGCGCTCACTTACCAGAACTGATTCGATCAGCGCGTTCGGATTTTTATTCTTTGCATTATTTTAAATGGAGCATAGCCCACTTGGCCGTATCGCCTCTGTCCGCATGACTGGATTCCGATCAGAATTCTTGCCAGAGAATTCTAAACGGATTTCCATACGGTCCAAGACCGAAATAATGTCATGGCAAATAATCGATTAAAGGCCTCAATCGCGGCAATATTGAAGGTATAATGAAATGAATGACGCGAAGCTTATTTTATTAAGTCCAACAGTATGAAAAGTTTTACAGTTTATGAAATTGTAACTATAGCAAAGTGATATGGAGGAAGAACATATGAGATAAAATTGGGAAAAATACTAAATTATCCAGGTATGTCCTTCATAGTTTATTTAAGTTACAGAGCTATTCATTTTCTTTACAGGTTCAGTTCCGAACACTACAATGAAATAATGCGATCTAGATGTAAATTACAACACTACTTGATGATTAATTTGGAAATGCGGACAAGTGAGCAATACTTACAACTTACTTACTTACAAATTGGTTTTAAGGAACCCACAGGTTCATTGCCGCCCTCACATAAGCCTGCCATTGGTCCCTATCCTGAGCGAGATTAATCCAGTCTCTATCATCATATTACACCTCCCTCAAATCCATTTTAATATTATCCTCCCAACTATGTCTCGCTCTCTCCAAAGGTCTTTTTCCCTCCGTTCTCCCAACTAACACTCTATATGCATTTCTGGATTCGCCCATACGTGCTACATGCCCTGCCCATCTCAAACGTCTGGATTTAATGTTCCTAATTATGTCAGGTGAAGAATATAATGCGTGCAGTTCTGCGTTGTGTAACTTTCTCCATTCTCCTGTAACTTCATCCCTCTCAGCCCCAAATATTTTCTTAAGAACCTTATTCTCAAACACCCTTAATCTCTGTTCCTGTCTCAAAGTGAGAGTCCAAGTTTCACAACCATACAGAGCAACCGGTAATATAAATGTTTTATAAATTCTAACTTTCAGATTTTTTGACAGCAGACTGGATGATAAAAGTTTCTCAATCGAATAATTACAGATATTTCCCATATTTACTCTGCGTTTAATTTCCTCCCGAGTGTCATTTATAATCGTAATTGAAAGTATCTCAACAAACGGTTTTATTAACTGAATCCTAAAAATAAATGAGTCATCGGATGACTGAAAGCAAGTAATGGTCTCTTAAACCAAATTATAGTAATTTAGCAATTACTTCTGATGAGGAAATTTAGTTAAATAATATCATTATCCCAGGTATTTGAATTTTTCCACTTCTTCGAAGATAAGTCTCCAATTTTTATGTTCGCATTTCGTACAATATTCTTGTCACGAGAACAAGTGAGCGATACTATAATAAAAATCGAACGCAACGAACGAATTTTATCCTGTAAGTGTGCGCCTACCTTTATTTTCCGTACCCACTCTTTTTTTTTTTTTTTTTTCTTTCGATAAGGCAATACAGCTTGCTTTGTTTCACTCTGGTAATACAGTATTCTCCCACCGCGCTAATACCCCTCTACCCATCCCACTCTGTAAAACATTTCCGCGTGTATTATAGAAGCCGACAGTGTTAAACAGTAGCACATTATGTCACTGGAGCAGTGAAGATCCTAGGAGTTTGGCAGTAGACATGTCTAACGAATGACGACCATTGCAATGCACTGATCTTAAACATCGTCGAGAGAGGCGAATGCTCGATGTGTAAACTCGATCCATACCCTTTAAGGTTTACTCCGATAGTTGAAATCAGCTGAACTTTAAGCTACGTATTTCTCAGTAGGACTTATCTTCACCAGAGAGGAGGATGGAGTGAGACTTACGACAGCAGCCAGGATGACAGAGAGCGAGAGACTAAGCGATGGTTGCCATCAAAATATACTGTAAAAGTGTATTTGAAATATTAATGTTTTGAAGAACGTAAATTTTCAGCAATAATAATGTAGTAGAAAATTTGTTACTAACAGATCTATCGCCATCCACCGCTGTGTAGTATTGGTTAGCATGTCTGACCGTGGAACGAGTAGGTCTGGCTTTAAATCCTAGTTTGATCAAGTTACCTGGTATAGGCCATTACGATGCAGAGGCGATTGCAGGCCGCCACCGAAATTGAACCCCGTGATGCATAGTCATTAGTTGCTGGTGGTAGTGCTATGTACCGTGAGTTCTCTCCTGGGCTCATAGTGGCTCGTAGAATCGGGGTTCAGGGACGTTGGTGATTCCTTCATAGAAAGATTAAAGGAATTCTGCAGGTTGTAGGGGAGTTCAGTGACTTCCCGTAGCTAGGGAAACTTTAGGGCATGCACACCATTCTATTCTGTGTAATATATTGGGCCCACCCAAGCGACCTACGTGTGGGTAAGTTCCAGACCCGTGCCCCTCCTGTCAAGAGGAAATATTAATAGGAAGGGCACGGGTTGGGAACAAAGGAATGGCAGTACTAAATGTTAAATATATAATAGAAAATTGAGCTTATACTAGGTCAGAGAGAAGAGAAAAAATAATCATAACGGTCGATGTGACATTCCTGAGAAAAGTTGTTGCATATTCCCGAGCAGACCATACCGGTATGTGAATTGGGAATATATATGAAAGGATTGAAAATCTAATCAAATGAAAATATTCAAAACAACAAAATTAATTCGAAAATGTACATTTCAAGAATAAGAGAAACATGATTCGCCAAACAGTTGCTGTAATATACAGTAGCGCTCAAAAGTATTTTGCAATTAAGGTTTTATGTTGTCAGTATTGTTTGCATGCAGTTACAACAACGCAAAGCACACAGCTGTGTCATTCTATGAGTAGCGTTACGTTGTTGTAGTTACATATCTAGGAAACAGGCAAGTTCATAGAATAACAATATAAATGCATATTCCATTAACACATAAGTATTTTGTGCGAGATCGTGCGTATTTGCTTGCTTTCCGCACAAAACCAATACGCGGTAAGTGTGAAATACCACATTCAGTATTCCCAATGTAACACACATAACAATTTCCCTCTTCTTACCGCTTAAGCACCATATTCATTTTACTGCTTTAGGCTTTTAACATATTATTTTTAGAGACGTTTAACATAGTAATAATTATAAATTGGAAACTTACCACTGCAATTTCACCTATATTGCACTGTTAATTATTGTTTTTAAATATTTGCAAAAATTAAGTAAACTCTACAACATCACAAAAGTTACTGCATTTGTAATGCAAGTAACATTAAGGAAGCCGTGAAAAAATCAACAAGATTCCAGATGCCGATGTTATTACTGCAATATGTTATATAAATAATATTGTTAAAATATTAAAATGAAAAATAAATCATTACATAACCTTACCGTTTGTTTTAAGTTCGCATTTATAGACTGTGGGAAAAAAGACAGACGTATATCACGGCCTGCTGGAATATAGTAAACACAGAAAACATTTTATAGCAACAATGTTGAAGATAGATATATTTGTTTTCCAAAGTTGCCGTCATTGAACAGAAAGCAACATGGAGATTTCATTGCAACTAATTAGAAATTCCTCTTTCAGGTATGTAATAAACGATCTTCGCATAAAATAATGTACGATACACGAGCGGTATGTTTGTTTTCATGTTCTCGGAAATTAAAAAAGCTCAACTATTTTTCGCTTTTTCAATCTTTTCCTCGAACATGAAAACGTCAACATACCGCTCTTGTAACGCATATTACTATTGTGGTTTGATTTGGTGACAAGGTATACAATAAATATTGGCGTTAAGGTATTTAGACAGTGCTTGTTTATTTCTACAGACTATTGCAAGCATGCCAAAACAAAGGGAATACTCTGTGGATGTGAGACCAGCTGTTTTAAACGCTTTGAAGGAAGGAAAATCGCAGTCTAGCGTTGCTAAAGATTTTTGTATATCATAATTCGTGTGTAGAGTTGACGGCAAAAACAAGAAAGGTCAGTAGACAATAAGTCGTCCACGAAAAACAACAGTGAGTAAGGACAGAATTATTTGTAAGCAGTCGGTTGCTGATCCACGAAAATCGGCTCGACAAATTAGGAATGATCTAGAGCAGTGCCGTGGACTGAACTACATGTCCCTACTGTGAAACGTCACTTAGTAGCTGGTGATTTAAATGGTAGACAACCATCACGAAAACCACTCATAAATCCAAAAAATAGGGAGGCCCGGTTAGAGCTTACAAAAAATGTGCCTATCAAACATGGAATACTACAGACTGGTATAAGGTGTTATAGAGTAATGAGAGTACATTTAATTTATTTTATTCTGATGGTGTGCAGTATGTACGTCGACAGAAAAACCAAAGAGAGAACAAAAAATATCAGGTACCGACCATTTAACACGGTGTTGGTAGCATCATGGTGTGGGGATGCTTTTCTAGAAGTGGAGTTGGTCCTCTAGTCCAAATAGAAGGGAATATGGATCGTTTTATGTATAGTAACATTTTAGAAAAGAATATAGTTCCACATGGGAATAAGAATATGCCACGTAACTGGATTTTTCAGCAGGACAATGATCCAAAACACACTTCCGGCCATTTAAAAAAATTCCTTGCAGAAAAAAAAAAAATAAAACTTTTGGCTTGGCCAAACCAAAGTCCGAATTTTAATCCTACTGAACATCTCTGGGATGAATTGGATCGACGTGTTTGTTGCAGAAGTCACTCAAATAAGAATAAGTTCTTTGCTGCCTTATTGGAAGAATGGTCACAACTTCCACTTGAGTGACTGCAAAATCTTGTGGATTCAATGTCAAACAGATGTGCTGCTGTGAGTAAAGATAGGGGGAATGCAACGAAATACTGATTTTTTCTCGTATTCCAGAATGTTTTTGTTTCATTATGACATACTTGGACTTACAAATCACTTTTGGTCCAGAAGAATTTTCGAATTTTTTTTTTTTTTTTTTTTTTTTTTTTTTTTTTTTTTTTTTTTTTTTTGCGCAGGAAAACTCTGTTTAAACTAAATGCATTTTCGTACTAAATGGATTAGAAATACATACTTTTCAATTATCCACTGGCATTTTTTTATTCAATTCCTATCGTTATGTAATTGTGGCATATACTTTCTACAAAATACTTTTGAGCGCTACTGTACACCGACAGGTTTTACAGTATGATTCAGTAAAAGAGTGCAAAAATTAAACAGGAAATGAGGGATGCTCTACAGAAAATATTAATATAGGGAACTTGCAGTCTACAAAGTCAGATTAAAGAGATATGAGGTTAAAGATGTCTATCGCTATCGCTTACTGTTTTCTATATTATCTACATTTATTATTTATATTTATTTTCATTTTAAACATTACTTTCATATAATTCGCATTTACAATGTACGTAATGTGATCACCTCTTCGAAATATGAAAGGGTCTGTCGTTGACTCACATCATCTAGGCCTAATGCAATGTAGTAATAAGTTAAATACAATAGACTGACCCTATTTGTAGACAATAGGTCAACATACAAAACACAATGGATTTTTAGTTAGTTATTTAACGACGCTGAATCTACTACTACATTATTTAGTGTTGATGGGATTGGTGACAGTGAGATGAAGCCGGGAATTAGTCATATATTAGTTGACATTCGCTTTACAGTTCGGGAATCCTCGGAAAAAAACCAGCCAGCGGGAATCGAACCCACGCCGGAGCGCAGCTCCGGATCGACAGACAAGCGCCTACGTCGACTGAGCTACGCCGGTGACTATAAAAATATAAACATAGCAAATTTGAATATTATGAATATGTAAATAATATAAATTTAAAAGTAAGTAGTAAATGTAATTCATAAATATTAATACTGTGTTGGTGACTTTCACTGTTGTGAGGTAGAAAATGTTACATTTGTAACTCAGATTTGTAGGATTGTGGAAATAATTAATGAATTTAAACAAGTGTAAATTAATGTAAAAATAAAATTATGTAGATTTTTTTACTCTCTCTATGAAGCCGGGAGGGGAACATCCCTGTGTACTGCGATCTGAGGTCTATTGTGAGCCCCTGGGATGAGTTGCGAGCCCACCGACCGCACCCACGCCGAACCGACCTAACCCCCAACACCCTAACGATCAGTTCCACCATCCTTCTAAGTCCGTGTACCATTCCACCCAACAGCCCCCCCCCCACATTCCCCCCCTCAAACGGTCTGGTTACGCCTCTCGTCTGGCCAACGGTCTGAAGTGTAGGGATGCCTCCCGTCGAGAGGGGAATGGGTTCCGCTGTCGGGTTACCAACTGCCAACTGCCACATATCCATGGAGGCCGGCAGAGAGCGTCAGGAGCTTCGGAGGATATGAAAACCTAGAAGACAACCGGAATGATAAGGAAGGATGATGAGGGGAGGAAGGAAGTGACGAGAATGAGTGGGATTCCATACGCCTGATAAAGTTACCTGATATTCATCCATAGAAGTGAGGGAAAAACTCCGAAAAATCCTCATCCAGGCAAATCGTACCAAGCGGGGAATCGAACCCCGGCCCGTTGGGTTCGGGAGCGAACACTCTACAAAGAGACCATAGCGGTGGACTAACTTATGTTGATAATATTGAAAATAGTAACCAGTAGCGATAGACATATTTAAGCTCATATCTCCTTAATCTGACTTCGCAGACGCAAAGTTACCGATCTGAAATTGTTCTGTAGACTGTAGAGCATCCTCTATTTCCTGTTGAATTTTTGCACACTTTTACTTAATTACTCTGTAGAAACGTTAGAAGATTGAAAATGTGCTGGGAGGACAAATCGCTGAGTAAAAACCAGTGGCGTATATTGGTTAAAGGGTTTGGGCTACCGCTGACCCTATTATTACACAAGATATATCTAACAATTACTTTAATTTTAATTACTATGGTAAAACTAATAATACAAAATTATTACATTATGTTATATTATAAACTTTTTCTTTTGTAATTTCCTTGGGCTACCGCCGGTAGCCCCGGTAGCCCGCAAAATACGCCCCTGTAAAAACGGGCCATTGGACTCTCCGTAAAGTTGATGACATAGGGTTATTCAAAAGCCACGAAATATTTGGAAGTGCTCTAACTTTGCTAAGAATTAAGTTTACAGAAAAAATAATACAGTTTTGTTCATAAATGAGTAGAGTTTGCTAAAGCATAAACCAATAAACCAATTTTTCAGAATACGCCACAGTGTGAGAAGCTCATCTGCTATGGCCTCACAATTTGATTCACGTCTCTTATTCTTTATTCTGTGTCTTGTCTACTTTCCTTAACTTCTTGTGAAACCATCGCAGTATTCGCATTGTTTTCTACGGAATTTGGTCTACCAGACAGTTTTCTATCTGTCACAGAACCGGTCTCATATTTTTTTCCCAAGATTCCACAATTACGTCAAATTAAAGGCACCATACCTCAGTCCATTTAGTGTTCCGAATCTTCTCAGTGCCCTGGAGCAATCTCTATTACATTCACAGTAACTCTGTATAAGCCCACCGTCGTAGTTCAGGTGATAGACGCGTTTGCCTGTTGATCTGGCGCTTAGCCAGGTGTGGGTTTGATTCCTCCTTGGGTTGATTACTTGATTGGGTTCTTTCCGAGGTTTTAGCCAAGATTAATGTCAGCAAGCTCACCTAAAGAGTGAATAAGAGCTACTCTGTCTACGTGCAGGAGGCCTTAGTCCTCAAGGGATGTCATAGGCTAAATTCTAAATTTTAAAATGTTAAGTAATCTATAGTGAATCCTCGGCTTTATTTTCCCAAATATATCTCGCTACCACCACCCGTTCTACTGATGCTAAATAACTTAGTAATTGATACATCGTCTTTAAATAACCAAGCAAAAAAGAACTGAATAAGGTTAATTCGTTTTTCTGGAGGAAAAAGTATTATTTTATGCTGGTACGAATTTGCAAAGAAAAAAAAACCCTCGCTCTAGAATAACTTTAATAGGCTTACTTGTTCATTTATTTTTCGTTATTAACAAAACTGTGTTAGGGCTTTTACTTTTCTACAAAGTTAGTTCTTAACAGCGTTAGGAGACTTTCAAATCTTTCGGATAACTCTATATTTCCAATGCATGAGGAAAGAATTTGGCCGATTTTAATTTCGCTTGTGGATTTAAGATATATTTCTATGTCGTATGTAATTAAGTTTCATCAAAACCGGGGACCTGCAGTAAAAGTTTAAACATGAAAACAATAACGAAAATAATGTATTGAATGAACATGAAGTTAAAATACAATGAACAATGTAGATATTAAACTCGAAAACTAAAATCCATTGATTCAGTGGACTACTGGTGAATTGTTACATCATAATCATTGCAGTTCCGAAAGAGGATTTATTTAAAAGAGTAAGAGTTTAAATTACAAACTTGCTTTTACAATAACACTATACCAGTTTAAGGCTTTGAAAGCGGTGTAATATTACTCGTATATTTGGTATATATTGAAGCAAAGACCGCAGAAATAGCGAAATGTAATAGTTAAAATTTCGCATCCGTGGCAACCAAACCACGGGGTTTAATTCACCTTGTATTGTGTAATATGATATTGCTTTCTCTCATGTGTATTGCACAGTCTAGTTTTAATAATAATTAACTTACTACTAAAATAGCTGTAAAAGCTACTAAAATTCACTTATTAGGATTAATTATGCAAACAATTAGGCCTATAATTACGACATTTATAACTAAAAGCCAGGTTCCCTTTTCACAGTGAATTTGTATTATTTACATTTTCAATGCCAAAGATATTTGGCTGTACTGAAGTCTGGTGTTTTTATGAAAATTAAACTGGAACTGGTGTAGAAAATATGAGTTTATGGACATTATTAGGGTGGTAGGGGTAGCTGAACCAAGCTATATGAGACGTTTAAGATAATTTCTTCCACAACTTAATGAAACACTAAACTATTTTTGAAACGAAAAACGAAACATTTGAAATTAAAACGAGTTTTGTAAGTAATGTAGTCTATTTTTGTGGGATATATAAATTTAATTTGAACACTTTCCATTTCAACTAGGCATATATTTTAAGAATTAACGCAGAAGTTAAAGCATAGATATGACGTCATATGTTCGAGTTTTTCCTATCATGAACACGATATTCTATGTTGCTTCAGATAAGGTTCTGCATTTAGGTTCAACACACATTGGCTCGACAGGTTTTTGAACTCCGCTTTCGTGCGCATAGCCTCATATTAGTGACAGTCATGGGTAGGGACCGGATTTTTATGTAATTACATATTATATTCCTTTCAACCTAACCGTATATAAATAACAAATCTTTGCGAATCTTGTAATTACCATTAATATATTAAAATTTTATACTACATATTTTTACATATTTACCCGACATTACATATTATGGCTTGGTATTACATAAATCTACATATTTAGGGGTTTTATTTAGTTTTACTTCTTTAAAAGGAAAAAGAAAACTGCTGTTGGAGAAGTTTTCAATTTGAAATAAGCCTTTTTACCTACCCGAGAGAGGATATATTTCGAGATGAAACATAACATCTAAGTTCCAGGAAGTAAAAGGGGCACTCACCCCTTACCGCCCACTGTAAATATGAATGAACAAAAGGCAACCTTTCTCATACAACTACTCTGTATTGTAAAAATCAAGGAGGAAATAATCTCATACGCATACGCGGACGACATAATAGTAGGGTCTAAAGACCTTACAAAGTTAAAAGAAACAATAATTATCATGGTAAAATGGTGCAATAAAAACAAATTTGATATAACTGTGTACAAGACAGAAATGATGATATTCAGAAACGGCGGAAGAGCACCAGAAACGGTAGAAATCGTCATGAAGAAAAGATAATTAAAAATTGTACCAGACTACAAGTATCTAGGCTTAACAATACAAACCAGCGCAGATACTGATATTAAATATTTTCATGATTTTACATATTTTGGTACATATTCAGCTTATTTTTCTTAGATAAATATGTATATATTTCACACCTTGATATTACATAAAAATCCGGTCCTTAGTCATGGGGAAAAGTGCCTCATTGTGTTCCCTCCCCTCTGTGCGTGTTTTAACCCCTTCCACCCACTACCATGACTTGTCTACTTTACTAGGCAAGCACTAGTATGTCTTTCATAACATTTGAGTGGGCATCAGTGATGGCGTCATGTCTCGTGGTAGAGCAAACAAATATGTTTTCAAACTCGAATGCGAACTGAAGTAGTTTTGTGTCGCTTAGGCCTATAATGATAAGGCATTTTGTGTGTTCCATTGTGCCCTGTTTAATGTGCGACGACATTTTAACACCATTAAGCAAAGGATTACTAGTGTGAACTAGTCAGTTTGTTTTAATACCATTAATACACTAGTCATGTAATATGCAATGAGGTGGGCGAGACCTCATTCATATTTGATACATATATAATGTTAACAGTTTTCAGAAACTGTTGTTGAATATGGCCATAAAGTCATTTAATATGCGCTCCTGTATACTACTAGGTTCAAAAAGTTCCCGGAATTTTACTGTCATTTTTCGTATTAATATATAACAAGGAATATTATACATTTGTTTCGTTGGTAACATTCATGATGTCATTTCCTTAAAGTTTGTTGATAATGGCGATTGTTGGTTTTGAGTTGTAGGCAATTGTTTATCATAGTGTTTTGTTTGTTCGTCGCATTTTGTAATTATGTCCACAGAGCAACGTACAAACATCAAGTTCTGTGTTTTGTTACACAGAACACCTGCAGAGACATTAAGATTGTTGGAAGAAGCATATGGCGAAGCAGTAATGAAAAAAACTCCAGTGTATGCCTGGCATAAACGCTTTTCTGGTGGCCGCGATATGTACGCAGCGGCCGACCAACAACTGCAACAAATGAAGCAATCGCTCAGCGTGTGCGTAATGTTGTGAGGGACGACCGACGTTAAACCATAAAAGAGATAGCAGCAGAGGTCGGAATATCAGTCGGAAGTGTACACAATGTTCTTCACAAGCATCTCAACATGCATTACGTGTCTCAGAAGTTAGTTCCGAAAATGTTGTCGGCAGAACAGAAAGAAACAAGAATGACTCTTGCTGGGGACATGATTAGTATGGCTGATGAAGATGGTGATTTCTTAAACAAAATTATTGCTGGTGATGAAACTTGGTGCTACTTGTAGGACCCAGTCCCTAAACGACAGTCATCTGAGTGGAAATCGAAAACATCTCCTCGGAAGCAAAAATTTCCTAGGGACACTTCCAAAGGCAAAGTTATGTTGGAAGTTTTCTTCGACTCTCAGGGTCTCATCCACCATGAGTTCATTCCAGAAGGTCGTACTGTAACGAAAGAATTGTACGTAGAAATCCTCCGTCGCCTCCGGGACGCAGTGAGAAGGAAACGTCCAGAAAAGTGGGTAGAAAACAACTGGTTCCTTATGCATGACAATGCACCTGCTCATCGCGCAATTATTCTAAGAATTTTCTTGCCAGGCACAACATAAGTGCTTTGGATCACCCACCATACTCTCCTGAGCTCTCACCACCTGATTACTTTCTGTTTCCCCGTCTGAAAAGTCATCTGAAAGGACGGAGATTCAATGCTGAAGAGGTTATCGCAAACGCGACGAGAGCACTAAGACGGTTTCACAAAATGGCTTCCAGGCCTGCTTCCAGGAACTCTACACGCGTTGGCAAAAGTGTGTTGTTGCGGAAGGCAACTATTTTGAAGGGAATGTTGTAGAATAGTGTTTAAGGTACGTTGTTTCTATGATATTAGCAAATTCCGGGAACTTTTTGAACCTAGTATGTATATATATGACGTGTATCGTCTTAAATGCAGGTAGTAAGGCCGTAACATAATACTGCGAGAGGAGTTCGGCCGGTGTCGTGGATCGTGTCCCGGCATGGCTCAGTTGGTTAAGAGCACTCAGCGCGCCCAGCTGAGATCCTGGGTTCGATTCCCGGTGCCGGTACGAGTTTTTCTCGTACTCAATGGTATTAAAACAAACTGACTAGTTCACACTAGTCATGTAATATGCAATGAGGTGGGCGAGACCTCATTCATATTTGATACATATATTTGGAGATTTTGTTAAGTTTGTATTTTTGAGAGGCAATACAAGGGGAAATGATATTTTCGAAGCTGTCTTTGAAGTTGTGACAAAATATGAATAATCCTGGGGAAAAAATTGATTTGTATAACCACAGATGGCACCCCAGCAATAATAGGGAAACATAATGGCTTCGTAGCTATATTACGACGATCTCTAAAATCCATTAATGAATCATCAGATGAATTAGTTGCAATTCACTGCATAATACATAGAGAGACATTATGTGCTAAAGCACGATGTCTTGATAATGTCATGCAGATAGTCGTAAAAACCGTAACAATGAGTAGTAGTTTTATGTTTTGTAATAAGAGAGTATTATTTTTATGTTATGTAATAAAATAGTATTATTTTCATGTTCTGTAATGAACGAGTATTATTTTGGTTACATTTAATAAAGCATAATATATTTATGTGTAGTTGTGCAGTACCTTATTGATTTGAATAATAATAGATCGAAATAGTTAAAATCCGATCGCGTTCCGCCACTGGTGGCATCTTGTGCACAAACAGAAGTTCAAAGAAGCAAGTAAGAGTATCGCAGCTGTTGGAAAGTGGTGTGGGTTAATAAAACAAAAAGCGAGTTCCTCTCCTTTTCCCCATGCCTGTATTAGTCCATTGAGAAGACGAGTTTCAGATAAGACCCAGGATCCGTAAACGCAAGCTTATAGCGATTTCATCAACATCGGAGTACGTAGTGCCCAATATTTGACTCCAGCCTATTTTTTACTACTGCAGATTACAGATAACATGAAGGTAAGATTAAGAGTGTTGGTGGAGCGGAAGAGAGAAACGGTATATTCCGACAAAACTCTCTATGATGTCCGTTTTGTCCACTACTATTTTCATCAATATCAAGGTGTGGATCGAACCTGAGTCACCTGAATGGAAGAACATCGCCCTAACGTTGAGTAACACGCGGTTTCATCACACGTTACGTGTTTTAGCCATGTGGCGGATTGGGATATAGGCTAATTATATACAGTGGATTCCGCTTACTAGGACCACGTTAAGACCATGCGTTTTGGTCCAATAAAGCAACGTATTAGGATCAAGCTTACAGGGACAAATACAGTACACGTCCGGTGAAAAGGACCAGCCGTATTATTGGACCAAAGCGCATCATCCCAACGTGGTCCTATTAAGCGAAATACACTGTAGTTGCTTTCAGAGGAAGGAGATTAAATCTGGAGAAACATATAGAAAAAGTCAGCCTGGGTAGCGTAGTCGGTATAGCGCTGGCCTTCTGTGCTCGAGATCGCGTATTCGATCCCGGCCCAGGTCAATGGCATTCAAGTGTACTTAAATGCGACAGGCTCATGTCAGTAGATTTATTTGCATGTAAAAGAACTCCTGCGGGACAAAATTCCGACACACCGGCGACGCTGATATGAGTTCGGCAGCTGCGAGCGTCGTTAAATAAGCCATAATTATTTACAGAAAAAAGGGGCAGAGAGTCCGCGTGATAAATTAAGATGAGAATAGGAAAAACATAGGAAATAAGTAAAAAGGAAGACAAAGGAAAGAAGGAAGACAATATCAGAGATGAAATGAAAGGGGAAGAGAGGATTAAAGTAAAAAGAAAATATAAACGAAAAGCGAATTATAACGCATATTCATTAAAAAAAGGAGAATTAAATAAGTTATTAAAGAAGACCTTTGAGTTTTGAATACAGTAGAACCTCGCTAATCCGAGCCTCCGTTAAATCCGAGCCACACACATCACGTGAAAGAGAAGTCACTTAAGGACTTCTTAAAAAATAAATCTCAATAGACCTACTGTTATTTTTTTAGCTAACACAATCAATCTGAGACATAAAAATGTAAAAAATTAAAATAAGTTACCCTTAGCTTCAGTTGTTATTTGTTTTATTAAGTGTGATACCATTTTCCTATGACACTCCGTGTGGTCCGAGTTTTCCAAATCCGAGGTATCCTCACTCTCAATTATCTCGGATTACCGACATTCTGCTGTATTGGTGATTAACAACATATTCTATCATTAAAAACGACAGTTTTATTGCGCGTATTAAGCAAACGAATTCTTTTGTAATAAGAAAATGCAGGAAACAGAAGGAATATACAGTACACTAATTACTACCAACAGTTGGACTGCTGCCACTGAGCTAAGCCCGCCAGAGAGTCGCATGCTAAGATTCTTTGATTCCTAATTGTAGCTATTAATCCTTCGCTACGCCTTTGTCCCAGCAAGGTGTATTTTCAAAATATACCAAAACTAGAGCCATTGCGATCAAATGCAATAAAATTGTGGACGAGTTATACAGGGACATCATTTTATTTTTACTTCAATTTTTATTGTACCTGAGTTTTTCAATGTACTTCCCTCCCACCCATTCTACTAATGAAGTTCAACCGTCCTCCACACAGATCCAAGACAGCATATACAGTCGTAGTAGCCTTACGGTCATAGTAAACAGTACGTTCCAAAAATATGTTCGCGTTTTCCAGTGACGAAAAAGCTTTCAATATTGCATCATTTTCCATTTGCGAACGTCGCATCCCGGTTTCCCCCACCTGCTTCTATTCGCCTCTCTGTAAATGTTAGTGGCTGGACTGTCTTAGCTCTTTTCTGAGAACATTAATTTCTGTTAGGAATTGGACGACTACGTAATATTATACCCATACAATTGTTTAAAATAACTTAAATAAAAGGGCCTCGTTAAGTAATTAACTGTCACGTGATTTCCTCCCTTTCTACGACGCTGCGACGTAACCACTTGGACGGACAGTAGATATCATGTCTGAGTAATTTTATCTTTTCGGATCGGGCAGAAGTGAAGATTGAATTTACAGCACGTAAGGTCTCTTTTATAGAGTAGATTAGAACTGAAGCCTGTATCGAAATGAACGGCCAGCATTTTAAAAAATCTGTTTAAATATCCAAATTATGATTATTTTTCAATTTAACTTCATTCTCCATAATGTACGCTAATGTGCTGTAGACAGTATAACAATATACACTGAATAATGAATACGTCCGCATGGAAGGCTCAGTTTGTGAGTAAAAACACTCATTGTTAATATTGTACTGTATTTTGATTAAACAAAAACCTAATGAAAATTATCAAACTCACAATCGCGATATTTCCTAGTTTACGTAAATGGAATAACTACTTTTCTTCCCTCCTATACCTAGTAATGTGATTTGTTTGTATTTTATGCCAGTATCATCGAACTCCAGTCGTGGAAGGGGGTAGCAAACGGTGTTTCCGGTTGATCCAAAGGTATAGGCAGGTTAATATTAGAAATATTAGTAAAAATAAAATGATGTCCCTGTACTTATGTAAAAATATTTCTTCATCGTACCGAGATTAAACCAGAGACATTGGGTCTTAGCTTCATTACCACACAATCAAAAGAAAAGCAGACTATTGCAAGGGAAACATCAAGGGGATCAGAGACGAAAGCCTACTGTGTAACACCGAAAAGGCTTAAGCGTAGAATCCATAAGCAGGATGTGAACGCATTAAAAGCAGTAAGAATATCCACTATGCTTTAAAACATCAGTTAGGCGCAATGTATGGTCTCATTTTTTCTTTTCGTTTGGTCTGAATTCCTCGGAATACTATCATAATAAGACTCTCATACAGTGAAGCACTAAACGCGATTATCAAGTGTGATGTCGAAATAACACTAAAGTAAACGGTTACAAAATGTCATCGCGAAGTTTTAAAGAAATCAACCACGGATACACATATATGTAATGTGGCTACTATTCTGACAATGGGAGGTCATATAATTAAAGCATGATTTGAAATTCAATGTTCAGGTTATGAGTTCCTTACGGGAAGGAAAAAATGGGTTTAATAGTGAAATGTAATAAAACATGAATATACTATAAATACAAAATCTATTTAATAGTAGAAAATAATACAGTATGTGAAGTTCGAGACGGTGTTTAGTAAACATGATGTTAGGTCAAAAAGATTATGATCCCTAGTATACCACTTTGACATCCTGTAATGAATTTTATTCTATACTTAACTTTTTTACGAAATGTTTTAAAATCATCGAGAGAGGATTTCTCACTTCGAAAGTAACAGAAAAAGATAACCAAAGAAAAATTTAAGTATAGTTATTTATTGATATTCTTATTTTTTAATTTATTAAAAATTAAAATAATTTTAGAATTGTTTTGCTAAGTGATTTTTAAATATTATCTTATTTTTGTTATAGTATGAATTAATTACTTTTACAAACACATTTCATTATCGAGAAATAACTAATTTGTCGCTTGCTTTAACTGAAAAAATTGAAGATAATTAGGGCAATGGAATTAGGATAAATAATTATAATTTTGTTGTAACATTGAAGTGTGTCTAAAGAGCTGAATTAAATAAGCAATGTATAACAATCAGTCTAAGCAATGTATAACAATCAGTCCTCTAATAATAATAATAATAATAATAATAATAATAATAATAATAATAATAATAATAATAATAATAATAATATTGAGGGTAGCTGCGAATATATTGAATAAGCAGTCGTGGACAGCCGATAAGTGGTGGTCCTCCAGCTTGGGGGTTGGGCGAAGGGCTAACAACCCATCACCGTGAAAACAGCTTGTTACGAATCCCTACAATAAGCCTCGGAATAGGACATTCTCTGGCACGACCACAGCAAAGGAATAAGGTTTTGAGATTTGGCACTTGGAACGTAACTAGTCTTTATAGAACAGGAGGGGTAACATTAGTAGCTAAAGAACTAGCTAGATATAGAATAGACTTCGTGGGAGTACAAGAGGTTAGGTTAGATGGGAATGGCATATCACAAATAGGAGATTACTTGTTGTATTATGGAGAATGAAACAATAATCACCAATTAGGAACAGGATTCTTTGTTCATAAAAGAATAAAATCAGCAGTAAAAAAGGTCGAATTTATCAGTGACAGGTTATCATATTTAGTACTTAAGGGTAGATGGTGCGACATCATAGTTATAAATGCTCACGCCCCTACAGAAGAGAAAGACGACCATATAAAGAATAGCTTCTATGAGGAATTGGATCACACTTTTGATCAGTTACCTAGATATCACATGAAAATTTTATTGGGGGATTTCAACGCTAAAGTAGGACACGAGGATATTTTTGGACCAACTATTGGAAAAGAGAGCCTACACGCAACTAGTAGTGACAATGGAATTAGATTTGTCAACTTTGCCACATCGAAAGATTTAATTGTCAAAAGTACAACATTCCCCTATAAGGATATACATAAATATACTTGGGCTTCTCCAGATGGATTGACACACAACCAAATAGATCACATCTTGATAGATAAACGGAGACATACTAGTATAGTAGATATTCGAACTTTCAGGGGTGCAGACTGTAAGTCTGACCATTATTTGGTAATTGGAAAATTAAGAGAAAGATTATCAGTAGCCATGCGAGTAGAGCAACAAGTTAATATTACTAAATTCAATATTTTGAAATTAAAGGACGAGGAAGCTAAGTAAAATTATCAGGTCGAAATTTCGAATAGGTTTGCCACTTTAGAAAGTTCCGACGAAGTTGAGAAAGAATTAGATTTAATAGCGTGTGGGAAAATATCAGAGATAGTATTAAAATTGCAGCTCAGCAGAGCATAGGTTATTATGAAACTAAGAAAAAGAAACCGTGATTTGATGAAGATTGTTGCATGGTAGTAGAAAGAAGGAAACAGGCAAAATTGAAATTCTTACAGAATCCAGTTGAGGAGAAGAGAGATAATTATTTCAATGAAAGACGGGAAGCAAGTCGTACACTTAGGAATAAAAAGAGAGGTTACTTGAAGGAAAAACTGAATGAGGTAGAAACAAATAGTAAGAATAAAAACATTCGAGATTTATATAAGGGTATAAAGGAATTTAAGAACGGATATCAGCCAAGGGTAAACGTGATCAAGGATGAGAATGGTGACTTGCTTGCAGACTCTCCATAAATCCTAAACAGACGGAAAAACTATTTTGCGAAACTACTAAATGTACATAGGCCAAATAGAAATGATCGGGACGAAATTGAAATACAAACTGCTGAGCCATTTATACCCGAACCCACGCTTTCAGAAGTCGAAATGTACAAGTCTCCAGGTATCGATCAAATTCCAGCAGAATTAATACAAGAGGGTGGAAGTGCATTATATAGCGAAATTTATAAACTTGTACTTGCTATTTGGGAAAAGGAAATTGTACCAGAACAATGGAAGGGGTCCATAATTGTACCTATTTTAAAAAAGGGGGACAAAACCAACTGTGGTAACTTTCGAGGAATATCACTTTTGTTGACGTCGTACAAAATTTTGTCCAATATCCTTTTGAGAAGATTAACTCCGTACGTAGATGAAATTATTGGGGATCATCAGTGCAGTTTTCGGCGTAATAGATCGACTATTGATCAGATTTTTTGTATTCGACAGATAATGGAGAAAAAATGGGAGTATAAGGGTACAGTACATCAGTTATTCATAGACTTCAAAAAGGCATATGACTCGGTTAAGAGGGAAGTATTATATGATATTCTTATTGAATTTGGTATTCCCAAGAAACTAGTTCGATTAATTAAAATGTGTCTCAGTGAAACATACAGCGGAGTCCGTATAGGTCATTTTCTATCTGATGCTTTTCCAATTCACTGCGGGCTAAAGCAGGGAGATGCACTATCACCTTTACTTTTTAACTTTGCTTTAGAATTTGCCATTAGGAAAGTTCAGGATAACAGGCAGGGTTTGGAATTGAACGGGTTACATCAGCTTCTTGTCTATGCGGATGACGTGAATATGTTAGGAGAAAATCCACAAACGATTAGGGAAAACACGGAAATTTTACTTGAAGCAAGTAAAGCGATTGGTTTGGAAGTAAATCCCGAAAAGACAAAGTATATGATTATGTCTCGTGACCAGAATATTGTACGAAATGGAAATATGAAAATTGGAGATTTATCCTTCGAAGAGGTGGAAAAACTCAAATATCTTGGAGCAACAGTAACAAATATAAATGACACTCGGGAGGAAATTAAACACAGAATAAATATGGGAACTGCGTGTTATTATTCGGTTGATAAGCTCTTATCATCCAGTTTGCTGTCCAAAAATCTGAAAGTTAGAATTTATAAAACAGTTATATTACCAGTTCTTCTGTATGGTTGTGAAACTTGGACTCTCACTTTGAGAGAGGAACATAGGTTAAGGGTGTTTGAGAATAAGGTGCTTAGGAAAATATTTGGGGCTAAGCGGGATGAAGTTACAGGAGAATGGAGAAAGTTACACGACACAGAACTGCACGCATTGTATTCTTCACCTGACATAATTAGGAACATTAAATCCAGACGTTTGCGATGGGCAGGGCATGTAGCACGTATGGGCGAATCCAGAAATTCATATAGAGTGTTAGTTGGGTGACCGGAGGGAAAAAGACCTTTAGGGAGGCCGAGACGTAGATGGGAGGATAATATTAAAATGGATTTGAGGGAGGTGGGATATGATGATAGAAACTGGATTAATCTTGCACAGGATAGGAACCGATGGCGGGCTTATGTGAGGACGACAATGAACCTTCGGGTTCCTTAAAGCCATTTGTAAGTAATAATAATAATAATAATAATAATAATAATAATAATAATAATAATGTATTAAAACAGAATGTACTATTAAGAGGACAGGAGTAAAGAACGTTCATGTCAAAGCACAAGTGAATAATACCTTTTTTTTAATAGTCTATATATTGCAATCCCCGATACATTACAATAAATTCTTCTAAGTAGATTATGTACGAGTAGACCTAAAATATACATCGATAATAAATTCTATTTTCCTTTACTATCATTTAAAAGACATATAGAGGTGAAATCATAATAGTGTAATCTAAACTAGAAAATACAACTTCATTTTCAGCATTGCACTCTAAATGTAACATATTTCCTTATTAAAAAATTAGATACCCGAATCAAGGCATAGATAAAAAATTTTAATTAAATTTACGCCCGAGGCGTAATATTATAAATTTTATACACAATCTCTTTATATAACTTTCCGGATATTGTATTCTCTTTTAATATTATTATTTCGCTGTTAATGAAAATTAATCATTAAAATGAGTATAAAGACACAAAGACAGACATAGAAAAGTCATAAGATTAAAAGCATTTATTGATGAAAAAGTGATATTTACATGTCTTTGTGAAAATCAGGATGTCCTTTATGCCAAAGATTGTCCTTTTAGTCGACTGATTTTTAAATTGTGTATAATAATGTAGCAATGATAATAAATTCCATTACAAAAGATGGAAAGTTACTTTTCCTCAATAACTGAAATATTCCAAGTGTACTCTTGCATATCTCAGTCTCTTTTCTTTTATCTATTTCCGTAAAGGCAAATATTATGTTGGTATTAAAAGTTAATTCGTGTAGATATCTTTAATCCCTAACAATTAGTCTGAAGAAGTTTAGAATGGAAGATGTCTGTAGATATACTAATATTTAAAGGAGATAAGGCTGCTTTTTATATCCGTAAAGACTAAGATTACGAGTTTTGATTTTTCAAAGAAATTCGTACAAATATTTCTGTACCTGAGAGCTAGAGTGGCGTAAGTACACTTTTTTTGAAAATGATATTATTACACATTTGAAGTGCTCTTATTGCATGAGTGCAACAATGCAACAAGTCTCTGATAATAGTAATAAACGAAATAAACAAGATTATAATGATGCAAGTCCAACTCACTTCAGAACCAAATTGAAGTAAGTCCACTTACTACTATTTGGCTCTAATAAATTATATAGGGATCAAATGCAAGACCACATAAGCTATTTCAGCTCTTAGGTTTTGGCCAAAATGTACACAATGCATAACTGAAACTATCCGAAATTCATAAGGAATATTGGAGTGAAAACAGGTCCTGGGATTCAAAACGTCACTTTATATCATCATGTGTCACGAGTAAACCAGTACAACGGAGCAGACCAAGGGACTCAACAAGGGCAAATACGAGGGCACAAAGTAATGCGTATTCTTTTACAATAGAAACTGCAAAAGAATCAGCATGTAAGACATTCTTTCTGAATACATTAGCCATCTCAGAATCCTTTATGAGAGCAGCATTGGTGAAAACTTCGGAAGTTGGAATGGTGAAAACAGATAAACGTGGCAGACACTCTTCATTCAGTAAAACCCCTGATTGCATTATTGAGCAAATAAAAGCCCACATCAGAAAATATCCCTTATGAAACCCATTATAGTCGAGAACGAACAAAGAAGAAATATTTGGGCAGTTATCTTAACATATCTAAAATGTATGCACTTTAGTTCATGAATGTAAAGCTTCCGGAGTTAAAGAAGCGAAGAAATGGCTATTTAGGCGTATCTTTAATGAAGATATGAATTTAGATTTCCACCAAGTGCTTGCCCACTCCATACCTCACATATTCACAAAGTTTTTACCTCAGAAAACTACGGACACTTAACTACACATTATATGACCCAATTTCAGGAAGGTCTTGGTGTATGCTATGGGATGAAGTGACTGGAGGGTGAGGTGAAATGAAATGGCATTTTGTTTCTTAGCCTGAGCAAATGGAAGCATAAAAGATCATGAAACAGAAGTCTTAACTGTTTGGACCGATAATTGTGCAGGACAAAACAGAAATTTAATGATGGTAATGATGTATATGTGGTTCCTTAACAAGAATAGTAGTCTGAAAGAAATTAACAATAAATTTCTCATGAGAGGCCATACCCACATGGAGGTCGATGGAGACCACAGTATAATTGAAAGGCCAAAGAAGACACTTTCCGGTATGTCGATATTCACATGCAATGACTGGGCTAACTTTATATTAAAATGTGAATTTATTGTGAAGAGAATGCAGTTGAAGAATTTTAAGAATTTCCACTCATTGATGAATTCCACTTCCGCTCCGCTTATTTCTAGGAACAAAATTCTCAGAATGAAGCATTTTTAATTTCCTCAGCAGTGTGGCTTCAGTTACGAAAAATTCTGATGGAATTCTTTTCTACAAAACCGAATTTGGAGGAAAATTTCAATCAGTAGATTTGAAAATAAATACATGGAAACTATTAGAATTCCCCATAATTGAACTCCCACAATTGAGGATTTTCAAAAAGAAAATCAGCACACAGAAATACAGAGATTTGATGATTCTTATGCAGTGGATTCCAGAGGAATATAAAGCTTACTTCAGGGACTTGCCACATGCTGAAGGAGAAGAAGACTTCTCGACTGAAGAACAGTTCAAGTGGACTCTGAAACCTCTACAGTTTGTATTTCTTTAATTTCACTCTTTTTTTTAATGGACAATTAAAAATGGCTATTACAACACATATAATTTAAATAACATTTTGTTTTTGATAGCTTCAAGGTTTAGACAGTGTTGGGTATATTGTTAATTAAAATAGACTTAATTATATAACATGAGGTTTCTGTCACTTATTACAGCTACTATACGTGTAAGACAAAAAAAAATAAGTGCAGGCTAAGTAAAACCCATAAGACTGAATTTGTTTGAATGTCTATTATATTAAACTACTGTTACATGTACTTTGATACATGAATAAGAATTAAAAATATGACTATTTTGTATGTGAATAATAAAATGAAGTCCAGAAAGTATTACTTATATTTAGAACTAAATAACGCAAGTCCATTTAATTCCAATGTAACAAACCGATGGAAAATAAAAGGTGTTGATCATGTAAAGAGTAAGTAGTAGTCTATACAACATAAATATGAGACTCATAATAGACGAATAAGAGCGCAAAAATAACAAAGATATGAGAATTTTTTTGTTTTTAGGCTCTCCTGTAAAATTATTGTTTTGTGACTTGCGTCACTCTAGCTCTCAGGTACAGATTTTAAGTTCATTTCTTATAAAAGTATAAGCAAAGTCATTTCACTTAACACTTCCTGTTATACAAGGTCCGGCAGAAACAATTAGACGATTTGAAGTTAACTGCATTTTCATGTTTGGCGTAGTACACCATTGTTGCACACAACAATGTGTAGATTAATGTTTGCGATTTAGTAAATTTAGTAAATGATGGAACGTTGGTCGAGCGAACACAGGACATTTAGCCTAGAAATATATTTTAAGAATAACGACTCAGCTACAGAAACACAACATGTTTTAGGCGCCATTTTAACCTGAGAAGACACGGTGCAGTTCCAACTCGTCAGACCATCATTAATTGGGTTAAAGCATTAAGAACAACTGCATCAGCCACCAACAAGAAGCCTCCAGGTCGTGCCAAGTCCTGAAATGTGGAAAGAGTGAGAGTGGCGTTTCAGCAAAGTCCTCGTCGTTCTGTGCTACAGCATTCACAAGCTTTGGCTATATCGGACAGAAGTGTTAGGAGGATATTGCATTTAGACCTACATTTCCGTATATGTTGCAAATTGTGCAAAAACTAGACCTGCTTCCAGGTTAAATTGTCCACTTCAAAATCACCAGAGGAAAAATAACCACAAACAAAAATGTCGAGAGCAAAATGTCCAAGGGAAAAAGTCCAATAAAAAATGTCCACAATAAAATATCCAGTATAAAAAAGTCCACTAGCAAAATGTTCACATATAAAAATGTCCACAACAAAGTGTCGAGTATAAAAAAAGTATTTTGAGCTCGGAAATATGAACGCAGCTAAACTACACTTTCCAATTACGAACATAAAGCGATTTCTTTACCATTTTACACAGGCAGTATATAGGAAAATGGTAAGTTAGATTTAAATATCGAACAACGAGAACATCGCAACCAAATTCGAGAACTCTTGGCCCTTTCATTCATTCCGTTAGAAGATATAGAAAATACGTTTGATATGCTATACGATGACATCAATGAAGATCTGGCTGATCTATCAGAATACATAAAAAACACACATGTAAGGGGCCGATGCGCTCAAGGGCGAAGGAGGGCAGTCCCAGCAAGGTTTCCGCCACTAATTTGGAACATGTATATGCTGATTCTTCAGGGACACCAACGAACAAACATTGCAGTGGAAGCATTTCATAGTAAATTTCAGAAGATAGTCGCTGCTCATCATGTGAGTATTTGAAGGCTAATACAAAACATCAAAGATGAACAACATGAGAACGAAACTCTCACACATCGAATTCGAGTAGGTCATCGAAATATTTGGGCTCCAGTTAATAAACATAGACTACCAAAGAAACCAACAACGGATAGAGGCAATTGTCAGGAGATATGAATACAAAGACAGGAATGATATAAAACGCTACCTTTGTGCAATATCGTATCACTTAAAAATGCATTGATAGCCAGAAGAGGAAGATCAAGATAAAGAGATGGAATAAAGAAATTCATTGTAAATTGGAGATTTCTGTGTATTTATACATTAAAAATTTTGATCTATTATATAGGACATTTCACATTTGTGGACACTAAACCAATGGACATTTATGTAAGTGACATTTAATTTAGCGGTCATTTATATAAATGGTCATTGTATTTGTGGGCATTGAAATTTTATGGACATTTATGTAAGTGAACATTTCTGTGGACATTTCTGTTTGCGGACGTATTGAAATGGACATTTTTATCTTCAACCTTAGACCTTCGTGATTATGTTACACGGATGCAGTATTGTCAAAATGATTTGCACATGATAAACCCGGATGACCAGTTTCTGAACAAAATCATAATGACAGACGAGACCAATTTTCATTCAAATGGGTTCGTAAATGAACAAACCTTCAGATATTGGGCACCAGAAAATCCATGTCTTATTCATGAAAAGCCTCTCCATAGCCAAAAAGTCACAGCATGGTGCGCTGTCAGTGTGCTTGGTGTTATCCGTTCATACTTTTTCGAGGATGATGGTGAAACAGTTACTGTACAGTAACATCAGATCGGTACGTCCAGATGCTACAATTCTCGCAGAGGGAACTTCGTCGAAGACATATGGATGCACGTCAAATTTGGTTCCAACGGGACGGGGCAACAGCCCATACAACGAGGAATTCTATGCAGATCCTAAGGGAAACGTTCCGGGAACATGTAATTTCTTGCTTTGGCGATATAGACTGGCATGCGAGATCATCAGACATATCGGCACCTGATTATTTTCTATGGGGTTACCGCAAAGGAAAAGTGTATCAGAAACGATCTCACACATTACAACATTTGAAGGAAAAAATTGAAACAGAAATTCAACAAATCCCAAGGGACATACTGCAGAGTGTGATGGCACTGCCTCAGTGCCGGGCAGAGATTTGTATCAGGTCTGTTGGAGCTCAAATGAATGAAGTGATATTCAAGAAATGAATACAAAACAAAATGGCGTACTTTAAAGTAGATTTTCATTCTTTTGTTCAATATTATTTCCTGAATTAAAGTGTTGTTTTCATACTTACAAACTGTCTAATAGTTTCTGCAGAACCCAGTATAAAGACTAATTGGGTTTTAGCCAAATCATATGTACCCCAGATAGTTCGGCATTATAGACTTTGACGTTAACAACTTTTGTCAGGTTTACTACGCTGCCATCTAGTTGTTATATAAGGAGTCGCGTCATAATTTCCATTTGAATTGCATTAGCGACTGTACTGCCATCTCGTGTTCGTTTACGGCGGACGGGTGGCGATCCTGGCGGTTGTTCTCTTCAAAGAGCAAACGATTTTAACATAGCGATGACCTATCTGTTACATATATGATCTAGGGTTTTAGTGGAACTTAGACTACATTTATCGTGAATTATTTGCAGTTGACTGACATGTAGATACTGAATATGAATAAGTTCTATTCTATAATTAGGAGAAATAGTTGCATACAGACAGACAGACAGGCAGGCAGATAGACAGACAGACAGACAGACAGATGTATGGTATAAGAAAAGACTTTTAGACATCAGGAATGCTGAAAGTATGTATTTTTATGAAAATATCGAAATAGATAGCTATTTGCAATATCACAATAGATACTACTTCTTTATATTATGGAATTCAATAAGTAATGGCAACAATATCACAGTTTAGAATATACAGTCACGAGGCTTGAGTTGATGAAGGTACTAGGAACAACAGACTGTGCAGGTACTATTTCGCATTGTCTGTGATGAGGCGATAGTAGCGATCCTAGTGGTTAGCAACTATCTATGAAAGCATATTTCCTACGTATTGAGCTTCGTGACTGTATATACTAGACAGTGACAATATTGTAAATCAGCTCTCCTAGCAGTGAGTATTGGAATCTTTTAGAACGTAATAGAGGAGCGATTGTTGCATAAATATGGAATATTAAAAGTATTTAAGTAACCATATTTTGTGAATACAGAGATTGTTTCTGATTTTTATTAAGTAATACTGTACCACCCTAAAAATGTTCAGTAGGTATGTACAAAGATGCTTAATAAAAATAAAAGTTCCAAGTTGGGGAAATGCAACTCGGTGATTTAGGCCATTAAAAGAAGCTTGTGGGAGAGAAGTCCTACAACAGTGAACTAGTGCAAGATGGGTGGAAGCGAGGTATTCACTCTCAATCAGCCAGTAAGAGAGATATTCAGAAATGATGCTGCAGATAGACTCCGCCACCTCTCAAGGATTTGGCAATGTATAGTTGACATGGTAGGGGACTGTATTTGAATTATATCATGTCAAAAGTAACCTAAATAAATTTAGTGTGGAACAGTAACTATGTTGCCGTCAATTTTCGAATGGCCTGGTACTTACTTGTTATAAAAAGAAAACAAAGATTCGAAAGCTCTCAAAATTTCTTTTCATTTTTGATTTGTAATAGTCATATTTACAATGTCCTCTAGTCTATCGAATTGCACCTATATTAAGTTTGACTTTTACATTATTATTTAAAAAATTCGTTTAGTGATACAGGAGAGCGTCTCGTTTAGGCACAGTGAAAACGTAAACAAAGAGCAGGCAACGTGTGGGGGAGGACGAGCCGTACGATAAACTCGAGGGATGCACAAGGTTTTAGTTACAACATTTAGGCTATGGCGGAGCATTAATTGAAATTATATTTTCCAAAAGCACAGAGAACAAAACAACACAAATTGCATAACGTTATCATACACACATTTTAACAAACAAGGAACTGGAACGTTGAAATAATTCAATATAACAAATCAAATTTTGCTACTTATATAATGTTGTTTTCAAGCAGCATTTTTAAGGTCTTGAATTTCATTCTCTGTATAACTAACATAATATCACCGTCTTCTGTGGCAGAATTAACAAAACTACAGTAAATTGGTCTGAAGTGACAACACTATTCCCTAAACATAATTATCCCTTCTCAAAGTTCAATTTATTTAGGTACTGTACAGAAGACGGTGATATTATGTTAGTCATAAGAGAATTAAATTTATGACCGTAAAAATGTTGCTTGAAAGCAACATCATATAAGTAGCAAAATTTGATTTGTTATATTGAATTATTTCAACATTCCAATTGCTTGTTTGTTAAAATGTGTATATGATAACGTTATGCAATTTGTGTTCTTTTGTTTTGTGTGTGTGTTTTTTTTTTTGTACTTTGTTTATGTTTCCGCTGTGCCTAAACGAGATGTCAAAGCAAGCGCATTTTTATGACCTTAACGTCGTGCGTAGGCATCAAGCGCTAAGTATGGAAAGAGGAAGGGTTGTGTATATGAATAAGCAGCCTGTTAGATTAAGAAAACAATAGTGCACAAACTTCAAACGTAACATGAAATTTTATGTCGTTATTTTTATATGGCTTCTTTCTGTTTGATATTATTCATAATGTCTGTAAAACAAAAGTACTAATACCAGTTTCTTAATATTGCAGTTATGTCTTAAATGTTAATAACACAATAAAGAGTTAAGAAGGAACATTCATATAAATTCCGTAGCAGTACAACTATAGTCTACTAAATGGATGAAACACATCATTCATAAAAAAAGTGATATCCCAAAAAAAGAGATTGAGTATGACATGATAAATTGGAATTGATATTGATGGTACCTTTAGCCCTATAAAAGTAATCAATAAGCCAATCAAAACAATATTACAGTGCAAAGCAAAGATACCTAGGTGCTGTAGGCTATATGTCTTAAGTGTAACTAATATTCCATAACACAAACTCCTATCGAATTATGCTTTTAAGGTGATATTGGTGAGCAACTTCCTATCATCAGAATATTAAATTATTTTCTCGAAATGTGCTGAAGCTATAGAGCTGACATTTTTACAACACATGGGCACGTATCTTTTGCTTATGATGTAACAGTAGTTGCTTTGTTAATTCATTTCCTTACAAACAATTTCCATGCGAATATTTTCAAACTTTCCAATACACTACCTTCAGTAATACGTATTTACGGTATATTAGATTTACGAAAACATTCTGCAAGGCTAGTAAATAAATAGGCCTATATCTGAAAATTTCGCTTTTATATAAAAAATAGTTGAGAAAATATTTCTTTTGTACAAAAAAAATCAAACTTGTGAAAAATAAACATTAAAATTAAAACTTATATTCTTATAATGCATTTATACTTCTCAGAGAAATCTAAAAATTAACATGGATACAGTTTTAATAAGTTCTCTTCCCTTTATCTATTGAATCAGTGCTGGCCATCCCTGTATATAGCTCGACCAAGCGGTATATACTACCTCTTTCGTCTGTCTCTTTCGTTTCCGCTGTAAAGCGCTCAGGCTCTCCTGGGCTCTAAAGCGCGCGCTTGCTCCTATGGGCGTCATTGACATGACTGTTCTACTGTATTGAAAATTTCAAATCGATTAACATGCTACTGATAGTGTTGTTGCTGTACAATAAATTCTTGCAGCAACGAATCCAACAAATTAGGCTCCCTCTATCTTGGCTTTCCTATTAGTAGACGCGATATGTAGCTTCTAAATATTGAATGCTTCTGCACCTACGAGCAACACAAATCCTACAAATCTCGCACCGTTGTCACAAGTCCTACTTAATTTTGCAGAACTTCCTCTGTATCTTTCCGTGCCATCTTTCCTGACGTTCTATTAATAATTCTCAGACGTCATGCTCCCTCATGGCGCCTGCTGGGTAACCTAGTACCCCACGTCTTGTGACGCTGCCTGGTCTGACCCACACTGACGTCCGTCGCGATGCCGTCGCTTGTTTTGTGTGTGTGGCATGTTCTGTGGTCAGCGCCCGCCGCGGGGTGTGACATGATTACTAACTGATTGCAGCCGCTGGCGGACACGTCACAGCTGACAATACCACGAGATTTCCGCCTCTGCTGTGCAGACGCTGCGCCGATGCATTTTTCGAGAGGTTAAAATTGCATCGAGAACTCTAATTAAGGAGGAAGGTAAATGAAATTCATTTTTTTTTTTGTATCTCAGCTACTATAAAAGCTAAATGAACAAAGCTTTTCATGCTTAATATACATACGTTACACTTTATAAAACACTATTCAGAATATTAACATAACTAATACCTTTAAAAATAATAACAAAATTGCATATTTTTATGACCATAAGGCATTTACATAATAAAATCTACAATACTACTAATTCCACAATTTGGGACATCTGGCCGATATCTATGGCTAACCACTAGGATCCATAATACAAACTTAACTTAAAAATAAAATACAATATGATTTGCGGAGGGAATACAAAACGTTGATAAATTTAAAAATAAAGTACAATTTGATTTCGGAGAAACATGAGATGAAAGTATAATGAAGAATAATGAAATTAAGTAAAAAAATATATCAATTATATAGTGTTATACAAGTGATTGTGTAAAATGGATAATGCATCTCTGAAGACCATTAGACAAATTTGGTTAATATCCTCATTAGAAAATTTAAGAGAAAGGAGAATGGTTTTGATTAACTTAAATGAAGTTCCCCTAGCGCCAAAAAGAAGTCCTTTCACTTCCCATGTACTAATATTCATTTTATACCTCTCACTGAAGTGAGGAATACATGGATTGTAAATAGACTTCTTTTCATCCTTGACGTTATTGCCTTGTTGATCATCCTTCTCAAAACGGACAGTGGGGTAATGTTAGTTTTGCAATGTTTTCAAAGTATGTCAGTACTTTCAGTGTAATTTATTAACAATTTGTGTAATATCTCCATGTTTCTTTTACAGAAACGTTTTAAAGACCCACATCTACAATACAGTCTAGTATATTTTACCTATTCCTTGAGGATTTTTTTTTTCATAAAAAATTTTAGAAAATTTAATATTGTACGTAACGCTTAAAAAAATATTTCTTGAAGAAATTCGTAAAAAATCCTAGACTATGTTGTTCATGTAGGTATTTAGAATATTTATGTAAAAGAATGATGCAAATATTTAGATAATTAACTGTAGATTTTATTATGTAAATGCTTTACGGTTGTAAAAAAAATTATGTAATTTTGATATTATTTTACAGGTTACTACTCATATTAGCTATTTTAATGTTTTGAATAATGTTTCATAAAGTGTAATGTAAACTATATATATAGTTAACTTAGTATGAAAAGGTTTGTTTATTTAGCTTTTACAGTAGCTGAGATATAAAAAATAATAATTTTGCAGGCCAATGGTGTACCTCCACCCTTAATACTTTCTGACTGTACATGGCAGTACTGCAAGGGAATAAGTCCGCAAACACAAAAGGAGAAAATGCGCGGTATTATTAAGCTATAGGACAGTTTCTAAGTGAAATGCAATTTAATGAAAGGAATGCTAGATACCTTGAAACAATGGTAAATTAGTTACCATAAATATAGGTCCACAGAAAGAAAAAAAGGTCTCCGAGAATCAGTTCACTGGGAAATGCATGCTTTTTCATGTTAACATACAACTTCAAAATTAACTTCTCCAATAGATTTTGAGCAAGAACCTTGAAAATTTTACCACTTACTATCCATCAGAATTTCCTTATTAAATGTATCTAAATTTAAGAATGTAGTGCATCACAGCTATGACTCTAATTAATTCATGATATGCAAAATTGTAACAAAACACACATGGATTCTTATAGGTACAGTTGTCAAAAAAAAAAAAGTGGCCGCACTCGTGAACAGCGAATAATTTCAAAGTCCACTTCGGGTCGCGGCGATGTTACACGATGCATGTGCTTGTACAAGCAGTTCTGGAACTATGAAAGTGTTCCATATCTGCGCCTCGTAGACCAGCGGTAGAGTGCTTGTTTAATGATTCAAAGATTGTGGGTTAGGGCCTTCTTCAAGTTTTCATTTTATTTTTTAATCGTTCTTTAGCGATGTAAATGCTATTCAAATTATCATTTATATTTAGTTATCGTTCTTTATGATATCACGTTATTTATATTTTGTTATCGTTCTTTAGAGATATGAATAAAATTCAAGTCATCATTTGTATTCTGTTATCGTTTTATAACGATATGAATAATAATAATTATTATTGTATCTCCAATGGGGGTTAGCCCTATTTTACATATGTATGTTAGGGCTATAGTTTTATACACAAAAAACATAAGCATAAAGAGAAATGGAAAATTAAATTAAATTAGCTTACGCGATGTAAACAAAACATAAACAATCCGTAAATTAGGCATTGCGATTGCAAAACAAATATCAGTTATCAATTTGAAACATACAAAAACATTAACAACACACATACGTAACACTTCTATAACACAAATATGCAGCTTTCCGTACCATACATCATAAATGAATACACAATAGTCACACAAACACAATCAAACTATAATTACGACATTGCGACGACATCAAGCATCACATAACTGACTCACATACTTAACAAATCAAGCATCCGTTGCAACACATACACTTCAACATAGTAACCACACTTTTAAAAGTTACAAATTTGGCTCCAAGAAGAATAAATAGGACACTGTTACTAATTATTATTCTTCTACAATTTCTTAAATACATCTGTAATAAATCTGTGAAATTCCGATATGAATAATATTCACGTTTTTTATATTGTTATCGTTCTTAAGCGATATAAATAATATTCAAGTTATCATTTATATTCTGGTTTCCTTCATTAGCATTATAAAATAATATTCAAGTTATTTATATTGTTATTGTTCTTTCGCAATATAAATAATCTGTATTTTATGTAAGTAATTATTATAACACAAATAACCATCTTTCTTTGTAAAATAGGTTATTTTATTTAGATAATTAAATACGTATTATATAAAATCTTATATTAATTAAATAAACCGATATTTATCATTTATATTCTGTTATCGTTCTTTAGTGATACTGTATAAATAATATTAAAGTTATTTATATTGTAATCGTTCTTTAGCGATATAAATAACATAAATTTAATATTAGGTTTGGAAAAATCCAGTTGCATAATACTGGTATTAGTTTTTCTTTTTGTATTATTACATTATATTATCTTGAACCACAATAAAATGAAAAGGAGTAACGAGGAATTGAACCTGAGACGTTGACATCTAAATTCCGACGTTCGTCCGCTGAGCTACGAGGGCAAAAGTGTGGATACATTTTCGGAAAAATTGGCCCAATCACACTCTAAGATTTTCTGATGATTCGTAGAAGCTAGTCCAGGATGCGGGGGGCAAAGGCTAATTGAGATTTTCCAGTCTCTGATCGGGTCAAACATCCTGATAGAATTAATATTTAACCCTTGCCGTGACTTTCGGTGCAGTCCGGAGGGTACAATTAGTCAAATCCACTCTCCTCATCTCCACGCTTGGGTCCCCTGGAATTTAATAAGATGCGAAAGAGATAGTGGTGTGCGGAAAGCAACGGGATGTTACCGCATTTAGGCCTATCCTTCCCAGGAAAAACTGCAAACATGAACAAAGGAAGCTTTTAATAGAAGAAGAAGGATCTTCTGCGGACCTCTGGAAAAAGAACTAAGGAAGAGACTAGTGAAGTGCTTTGTGTGGAGTGTGGCATTGTATGGGGAAGGAACATGGACATTACGACGAAATGAAGAGAAACGAATTGAAGCATTTGAAATGTGGATGTGGAGAAGAACGGTGCGTGTGAAGTGGACAGACAGAATAAGAAATAAAATTGTGTTTGAAAAAGTGAGTAAAGAAAGAATGATGCTGAAACTGATTAGAAAGAGAAAAAGGAATTGGTTGGGTCTCTGGTTGAAAAGAATAATAGACGACATTAGGATATGTGGATCATATGCGGAGACTAAGAGGAGGGCAGAAAATAGGAAAGATGGGAGATTGCTGGGTTTGCAATGAAAGACTTGCCCATGGACAGAACACCTATGTATGTATGTATGTATGTATGTATGTTCAGAATGCCTGGAATATCGTGTCTAAGAACAGTCGCTATTTGCAAAGACTAGTCAATTCCAAGCCCACTCGACTGCAAGATGATCGAGATAAGAGGAAGATAGACTAAATATTGAATTGTGGCTTTTTGTTTTGTTTTTTGAACGCTTAATTGTTTGAATGTTTTAAGGCCGACACCAGTAAATTTGTTTTGTTTATGCCACGAAAGATATTTTTATTGAGAATAAAATCTTTTTCTTTCCATTTGCAGCCACAATATCATAATGATAAAGTCGTGGCATAATATATTAATGAACCTGATGTTAATTACTAAAATAATCGTAAAAGAGAAAGGAGCCATTGTGTATAGTTTGTCTCTCTCAAAAACAGAACAAAAAAGAACATAAAAAGCACGAGGTTGTAGTCGAACGCAGGACCTCATGAATAAGAGGCCTGAACGCTACCATTACGCTATCGAATAACACACAGAATACTTCAATTATAACTGTAGATATCAGGCAACGTGGTCCAACAACATGTAACATCGCCTGTCTCCGAATTGTAGCGAAGATACCCGAAGGAAACTTTGTTTCAGGAGAGCGGCCACCTTTTCTTTTGACAGCTGTACATGTTTCTTAAAAAAGAAACTAACTATCACAACATCAATTTTATTGCTTTTCTAAACTTGAGATTTTATAAGTTATTCATTTAATATAATAAAGAAAATTAAGAGATGATAATCATAAGAAAATAAGAAACTTAAAGAAGGAGAATAGGAATTAAATTGAGAAGGATTTACCGAATAAAAATGAAAAAGAAGTTTATCTGAACATAAAACCGTTGAAGGAGAATGCGAAGAAGAAAATTTACAAAGATTGTGATGACAATGTGTCATAAAGTATAATATAGTTCAAATGTACTCATAGTTATTTGTCATGATACTCCTTGTGTGTGTTTGCTTTTACATAGTCGATTTCCTTATTTACCTTTCTAAAATCACAATAATCAAGAGAAATTCTTCCATCTGTAATATTCTCATATTTTCCTGCAAGTTCTGGATATATCGCCCACTTGAGTAATTTATATTGTTATAATTAATATAACTTTCTTCTTCTTCTTCTTCTTCTTCTTCTTCTACAATGGCATCAGAGCCCAAAATCGGGTCTTGGTCTCCTTTATCCTCTTCCTCCATCTTTCTCTATCCAAAGCCTTCCTCCTTCATGTTGTAGTACCGAACAAAATATGACATTATTTGATCTTATATGAGCAATAATTATAAATATATAATGTAAGCAGTAATAGATACCCTTATCCAACTATTGAATGTATTATCAGGGGCGTAAAAGTATGTATAAAAGTCCTAACGATACATTGTCTGTCGTGGATTTCAAGTATTTCGACATTACGTCTTATGAGTCCTCACGTTGTCTGGAACCTTATTTATATTCAATCAAAAGATTCACACGCATGGCGCATTCATACAAAATGATCAACTTTGTTCACAAAAGTCGAGGAGACTTTCGCTCGTTGTCAGTGCTACTATCTGGGGCGAACGTCACGGCTCTGTGAGCTGGTATGCCACCACCCCATCTCAGAGCGGATATGAATGTCACTTCAACTGTAAGAATGTTTCCCAACACATTAAATAGCAGCCTTTGGTCCGTTTTATGTGTGGACGTAAAAGGGAAAGCTGACATTCAGAGTATTTTCCTATGAAAGGCGGTGAAATTCTATTACGTGCCAAATGTCTGCACGCTTGACATCAGCAAGAGATTCATGTTCTGAGGAAATTAAGAATTTGACATTTAAGTTCTTTCGATATGAGCTTTCTCTCTCCTTTGTCAATGTGATGCCATACGTTGTATTCGTTACAGACAGACCTCAAGTTACGTTACTTCATCGTATGTTCGTCGATCATCGATGAAAGAAACCAACGGGTTTATGTTAAATGTCGTAAATAGTAAGGACATCCTAGACAGATAGACAAACAGAGAGATAGACAGCTGGGTAGGTAGGTAGATATGATATTAAATAGACAGACAGCATGTCTCTTGATAGACAAGTGAATA
Source organism: Periplaneta americana (assembly GCF_040183065.1). Lineage (NCBI taxonomy): Eukaryota > Metazoa > Arthropoda > Insecta > Blattodea > Blattidae > Periplaneta > Periplaneta americana. The sequence continues at coordinate 151,450,366 of NC_091124.1, read as the reverse complement.
GATTGATGGAATCTGCATGCCAAGGAGTTACAATCACAAACAAAGAAGACACAAAGTTGCAAATATAGATTCAATGGTTCAATTTGCTTCTATTCACAACCCACAACGGAGTCCTGCAAGTGAAGCAGGGAAATAAATGGAAGACAACATTTAATTCATAGACTGCACACTTTGCGGGAGGAATGCAGAAATGACTCAATTAAAAATGGATGTCCCTTTGAAAATCAGACCCGCTTTGATGAGATGTGAATAATTAGTTATTCCGAGCAACAAACAGTCATTTTCCGGTAAGAGAATGTGTCATCGAATGTGTCGGTGACTAGAGAAAATTAATGTAATTAAAGTTTAAGTTTATCATTACAAATAGTACGGGAAATGTCACTTTGCCCAGTGCATAGTTCACACTTCTTGAATGTATTCTGTGACAGACACTGCAGTTAACAACATGTAATGAATGCGATTGTTTGTAAGATATCACATTTCAGATCCTGAAGTGCGCAACGGTTTATTTTATACACCTTGATTTTGTATTCTATTTGCTTTTCAAGCTCTTTCAACACTATGCAGGGATTTCCTTTTAGCCTGAATAATATCGCTTCATGTCTCATTTCATTTCTATGGCTGGAAACTTTACAGCAATATTCTTAATTCAGTCTATCCTAACCAGCCAAGAGTAACAAGTAATCCACACACAGTATATTCAGAGTCAAAAGCAGAAAATCAGGGTGGAGAATTTTGTCCTAATTAAACAGAAAACATCTCTCAACAAGTGTGCAACTGCTATTTCTAAAGTGAGAAACATTCATGAATTAAAGAAAAAACTAGGGAGAGAGAAGAAAATATAAGCTATGTTCTTACAACTAAACTTCTCTTAATGAGGACAATTTTGTTCTTGATAATGGTTTTGCTGTTGGTAATGGTCATTTTGTTGTTAACAGTAATACTCTTTTTGATAACTGTAATATTTTGGTTAATGACGGTGATTTTATGAATGACATATTTCTTTATGCGAACGATAATTTTGTTCTTCATGAAGGTGATTTTGTCAGCGATGTTGATTCTGTTGTTCAACGTAAATTTGTGGCTGATGACGGTGGTCTTTCATTGTTGATTTTGGAATTAATGAATATTTTGAGGTGTTGGTTATTTCATTGTTGGTGACAGTGATATTTTTCTTGGTAGCGATTCCGTTATTGACAATAATCTTCTTGGTGATTGTGATTTTGTTACAGACTATGATTCTGTCGTAGGTGAAGGTGATTATGTCCTAAGTAACGGCGACTTTGTCGTTGGTGATGTGATTTTATTGTTGATGCAGTGTTTTTGTTGTTGGTGCACTATCTTTGTTTTTTGTGACGGTGATTTTGCTCCTGGTGAGGGTGACTTTGCTGATGGTGACTGTGACTTCGCTAGTGACATTGAATTTGTTATTGGTGCGTGACTTTGTTGTTGGTGACGGTGATTTTTGCTGGCGATGGTGACTTTGCTGTTGGTGACTGTGACTTTGCTAGTGACGTTGACTTTGTTGTTGGCGACTGTGACTTTGTTGTTGGTGACAGTGATTTTGCTGTTGATGACGTTGACTTTTTTTGTTGGTGACGGTGACTTTGTTGTTGGTGACAGTGATTTTGCTGTTGATGGCGTTGACTGTTTTGTTGGTGACGGTGACTTCTTTGTTTGCGACAGCAACCTTGTTATTGGTGAGAGTGACTTTCTTGTTGTGTATGGTGACACTGTAGTTAGTGAGATTACGAATGCTTTGCCGTTGGTGACGACGACTTTATGTTTTTAGTATCTGATATTGATTTTGTTGTTGATAATTTTGTTATAATTGCGTGAGAGTAACTTTATTATTGACGAGAATAGTTTCATTAATCCGGACTATCTTGTTATTTGACTTTGCTATTGAATTTTTTTAATATTGAAAAAAAAAACAATATTCTAGTTGATGACAATGACTATTAAACATTTACTACGTATACTATTTTTGACCAATAAGACGGTACGGAACTTCGTGTTTCAACCAATCATGGCTGCTTATCCCTACAATTTTTATCACCTCCATAGCATTTGTTTTTATCACCTCCTAAATTTTTATCATCTCTCTAGCACTTGTTTCTTTGTTTGCCAATATTTCAAACTGCAGATTCTTTACGGTACGGCTTTGCGAATGTCATTTGTTTCCCTGCATACACAGTCAACTGAAAATGGCGGCTTCGTTCAAACGTTTTGTATGTATTTATTCACACTGGAAATGGGTATATACCCGGTGGCAGCAGTAACTAATTACACTCAATAATGGCAATAATAAACAATAAAAATAAATTAATGATAATAATAATAATAATAATAACAGGGAGTATCCTAAATTAAATGAAGCACGATCACTTAAAATAACATATAAAGTGAATCTAATTTGTATCTTAACCCTAAGTTCGAACTAAAACCCACAAGTACGATATGTTCATACCTGCACAAGTACCTTTCAGCACTACGCTCATTTCTCTGACAACTCACTCACTGCACTGGAACTACGACACATTTCACTGATTCTATCCTGATTTCACTAACACTTCAAAAACATTTCACTGTTCAAATACTTTGCACTCCCAATTTAAACTATAGAACTTCACTGACAGAAACACACTTCACCGACACAACACACTTCTCCACTGATACAACACTTCAAATAACAAAATCAATTACACCCTTTAAATAGTATGTATAATGTACTACCGTCTAGATCAAAAAGCGATGTCGCTATGAACGCTTGGCCGCCACAAGCCAGTTATCCCTGTGGTAACTTTTCTGACACCTCTTGCTGGAAACCCTCCAAGCCAAAAGGATCGATAGGCCGTGGTTTCGCAGTCCCTATGCGTTTTGGTGAAGCTAACATAAGTGAAATAGAATTTTGATAATTCAATTAATATTTTATTGCATTATAATAATTTATTTTTCTTCTAATCTTTATATACTTTCTTCTAATCGTGAAATAGTCAATTAAATCCCACTCGAGTTTTGATTTTCTCTAGTAAATCAAAATCTCTAGTGAGTAACTGTCGAGAATTTTGGTGTCGATAATGATTTTGTTACCAGTGATAATGTTGGTTTTTGTTATAGCTGACTATATTGAATTTATTTTCCTTAATGTCGTTCTCTTGTTGTTAATGACAATTATTGTATTTAATTACGTATCGTTTTGTTCTTGAAATCTATGATTTTATTGCTTGTCACAATTCCGTTGTTGAAGACGTAATTTAGCTATTACTAGCAGTTATTCTATTTATCATATCAATTGTTTTTAATTATTTTCTTAAATTGAATTATACAATAATTATTACCATTGTGTTCCAAACTTTAGTAGGTTATTTTACGACGCTTTATCAACATCTTAAGTTATTTAGCGTCTGAATGAGATGAAGGTGATAATGTTGGTGAAATGAGTCCGGGGTTCAGCACCGATAGTTAGCCGGTATTTGCTCATATTGGGTTGAGGGAAAACCCCGGAAAAAACCAAAACCAGGTAACTTGCCCCGACCGGGAATCGAACCCGGGCACCTGGTTTCGTGGCCTGACGCGCTAACCGTTACTCCACAGGTTTGAACCCCAAAGTTTAGGAGAGTCTTCTGAAGAGAGAAGTGAATTTTCAACTGGGTCGAGATATTGTGCAGTGTCACTTCAAGAGAGGGTCAGCTTTAACTTGTCTTTCCTTCAACGAATACACAGGGATTTAAAAAGACTAATGGCTTCCTTTCTGACTAATTCGATCCTCGCTCTACTGAATGATGATCAAGGCTTTCAGCTGTAATTATATAGTTCTGAAAAATCGCCAAAGACTGACTTCGGAATAAAAATATCAATATTTTTCATCTGACAATGAAATATTCATGAAAACTTCTCTAAAGCCTAGAAAATGAAACTCAGTACAATGAACTCTCTCTGAATAAGAAGCTGAAAGGCATAATAAAGTTTAATAAAGAATTTTCTATAATATAAAATTTTCTCTTCACCGAAAACAAATTTTATTTTTTCCATTATGTTCCATCTGTTACACATTTTTATTACTCTATGTTGATTGATATTGAATTAAAACCATGCATAATTTTTTCGGTCTCCCTTTCCTTATCCTTCGCTCTGCCTCTCACTTTAAAATACAGGGACATCATTTTATTTTTACTAACATTTTAATACTAACCTGGCTATACCTCTGAATTAACGGTTGAGAACCGGAAACACAGATTGCTACCCTCTTCCACGACTGGAGTTCGATGATACTGCGTAAAATACAAACAAATCACTTTACTAGGTATAGGAGGGAAGAAAAGCAGTTCATCCATTTAAGTAAACTAGGAAATATCGCAATTTTGAGTTTGATCATTTTCATTAGGTTTTTGTTTAATCAAAATACACCACAGTATTAACAATAAGTGTTTTTACTCATTAACTGAGTTATCCATGCGAACGTATTTATTATGCAGTGTATAATATTATACAGTACATTAGCGAACAATATTAGAGAATGAAATTAAATTGAGAAATAATCATAATATGAATATTTAAATACATTTTTGAAAATGGTGGACATTCATTTCGATACAGGTTTCAGTTCTTTTGTGCATATTATCGTACTATAGACTATTGAATTCTAATTCCAATTACCAGTTTCGTCATTCGTACTGGTAACTCACGTTGAAATAATTCTGTACCTACTCTAAAAGAGTACCTTGCGTACTGTAAATTCAATCTTCACTTCTGCTCGACCCGCACAGATAAAATTACTCAGACATGCTATCTATTGTCCGTTCAAGTGGTTATGTCGCAGGATTGTAGAAAGGAGGGGGGGAAAATCACGTGACAGTTAATTACTTAACGAGGCCCTTATATTTAAGTTATTTTTAACAGTTGCATAATATTACGTAGACGTCCAATTCCTAACAGAAATTAATGCTTTCAGAAAAGATCTAAGACAGCCCAGTCATTAGCCTTTACAGAGGAGCGAGCAGAAGCAGAGGGGAGAAATCGGGATGCGACTTAGGCAAACGGACGACAGTACCTGTGCGAAGATATCATTCAATATTTAAAGCTCTTTCGTCACTGGAAAACGCGAACATATTTCTGGAACGTACTATATCCACTAACTCAGTACTGTTTACTGTATGCGGCCTTGGTTCTGTGTGGAGGACAGTTGGAACTTCATTAGTAGAAGGGATGGGAGTGAAGTACATTCAAAATCTCAGGTACAATAAAAATTGAAGTAAAAATAAAATGATGTCCCTGTATGTCTTAGTAACCTTAGCGCAGACATTTTTGTAACATGTTCAAACATTCTTATTATTTTATCTACTACTATTAAAACATACTTTTTCATCTCCATTATTACTTTTGCAATACTATTTTGGATTTTATTCTACTATGGAATTTCTCGGCGACATTGTCAAGAAATTTATTTCCATTGTGAAGAAGTTGTGTGTTTTGCTATGTGGTAATCGTCCATGTTTCTGTATTATGTAGTAAGATATTTTAGATAAAGTGTAATTGCTGCATAAAGATATAGAATGTTTTTTCTCTTAAACACAGAATTCAGCATAGTCTACTAATGCTATCTTTCCATCCCTTATACTCTTCTTTCTATTTGTACTACAGTACAATTAATTTCTATAATTAAACCCAAAGAATTCGTTTGTTTTCATTTCTTTAGTGTAAGTTACAACTTGTACCCTCAAATCCACTTTTAGAGATTCAATTTTACTGAATAATTATTAAGTAATTTATGTACATAAATAAATAACAACTTCATTGTATCAATATTATCTTATTTCACCTGAACGGCTAGTTCAAGTGTAATTAACAGAGAGCGGATGTTCGGTCCCTAGAAGATGTCAAGTCCCTTGGCGTACAGAGGGAGCGTAGCAATGAGTTCAATGACCTCCCTGCAACTGATGTACACCTAATGTTCAAGGTCGAGACCGAAAATCTGCTGTCTGATAATCAAAAACGAAGTTTTTTTTAACAGCATTTTCTGTACATCTCTATCAATTTTCTTATAAGTTTACACTTTTGTTAGGCGGTTCCGCTTTCCAGCAGTTGTCTCTAACGATCTTTTCTCTCGATAGAGAGGAGCACAATCAGTCAGTTCCGATACTTCTTGGACAGATGGCCGGCATGTTGCGAAAGTTGAGGATATAACAATGAAGTTATATTATAAAGGATTGTAGAATTTTTCTGGAAGCGAGCTGTAGCCCTTGTAATTTGTAACATCCCAGCATTCATTGGGAGGGCCTTAGAAAATCATGACAAATTCAAGTCAGGATGACTGCCTCCTGGATTCCTAACCTCCCAAATTCAAGGCAGACGTCTAAACCACTATCTTTAGGCTAATCAGCACTTTATCGTCCACAAGGAGTAAATAAAATTGTAATGGTAATATTGTTGGTTTATTGAAATTTCCATGGTTAACATTTTCTGGATTAATAACAACAATAATAATAATAATAATAATAATAATAATACTAACAATAATAATAATAATAATAATAATAATAATAATAATAATAATAGATTAATTTATTTTATATTTTGCATAACCTCTCATACAGAAATATTTACAAAAATATAGGGCTAGTAATTTTGGATAAATAAAATTTCAACACAGATTCCAGTCATCAGGAAAACTATACTGTACTGTATTTACTAATTAACTGCGAATAGAAGCATGCCAGGTGACAGTATCACATAATCTAATACAAAATACATTTACGTAATTTATATCAATAAGGCAGTAATATATCAAAGAAGAATGAGAAAATAAGATAAGTAAAGGAGCTATAATTTGAAGTAAACCTAAGTATTTAAAGTGACCCTAATTTGTCAACCTAATTAAGTACATGTCAACTTCATTATGTGTAATGCGAACTTAATAATAATACATATTAACTTAATGCACGTCATACCAACTTAATTAATTAAACGTCAGCTCAATTAATTACGCACTAGTTCTTAATTATTTACATGTCAACTTAATTACGCATCAACTTAATTACACAGTAACTGAACTGCGTATCATATTAATTACAGATAAACTTCATTAAGATCCAGTTTATATATTGAGTTGATTAATTACGTGCAAACATAATTGCTTTCATATTGACTTAACTAGCTAATTTACATAATATCTTAAATTACTTTTAAATTTATCTACGGAAGAAGAGCCCTCAAAAGTCACTGCAGACAAGCTCATTCCAATTCTCAGCTCTTTAATCTTGATGTGAGAGGTTATTCAATTTCACGTTAATGTACAGATTACTTCCAGTAGAGTTAGAGAAATTCATATTACTATAGATCCAGAACGTTTATTAAAGTAAAATCCAACAGACGGTGAAAAATACAAAATCGTTATTACAAGTCACAGATTTGTCAGGAACGAGGATGCATCTAGCTCAGTAGACTCAGGCTTGTTAAAGTGCAGCTATAAATGCTACACGTTAACCCCTATGAATCACTCTGCATTCTCGTGTCACGTTGAGTTCTAATGCCTTCATACGTACAGTTTACATATGAAGTGACGTAGTGCCCACTTGTGCGTTGGGAATTCTAACTTCATAGAGGTCCGGTGAATAACACTGAGTTAGTATTCCACGCAATCAGTCAAACGTTAATGAGCCTTGATAGAGGTTTGTTAGTCGTAGCTGTCTCCGCAAATATACCCGTAGACCTCTTTCATCTACATAATGACCTCACAAATTCCCCAAAGAATTAAGCGTCGAAATTCAGCATGTCAGGCTTCGTTTACATTTTTTTGGTTCGTTACGTTAACGAACTACCTGTTGTATGTGTGTAAAAAGTAAAATTTTATAGAAACATTTCACATGCGATATCTTCTGTAAAAAGACGTTTCAAAATGCCGGAATTAATTTATTCCTAGCACTAAGCTGTGTAAACATTTAGAGAAATGTATATATTGTATATGTGTGTATGTATGTATGTAAAAGACAGTGGAAAGTGACTTGGTTTCAAGATCTGCAGTGTTTACGATTATGCTTATCTCGTTTTAACCGTGACAACGCTTTTTAGTTATTTTAACCATTCTGATTATTGTATTGTGCTTCTGTTTTGTGAAGGATTTTAAATAAGGGCGCAAATAGCCATAGTAGCTGACGCGCCCTTTTTAAACCCCACTAACTTAACGATTATGTTGTACGTACTACTACCGGTACAGTACGTACATAAACAGCATACAGCATTTCTCAGAAGATATCATTTTTGTTCCTTTGTGAGTAAACAATAACAGTTATAAAAAAAGTCAGTAAGAGTTGTTTCTTTTCAAAAGTAGTTTCCAATGGTACCTTCAATGACCTATGTTTTCATTTGAAATTTAGAAGATGACCACAGGTATCCGGTTTGTTACGGGAAATGGTACTACCACTAATAGATTCTTTAGATAGGTTCTGGTTATTAAATTTTTTTATGAATGTATCCAGTATCATATAGTTTTCGAGAAAAAAAGACTATACGGGTTGTCTGGAACACCCGGTATATTGTAGTATATTCGTGCATCCACTCGGCACGCTTGCTTCGCGCCGACGTGATATCGTATCTGTAATTACGTCACAGTGCACCACGTAAATTTTCTTCAATATAACAAAGCTCTATTATCAAAGTGTACCGACACTCTTTAAATATCTTTAAAGCTAGCTAAAGTCTGAATACAGCTAGGAAAGCTCATGTTTTCTCATGCATTATACTAGCATGGTGGAAAAGGGAAGAGAAACATTTAAAAGGTATTCGCGTCCTTGCAAGGGAGTTTGAAATAATTGAGAAAAATTCAATATGTGAGCTCCAAGCCTGTGGGCCACTTGTCTCACACCGGGTTTTGCCGTCCCACTGAAGAAACTTTAGGGAACTTTTAAGAAGATAGCCGAAAATTGATGTAATGTAACAGCTACCACATAAAAGGGAGGGAAGATGTATGATAACAGAAACGCTGAAAGAGCTGAAATCAGCGAGAAATCGCCGTAGTCCTCGCAAGAAGGAGGTTCCGAGCCCTTGCACTGTGCGGGTGACACTCGCGTAAACTCGCCCCAAGTACCGAGCTCCTATAGCGAAAGCTTTAATTTGGAAAGGAGCAGAAACTTTTGGGGGGGGATGTAGGCCCGTAGCTTATTTCCTTTAGGGCTCATTCCAAAATTTGTCTTAGAGTCTTAGTGAAACCTCGGAGAAACCACAGGCACGATGAGTTGTCCCAATTTAGTAGTCTAGGCAATTGGCTCTTAGGTGAGTCTACTGAAATATGGATCCATTGACCCTGTGAATATTATTTGGGAAGGGTGGGTGTTATTGTTATTGTAATAGCCACTACAAGGATGTCGGGGTGTTTTTGGCATAAGATGGTCTGGAAATGTGTCTTCATCCTGAGCCTCGGTCAGGAAATAAGTGCTTGCCGCTTTACAGGTCGCTTCCAACGCTTAGGGTAAGTACAAGACGAAGCCTAACTGGTAACTGATAGCCTGACTGATTACCTTGCTGGAAGGAATGCCTAACGTTATGCAAAGGAGACGTGCAAGACGAACTGTTCGGTTGATTGCTAACTAGACTGGTAACTAGTAGAATGGAACCCTTCAATGTTCATTATTTGAATTCTGTCATTGAGATACGATTTCATTAAGTTTATAGCATTACCTTTGATTCCTAATAGGTCTAATTTCTCAATTAAAATATCATGTTTCACTATATCAAATGTTTTTCTTATGCCCAGGAAAATACCAATACATTTGTTACCTAGCAATTCTCTAACAATTTTTTAGTAACTTGATATATTGCATTATCTGTAGTGAATTTTTTTCGAAAACTAAATTGATTACCACTTAATATATTTTATCAAGATAATTCATTAATCGAACTTTACCTATTTTGTTATTGTAACTCCTAAATAATGACTCATAAATTCATTACATCGATTTCAGGATATTAATTTATTCTGGTGTAGTTCCACATCTCACACATATACAACAGAAAAAATTAAACTACAGCACAAAATAAAACAACATGAAAACATAATTATACACAGAATATAGTCACACAAACTTTAAATAAGCTAACCTAAACTTAAGATTAAGTATCATAATCATATCCTACCTAAGTAACAAGGCTAAGATATTGACGAACATAAACAAGAAACTTACAATTAGAGAAGAAATACAAATCAACGCACCTAGTAATACTTAAAAAATCGGGTGTGGCTATGCTTACGTGAATACGCCTCGCTTAACCCTGCATTACTCAGGTGGGGTGTGGTAAACCCCGGTGCGTATATTTAAACGAAAATCTAAGAGATGGAGCTAGTGTGTACTCTGTGCATCTGTATACCTTTCAATCACATCCAGAAGAGTTCACTTAAGAAATTGTTTAAGTGAACTAATAATAGTATATTTAATTGCGTTTATCTGATTTCTGAAACTTGCGGAAAAATATATTAGTTATTTAAAATGGGGTTTGTGAAACCCCACCTGAGCAATGGTGAGAATAGGCTATTTATAACATGAGTAACGCAGGGTTAAATCAACAGATCTAGACGAGATCTTTCGTTTGGCACCAAAATCTGCGCAGTAGAAAATCGGAGTCGCGAGATATACGGTCCGGGAATTTTCGCTCATGCCCAAAATGACTGCCAGTCGCCGCGGGCTCAGACATGTGCGCATGTGCAGCAACAAATCAAGGCTATGCTCGCATCGTATTCGTATATTCGATCGAACAAGACCACATTTATTTCAATCGCGTTATTAGTAACGAAGTTATTGTGTCGGAAACGCTACATCACCTTTTCCTTCCTGGTACCACGTGTGTCGGTCTGGTTTTAAAGATGTATTCTCGTCAAAATCGTGAAATAAAACAAAATTTTGTAATTAAATTTTGAATTGTGATAATGTCCTGCAATCTTTGAAGTCATTAGGTAAAGAATTATTCAAGAGGAGAGGTATTTCTACACTCAGGAGGATAAGCATGAAGAAGTACTGTGATGAGCAGGCTTAGGATCAGAGACAACTTAAGAATGAAGTTACAGTGCAACGGAGTATAGATGGAGTGAGGTGGTGCGTTGAGTTTTGTTTACCTGTGCTGTAATGTACAATACGGTTCGTAATCAGAGGAACAGTATTCTCCTTGAAGTCCACTACAGATCAGCATAGTGCATTTTCAATTCATAGTGAACAGTTTTTTCGAACTAGTTGCCAGTATGTAATGATTGTTCATTGTAAAGCTAACGCCTTCAACGTCGCCGAGGAACATGAAAACTTGTGAGGTATATATCCTACTTCATTTTGCACAGTCACTAGATTGTACTATTAACAGTAGAATATAACGCAGCACATTTACGTCGTTGTTTACATTCACAATATGTCTGTCTACTATATTCAAGGAACTCTGTTAAGTTGTGCGTACATTGGTTGCTAAAGTGTTCTGGATCCTAAGCCTGGTAATGAGGTATAGAAATGCTTAATGACGGTTACGCAGAGTTGTAAGAAATCAAGAGCGCGGTACCAGATAATTAGAAGTAATGGAATGGAATGGAATTCACGAGAGGGGGACACTATGACTCAACACTGCGACCTGTTACGATCTATTGCGCTAACCCACAAACCCACACCGGCTGACTTCTTTAAGGTTCGCTGCGTAGGCAGGTTCCTAGCAGGTAGCCCCCTCGTCCCTAGGCCAGCCCTCTCGGTGCGTCGCCAGCCGGCGATCGGGGAATGCTATGGAATGATGACGAAATGGGGCAATGGTGACGGAATGATGTAGATATCTAATATGGGAAAAAGGGAGAATTTCGAGAAAACGCCAACTGCGACCTTGTCTGCCACAAATATCACGATGAATTTTTCAATGAAAAATCCCAGATCTGACCAGGACTCGAACCCTTGGCAGCCTGTATGACAGATCGGAGGTCTGACCACTCAGCCACCACAGGGGTCTATGAGTAAAAGTATGTAAGGTTTTAAATAGAAGTAGAGGCTTGATTAAGATTACGTTGAAGAGTAGAAATACGATGTACCGCATTTGACTTTTGGGTAAAATCCTGATTTCATATGCCCTAACATCCGTATTAGACCTACTCAGTTTCATACTATGTGGCGTTTGAGAAGATGATCACATGTCCCTCTGCCCCCGCCCGACAAATAAGTGTAAATCTAACTAAATTCCTAGTAGGTATTGAAACCTCCTCTAGGGGGTTCCGAATTCCGATTTCGGAACTATGGGTTAAGTGATGATGAATAATATCCTGCATCTGTCTTGTTATTTTGGACTGCATTTTCCAAACACTCTGACCACGTTTGAAACTCATACATTCAAAAAAAATATTTCAAAATAGGTCTAAAACTGATTTTTAGTTCACATCCTAAAATGATATTGTCCTTCATTTGTAAATTTTTCTGATTTCACTTCTGGATTCAGCATTGTTAGCGAAAATTATCGAGTTAAGTTTCCTATAACTAGAATAGCAGAATTACACAAATGAACTACTTTGAAAATTGTGAGTTATATTATTGTAAAACTGATGTTACAAGGAACTGGAAGGTGATAGAATAATCCGGGTTTTATATTCAGAAGGAAATACAATAACCCGTCTTTCCTTTTATTTTGCAACCCAGTTCCAGTATTTTTTACTCACGATATCGGGCTTCTCGCGTCGAGATAGCGTAGAATTGTAGATAATTGTTAAAATAGAGGTCACGTTTTGTGCAAATTTGTCTCTGCGCTTGAAAATCATATTGGATAACTCTTAAGACATGAAGAACTGATACGGATGAAGTATAATAGTTTATTTTATAATTTAAATGGTTATTTAAGAATTTATTAAAAAGTAGCTTAGACAGTACAGCCACTGTATGCTAATCCGATCTGATCTTTGACGTGGATTCGATTCCCACTGGCATAGATTACCTGGTTTGGTTTTTGCGAGGTTTTCCTCAGCTGTGAGGTGAATGTTAGATAACTCCATGGAAAACTGTCGGATTCATTTGGCTAAATACAACCTCGCTATCCACGCTAAATAATAAATGTAGTAGTTGATACAGTCCCTTTTAGTTAACTGACTAAAATCTATTTTCTAGAGTTATTTCACATTGGAAAATTCTGTATTTATTATTCCAATGAACACATCCTAAGCGTTCAATTATAGTATAAAGCGCAAAAGAAGCTGACCTTGTACACGTAGTTCATTTCTATTTTGTATATGAGCATTCTACTTAACTACTCTTAAGTGTGTTTAAAAAAAAAGCACATCGAGAAATGGTGCAAGGAGGTAAAGTTCTAAACAGATTAATTATAGAGATAATTACATTTCTTACTTAATTACTCTCAATCTGAAATGAAAAGTAGAAGAACTTGGAGCAAGCGGAGAGATCAACTACAAAACTTGCATTAAATCTTATTTTTCGTAGTTGCTATCTTTTGAAACAACTTTAAATCTAATAACACTTCTAACATTTTCGAAAATGTAAAGCAGATTCACGATAATATAATTAACCTCTAAAAAATCTGAAAAATAGTTCGCAGTAAAAGAAGATAAGCTTGGAGGAGAATCTTTACATCTCTTCTATGAATACAAGAGTCCTAAGAAAATCAAGAACTCCATACAGTACAACAGGGAAAGAACTTTGAGCAACGCAATTACCATACATATGAGGAAACGTGAATGTTACTCTGTACACACATTTCTTTTTCTTTACAGCGCGTGAAGCACTCCAGAGTGGGGCATATGAAAACAATATATTTTTCTACTGTGCTTGTACGTGTGCTCATATGGCACATATTTAGGAATCTAAAAAATTTAAATTTTATTGCTTCGCATCTACCTTCAAGGTATTCTATGAATTTTTAAAAAAGCCATTTTCATGAATATATATGGGTACCTAAGTTTCCGTATTGGCTGATTCATTTCTTTGTTTGTTTTTTTTTGTCGTTCCCAAATATAAATAGTATATAAACATATTTTAACACAGACACAACATTTATATATGTTAACTAGCGGCACAATTTTCTTTACAATAGTATCAAAAATTCTATTCAAACTGAATTTTAATTGTGCTCTCCGTTTCTCATGTTCAGATGAGAAAATCATTAACCAAAAATTTACTTATAATGTGCTTTTCTGTACCAAACTGAATTATATTCAAAAAATTAAGTTTTAAATTAAAAACACTGATATTCCTGTGTGAAAAAATAAAAACCGTTTCCAAAATTTAATGTCATTATGAGAAATTAACTTATTTCGATAATATACAGTGAAACGTGTATTACATAACATTTCCGGACCAGGGTTCCTTATCTCAAATTGATACATGTGCCCTTCCCCATCATCCCTGAAAGTTTGTAACACTAGCCCGGAAACAGCCTTTATACTCAGGAATATTTAAGCGCAAAGAAACTCAACCTGTATTAACTATGCAAAGGTAATAGGCCGCTTTTTCATTCATTCATTTTTTGTGGGTTATGCTATTATGTTAATGAGATACAAGAGAATTTTAATTATACAGATGTGTCAAACGTTTTTAAGAGCAGGTATTTAACAGAAAGACATGCAGAAGAGTATTTCACTCACGTACAAATTTAAGATTTCGTATTCGATGCAGAACTTTTTATTATCTTTAAGGGAATCCAAAATTGTTTTCATATTTACACCGGATAATTAATTAAATCAGACTTCATTCATCTTCTTGTAGATACTACTAAAACCAACAATTTTACGTTCTTATTTAATCGACTATAAAACTGTTCGCCGTTGACCCTAGGACAGTGGGTGACATCTTGTTGTATGCATGTCAAGCGAATAGAAGCAGTTGAAGTGTGGATATGGAGAAGAATGGAGTGTGTGAAGTGGACAGACAGAATAAGAAATGAAGCTGTGTTGAAAAGAGTAGATGAAAAAAGAATGATGCTGAAACTGATCAGGAAGAGGAAAATGAATTGCCTGGGTCACTGGTTGAGAAGACTCTGCCTTCTGAAGGATTCACTGGAAGGAATGGTGAACGGAAGAAGAGTTCGGGGCAGAAGAAGATATCAGATGATAGATGACATTAAGATATATAGGTCATATGAAAAAACCAAGAGGAATGCAGAAAATAAGAGAAACTGGAGAAAGCTGAGTTTGCATTGAAAGACCTGCCCTTGCACAGAACACTATGACAGTACTTGTAATACTCGTCCTTCTTCACAAGAAACACACTTTACTATAAACTGTACATATTCACAAATTGGCAGTACTAACTACGACTAATACAGCTTGTCACGTCTTTCTTCTTCATTGTTAAATAGAATTGCGTGTACCTCTACTTATTCATATACACACAGAACGATAATAGCAGCTACGAACTCGTGATGATGACTGATCGATTAAATATGTAGTTTTTTTAGTTGGCTATTTAACGACGCTGTATCAACTACTAGGTTATTTACCGTCGATGAGATTGGTGATAGCGAGATGGTATTGAGGATTCGCCATAGATTACCTGGCATTCACCTTAAGGTTGAGGAAAACCTCGGAAAAAACCCAACCAGGTAATCAGCCCAAGCGGGGATCGAACCTGAGCCCGAGTGCAACTTCAGATCGGTAGGCAAGCGCCTTCTGAGCCACGCCGGTGGCTAATATGTAGTTAAGACACAATCTGACATCTTGGAAATGACTCCACGTGGACTAACCGCAGTAACTGAGGAAAAATCTAATCTGATTCGCGACAACTGTCTGCCGACTGACTGCCCACCAAAGACAGCGAATGAATCACCCCGATTTCAGCGCGGGCTACAAGTGGTGGTAGAAGTTTAGGGCCGTATTCATAGACATTCTTAGCGCGGGTTTCCAGAGGATGATCAGCGAACCAACGTTTTTCGTATTCATAAACCAGTGTTAGTGATATGATATGATATAAATCCTATACAAGTAACCAGTCGATAGCCGGGGCTAGTTTAGCACGCTCGTAGCGCGGGCTAGCGAAATGTCTATGAATAGCACCCTTAAAGACAATTTTGTTTAATCTTAGACAAAAAAAAAAAAAATGACCGGCTGCCATACGCTAAGTCCCCCAGAAAGACTTCGTCTGATTCCTTGAGACCTTTGGTTTACACGTGAACGAATTTCTTATGCACGATTCCACTTTGTTTTTCATTTGTATTGTTCATTTTTTTTGTTTGTTGAAGAGTTTCTCGCAGCCAATGATGTGAATCAAGCACCAGCTTATTGAAATATTATGTTTGGCCCATCGTGTTTTTAAGAACTTTACTGATGTTCGTGCTACGCCTTGTACAAAGTTAAACCACAGTCTAGTATAATACAGTCACGAAGCTCAATACGTTGGAATATGCATCCATAGATAGTTGCTAACCACTAGGATCGCTACTATTGCCTCATCACAGACAATGCGAAATAGTACCGGCACAGTCTATTGTTCTTAGTACTCTCAATTGGAGCATTGTATCGCGAGAAATGGAAACAATCACCTCTTCGTGACTGTATATATTAAACTGCGGTTAAACTTACAGCATACGTGCGGTAAGTAAATAAAACATTAATAACTCCTATCAACAAATACGAATAAAAACAAATGAATGACACCTTCCGACAAATAACTATAAATGTCGTTATAATGTAACTACATACTATTACCACAGTCTAGTATAATGTATACAGTCACGAAGCTTGAGTTGTGAGGGTACAAGGAACAATAGACTATGCCGGTACTATTTCGCATTGTCTGTAATGAGGCGATAGTAGCGATCCTAGTGGTCAGCAACTATCTATGGATGCATATTCTCTACATATTGAGCTTCGTGACTGTATATACTAGACTATGCTACTAATACTACAAATATTTTTTTTATTAAGATCAGCAAAAAAATAGTATGCAATACATGTGTGTTAAGTGTTACAGAATCTCGGAAATTGAAGACTCGACTTCGTCCAGTCTTTTCAAACTTTTCCTCGTTTCTGTAAATCTCACTTACCACACTTGTATCGCAGTATACTAATTACCTATCTTATTAATTTTCATAGCCTACATATTGAGGCTCATTAACTCGCTTCACTGTCACGCCATTACTGTCAGGATTATAATTAATATTCTTTCTTACACTGCTTATACCTCCCTTTGCCCGATTTACATACCCCTGCGGGTAGGAGATAAACAATTCTTTTTATGTACATTAAATATCTCACAAATGCGGATCTACCTAGTCATGAGATCGGCAAGACGCAGGATCACCGCAGAGACATTACAAGACAATTACAAGACAACGGACGAATACTCAGTCCCATGGACGGAAGGCAAATTTCTTCCATTACCCATACCAGGAATCGGACCTCGAACCGCTTGGTCGGGAGGCGCAAACGTTAACCATACAGCCACAGTGGCTGACATAAAACAACATTAAACATTAAAAATAGTGGAACTTCTTGAATAAAGATTAATAAGTGAAACAGGCTTATATACCTATAGAAATAGCTAATAAGTAAATAGGAATTAAATATAAATACGCAAATATAGAAATCCGTGCTAAAGTAATTATATAGGCCTAAATAAAGAAATGAATACATATTTCAAAAACAAAGAATATGCTCAGAATACTAACTGGACAAAGAATCCCTGTTGTTATTTATAAGCAGCTTAAAACTGACGATTTGCAATCCAGGCGGAAATACATCTGCGTGAGAAGTGTTGATGTCGGTAGACACGATCAGATTTTGAAACAGTTTTCAAGTCCTCCTCACGCAAACGCTTTTTTCCGAGTACGCAGTCTGGTTCGTGAAAGCGTGGTGCTATCTTGCGCTGCAATAAAAAGGTTACATCAATATTTTAGAAGAGCCAGGCGATAAAAATTCTCCCCACACAACGGGTAGTGCGTTGGAGTTGTGGTGACTAGATACAAGACTGTCGTCATACGGACGCTATAGAAGATAAATAGTCGGATCGCGACCCATGCAGCTCACTAACCCTGTTTACTTTATACATTTTATACCCAATTTACAGCTCTCCTCATATTGACACTGGGCGAATGCAATTTGGAACGTATAGATGTGGGTTATGAACGCCAAGACTTGAACTTATGAAATAAATAAATAAATAGATAGATAGATAAATAAATAAATAAATAAATAAATAAATAAATCAGCAAGTAAACGAACAATCAAGTAAATAAAGAATATATAATGAATTAGTAAATGATTGAATAAAAGAATAACTAAATAAATAATAAATAAATACAAAATATATACATAAAAATAAACAAATCTGTGTACACGGTGTAAATGAACGATGTTTAATAAATTTAAGAAGCTGTAAAGAATGATGTGGTGAACAGTTTTAGTTAAAGAACCCATGCGTGGTCGGAAATACGAAATGGCGGATTCACAGTAAGATTTTGAGTTATGTTAGGCCAACTGCTAAGGATTGTAAATAAAAGAATACCGTAATAAAGTAATGTAAGTATGGGGAGCTTTATTCCCTTTTACATTTTTAACAAATGTTCGAGATGAGAACCGCCAACTTCATTTCAAAGTATGCAATTACGATCCATGTTTCGTCTTACTCCTCGAAAGATTCCACGCTAACCTCTGATAGTACCTACCGCTGTGAAGTTATACTCATTAAGCTTCATTCATTGTTTCTACCGCTGTTTCGTACATATTATTTTTCATTGACCCCATAGAAAAAATTCGGAAGAAGTCAAGTCAGGGGAGCGCAAAGGCCAAGGCACTGGGCATATCCTTCCAATCTCTCGCTACCCAAAGATATGTGTGAGATACTCGTAGCAGTAATACATTATACTGCAGGTATTAACAACAACCCAATGGGAAATTCTCTATCACAAAGACAAGACATCAAATATTTCACTGCGCTGTGAATCTGCAATTTCGCATTTCCGACCGTGAGTTGCTTAATGATGAATGTTCATTGTCTACAAGTCTTTAAATATATTAAACGTTTTCATTTACACACTGTACATATTTTGTTTATACTATTTCATCTTTGCATGATCTTCATAGTTTCACTTTCTATTACACTCAAGTCGGCCTGGGTGGTGTAGTAGATACAGTGCTGACCTTCTGTGCCCGAAGTTGAGGGTTCGATCCCGGCCCAAGTCGATAGCATTTAAGCGTGCTTAAATGCGACAGGCTCATGTCAGTCGATTTACTGGCTTATAAAAGAACTCCTGCGGGACAAAATTCCGAAACACCGACGACGCTGATATAACCTCGGTAGTTGGGAGCTTGAACTCAGCTGACTCGTACTTATTTCTGTGCAGAGTACTGCCTGCTGTACACGTTGCCAAGTCTCCCACGACAGAATATTAACAAATTTAAGCATGCATTTTTATTTAATTTCACGAAAACGTAATAGAACACACAAATATTTATTTAAACTAATATTACCTCTTTTCTATATATACCTACTGATGTAACTGTTTTCGTAATTTTACTAACGATATAAGCAGTATAACGCAAATAAAATAAGAAAATAAATATTTTTTCTGGAAAAACTATAAAGTTTTGACCCTATGTTGTACGTACATTTTTTGATCCTATAGACCGTCCCCGACGACTTTGAACAGGACGACAATTATATCACTTACACCCTGTATAGGCCTATGGAAAAAAATCGAACCATGTGTACACTGCTGTCCGCACGAAATCGATTCCAATAAATGCCCGATTCGAGAATTTGCGTACCGTGTGAGAGGCCATTAGAGGTGTAAACGTGTCGTTAAGAAACTTAAACTTTTCGTTCAAATTGTGTGTGAGTGCCTTCATTTCATACAGAAAAACACACAATTTCAAAATATGCAACCACATATTTTTATCACTGAAGTCAATCTAAGATTTAAAGAATGATTTATAAAAGAGAGAATCATAAGTGATAATTAAATAAAGCATAAATTAATGTCGAATCTGGAAAACATTTTTATTTTTAATATTCTAGTCAGCAACAACGGCTGGGGGGGATCATCGTGCTAACCACACGATATCTCCATTCTAGTTGGATGATCGTCCACCTCTGTTTCGACATGTGAATGTGAGGTCAGCAATGGGCTAGTCGGGCATGGTCCTTCATGGGCTGTCGTGCCTCCGTTTCTTTTTAGTATTTATTTACTTATATATTATTGTACATATTTGCTTCAAACTTTTGGTTTGGGTTTTATACTGAATTCCTAGTGAAGTGTTTCCTATATCATCCAAAAGTGTCACATGTAAATATGAATGGTGTCATAAAATAAAAAAGTTGTCTGGTTGTACAAAATGTTTATGATTAGGTGAACTTAACTTCTAAGAGTTTGCGTTTCATTATGAAAGAGGGAAATGATGGTTGATATGTTGAAATTTATGATTTTCATGACAACTTGTTTAGTCGGAAGATACGTTTGAATCTCATAATAACACTCTAATAAGCCTCACTCATAAGGCAACTAAGCCAGGAGATATTGCGGTAGAGTGGCCAGTTCCTTTCCCTCTCCATTGCATACATCACTGACTATATCGGTAGTAACATATTACACTAATCAGACTTAAGACGTACACAAACAATTGTTTTTCCTTTCACATATATCGTCGAGTGATATATATACTGCCTGATAATGTAAGCTTATAACTTACATATCACCCAGAACCTCAATCAGAGGTAACAAAATAACTTACAAAATAAAACTGTCCACACCTGTGGAGTAACGGTTAGCGCGTCTGGCCGCGAAACCAGGCGGCCCAGATTCGATTCCCGGTCTGGGCAAGTTACCTGGTTGAGGTTTTTTCCGGGGTTTTCCCTCGACCCAAGGTGAGCAAATGCTGGATAACTTTCGGTGCTGGACCCCGGACTCATTTCACCGGCATTATCACCTACACCTCATTGAGACGCTAAATAACCTAAAATGTTGATAAAGCGTCGTAAAATAACCTACTAAAAATAAAATAAAACTGTAAATGCCATTGTACACCGTGTAGAATTCTAAAATACACACAGATACAAACCAATAAGAGATTTAATAAATCATAAATGTAAAAAACAAAGTTATTAAACTTTTAAATATGAAATTATGGAGACTTATGAGGTCCCAGAGTCATGGTTTTAACTTATTCTAATACGCATTTAGCACGTACGTATATAGGTATATTTCAGGGGGAAAGTTAATAAAGTTACAACGTAACGGACAAATTCTAATGTCTACAGAAGTTAAATCATAACCGGTCGTTTGTGTTTGCATTTCGGATTTCAAACTCCTAAACGGAAGGTAAAGCCGATGAGTGAAGTTAATACGAAGAAAAACAAGGGAGTGGAATCATGATAAATAAGCACACAATCTAACTTACTAGTTGTGTTTGTGTTTCAGACATGTTTCATTGAGTCCTGAAGTCCTTATCACTGCTACATGTACAGTACATCGTGGAGGACTGTAATTCCGAGCTGAAGTGACAGCCTCTTTAGTATTCCCTATCTATTACGAAGTAAAAGTGACCTGATCCGGTTTTGATTGATTGATTGATTTCACGAGGGCTGGATCCAGGATGGATCCTTGCACTTAAACCGTTTACGTTCCTTCCTCAGCTCTGCAAACAAGGTTCCATCATCTACTGATGAGTCCGAACCCAAAGTCCTTAGTCCTTAGGACCTAGATCAGCATCGTAAACGCGTACTACTCGCAGACAACACCCCAGCCTGTTTTAGGTATTATGAAAGATGTTAGATGAAATCAAGGGGAAGTGGAGAGTGTTGGTGGAATGATAGAGGGAAACGGATGTTCCCCGAGAAAAATATTCCGCAAAGTCTGTTTTATCCACTACAATTCCACCCAAACCTGCCCGGGGACCGAACCCGAACCGCCTGAATGGAAGGCCAGGAGCTTGCACTCTAGCCACAAACGCGGAGATCGCGGTTATAATGAAGTTTTAGAGCCTATTAGAGTGATAAGGAGTAAATATAACAGTAAAATAATAATACTGATGGACGAGATTTACATATTCCAATAATAAACTTGTACTTGCTATTTGGGAAAAGGAAATTCTACCAGAACAATGGAAGGAGTCCATAATTGTACCTATTTTTAAAAAGGGGGACAAAACCAACTGTGGTAACTTTCGAGGAATATCACTTTTGTTGACGTCGTACAAAATTTTGTCCACTATTCTTTTGAGAAGATTAACTCCGTACGTAGATGAAATTATTGGGGATCATCAGTGCGGTTTTCGGCGTAATAGATCGACTATTGATCAGATTTTTTGTATTCAACAGATAATGGAGAAAAAATGGGAGTATAAGGGTACAGTACATCAGTTATTCATAGATTTCAAAAAGGCATATGACTCGGTTAAGAGGGAAGTATTATATGATATTCTTATTTAATTTGGTATTCCCAAGAAACTAGTTCGATTAATTAAAATGTGTCTCAGAGAAACATACAGCAGAGTCCGTATAGGTCAGTTTCTATCTGATGCTTTTCCAATTCACTGCGGGCTAAAGCAGGGAGATTCACTATCACCTTTACTTTTTAACTTCGCGCTAGAATATGCCATTAGGAAAGTTCAGGATAATAGGCAGGGTTTGGAATTGAACGGGTTACATCAGCTTCTTGTCTATGCGGATGACGTGAATATGTTAGGAGAAAATACACAAACGATTAGGGAAAACACGGAAATTTTACTTGAAGCAAGTAGAGCGATTGGTTTGGAAGTAAATCCCGAAAAGACAAAGTATATGATTATGTCTCGTGACGAGAATATTGTACGAAATGGAAATATAAAAATTGGAGATTTATCCTTCGAAGGGGTGGAAAAATTCAAATATCTTGGAGCAACAGTAACAAATATAAATGACACTCGGGAGGAAATTAAACGCAGAATAAATATGGGAAATGCGTGTTATTATTCGGTTGAGAAGCTCTTATCATCCAGTCTGCTGACCAAAAATCTGAAAGCTAGAATTTATAAAACAGTTATATTACCGGTTCTTCTGTATGGTTGTGAAACTTGGACTCTCACTCTGAGAGAGGAACATAGGTTAAGGGTGTTTGAGAATAAGGTGCTTAGGAAAATATTTTGGGCTAAGCGGGATGAAGTTACAGGAGAATGGAGAAAGTTACACAACACAGAACTGCACGCATTGTATTCTTCACCTGACATAATTAGGAACATTAAATCCAGACGTTTGAGATGGGCAGGGCATGCAGTACGTATGGGCGAATCCAGAAATGCATATAGAGTGTTAGTTGGGAGACCGGAGAGAAAAAGACCTTTAGGGAGGCCGAGACGTAGATGGGAGGATGAGATATAAATGAATTTGAGGGAGGTTGGATATGATGGTAAAGACTGGATTAATCTTGCTCATGATAGGCACCGTTGGCGGGATTATGTGAGGGCGGCAATGAATCTCTGGGTTCCTTAAAAGCCATTATTAATTATTATTATTATTATTATTATTATTATTATTATTACCAATATACAAATAACTACTTCTGGCAGGTAAGCACACCTATTATAAGGCAGTACATCTCACTTGACAATATGTGTGAGAGGAATAATAACACTAGTCAACAAATTTTAACTTTTTGTCTGTCACAGAAATGAAATCAGCTGATTTTTACAAAATCGACCCTGCTGATGACGAAAATCGCAGTGAAAAATCTGTAACACGTAACATTTTTGTGTGACAGAAGGGGAAGTATTTTGATTTAAGAAAACGTTTTCGTGCATTTCAAAATACGTAATTACAACAGTGATAATAAATAAATTCCTATGATACAAAATTTATATACAAAATACACTGACGTTTTACAGAAAAATAATAATGCTGCATAAATAATAATTACAATAAGAAAAAGTAGCACTATATTCCTTTTTTTCCCTTCAAAATAAGCTATTAATTTATTAATTTAAAACTGTATCAAATGAACTATAATTTAAGATTTATAAATTAAATTGATTAACATCTCAAATCAAATAACTTAGGAGCCCTACACTGAAGTAAACAACCATATACAGGCTTCAAGTTAGATTTTTTAAAAATATATTTAGTTACTTAGAGTTATTTTTCTTCTTGTAGTTTGAGTCACCTTCTCTGAACAAGAAATAACAGTAGTCTCCAATCATACTAGAATCCCACCTTCCTTTATGTCTTTGTTCCATCCTGTGCATATCTTGATGGAATCTTTCCCCTTGTTCATCGCTTACAGCTCCTAAGTTCTTTGGGAATAAGTCGAGATGGGAAATGTAGGAAATGTACTTTCAAAGACATTTGACAACCAAGCTTCTGGTAACTATGCAGGAGTTCTTCCACAAGCTGTTTGTAATTGTCAACTTTATTATTACCTAAAAACCCACTAAAACACTTCCAAACACATTCCAAGCTTCTAGTTCCTCAACACTTTTTTTTTCGAAGCTCTTATCTTTCAAAAGTTTTCTCATTTGAGGGCCAACAAAAATTCCCTCTTTCACTTTAGCTTCACTGGGTTTCGGAAACATATTCCTTATATATGCAAAACCTTCTCCATTTTTATCCATAGCTTTAACGAAATTCTTCATTAAACCAAGCTTGATATGTAAAGGAGAAAGCAGTACTTTTTCCGTTTTTACTAAAGAGACATACTTGATATTATATTCTTCTAGGACATAGCTTTCTTTGGGAGGCCAGTCTTTCACTATATAGTGTTTTTCAGTCGCTCTACTATCCCATAAACAGAGACAGCAACAGTATTTTGTGAATCCACCCTGAAGTCCGAGCAATAAGGCGACAATTTTCAAATCTCCGCAGAGTTTCTAGCAGTATGTTTTATATTGGATTGCACCTAGTAACACTGACCAATTTGTATAAGTTTCCTCCATATCCACTGAATACGCCACTGGAATTGATGGTTTAGTGTTTCCATTGTGCATTAACACTGCTTTTAAACTTATTTTGGAAGAATCTATGAATAACCTCCATCCCTCTGGGATGTGTTGAAATCCTAGTTCTTCCATTAAGCCGTCTATATTTACATACGCGCACATAGAATTTTTCATTATAAAATACTTCGAAAACCGTTCATGTCTCTTCATGTACAATGAAATTCTAGTATCTGGTGCTAGCAGGTTCCATTGTTGCAGTCTAGACCCTAAAATCTCAGCTTGTTGTTTAGTGAGATTAAGATCTCTTATTAAGTCGTTCAGTTCAAATTGTTGAATGAAATGGGGTTCTTTATGATGTTCTGGACTATAGGACGGATCAGAGGATGTTGATGGTTGAGTCAAGTCATCTGTTTGTTCTATTGGAAGAACCAATTCCTCCAATTGCGAAGGTAGATTAGGAATAGGGAGTTTCTGTCCATGCGGTACAGATCTTATTGCAGATGGAACATTAGGATATTCAATTTTAGATCTTGTTTTCTTTGAAAATCCCGTAATATTTGTTAAACAGAAATAACAGTCTTCTGCATGGCTTGTCGGTTCACGTCAGATCATTGGAACTGCAAACGGCCTACTTCGATTTTTCTCCCCATTCATCCATTTTATCAGTTTGAGTAACATGTTATGCAGCACACATGGAGAGCCCACGATTTGTCCTCATCACACACATTATATTCAAAATAGTAATAATATGCTTGTTTCAACTTATCTGATAAAGGCCGACGCTGCGATTTTGCCGTAAATTCTCCATATACGTAACAAAAGCTGTCCGGTGAAGTTACAGACGCACGACGAGATTTTTTCATTCTCAGAAAGCGTAAATGAACGCGAAGATAAACACTTAAAACCAGCGATACAACTTGTCATAAGCTCAAACAATATTCATTTAATCCTAAAATGCAATCTTTTCACTCTAAAAGCCCACCCTGTCAGTGCTTTCTCTTGGTCTAGCGCCATAAAGCAATAAGGTTATACAGGTATACTGTATATCACCCACTGCACCTTATTAATGCAGACTCATATATTTGAAAGAACCTATTCCTTAAAATACACTTCTAATATATTCTGAGCAACAATAAGTGAATATACTGTGTAACCGTTTAAATAAAGTCCATAGTTCGATATCCGAGTTCTGTAGTAAATTCATTTTTTTTTTACAATTTTTCTCTTAAATGGTGCGTGATGGAAAATTTTCAAGTTTAGATCCATTATCAGCACACAAAATTTGATCTAAAACGACTATTTTCACCCTTGTGACAAAAACCTTGTTGACTAGTGTAATTATTGTTACAAACAATATTTGTTTATATAGATTATTAGTGAAATGTGTTAGTAATAATCAGCGATATAGGCCTATGCAATAGAGGGCGAAAGGAACTGTCCACTCTACACTATTATCTTCTGGCTTAATTGATGAGTTATGCCTTATTGATGTCACTTATGGGGTTATTCCAGTTCACTAAAAATAAGTGAAATAAAGACGAAGGAATATGTTAGATGCAATAATGATTTTGGGAAGAAAACAAGTCTTTATCTTTCTCTTTAGACATATTTTCAATTGCTGTATTCATGTGCGAGTATACTGTGTATTTTTTTTCCTGTGATGTGAGTTATCGATTATCTAGATTCTTTATACAATTTTTTCTTGTTATTCCTAAGGATCATCTTAGATATTTTTTTCAGGACATTACTATATGCTTTTGTGCTTTAAATGCTTAATTCGATACAATTGAATGCTACTGTTTTCCTCGTAGAAGTTGTCTTCATTTACTAACACTTTGAATCAGCCTTTTACGTCAGAGTTTATTGCGAGATGTTAAAGCCACATTGCAAATACTTCCAGCTTCACAGAAATACCGCAAGTCATAAGCTACTATGAGTACCTCTACTTACTTACAGTTCTCGGAATCTGTACAAGAAACATAGCACAAGATTCAGACTTATCCGAATACAAAGCATTTGACGGTACAAAAGGAGGGATTTAAGGCGAACAAACAGTACATATTTTGTGATTTAAATTGAAGAAAGGGAGTCTCTAATCATGAATGGGGACTCTTCAACAATCCTTCCGAAATTCAGCCTTTAGATGTCGATAATGATTTACAGTTAGAATTAATCTACTTGCAAAACACACCAATACGCAATTCAGGAAACTTAGGTCTGAAATCGTACACTTCATTGTCTGATAATTTATTTCCTAATCTTCGCCAATTTGCGCGTCGTGTGGTAACAATATTTGGGTCGACATACATTTGTGAACATTTTTCTCAAAGTTAAATAACAATAAAACAATCACAAGAACTAAAATTAGTGACAGACATTTAGTGTTAGTGTTACGTCTGTGTTCTTCGGAGAGAGAGCCCGAAATTGACAAACTTGTGGACAAGAAACAATGTCAAGCAGCAAAAGGAAAAAAAAAAAACACAATGAAGGGTGAGTGAATTATTCAGTTATACCGTAGATTCATTCCATTAAATGATACGTTAGTTGCACTAAAAATAATAAATTTTATACACAAAAACAGTTTACGTTACTTAACTTGAAGTTGCACTGCTACAACATATACATACAAAGTTGATATTTTAAACATGATATTAACAACATTCTTATTACGATTTATTTCTATCACTAACGAGCAACATTTATGGAATGATCCAGTAGATAAAACGCTATTATTATCATCATCATCATCATCATCATCAAGCATCCTCATATAGGCCTACATTCATTGTTCTTCAGAGTTTATCAAGTGCAAATCTAAAATGAGCTCCTAATAAATTGGTAAGATGTATAAAAGTTATCGAACCATCACAGTTATAGGCCCTATTTTATTTTTACTATATATCAATGACTTATTAAAAATTGACTTACTAACAATACAATGGTGTTCATTATTCTTATGTAGATGACACAGTTTTACTTTTTGGTGGAAAAACCTGGTATGATGCATATAATAATTCAAATAATGGACGGTTTGACATAATTAATTATCTTTCTATCAACGAAAATAAAACCATAGTTATTCCATTCTCATTATCTGAAAAATGTAACAAACCACCTACATCTATAGGGTAAACATTGGTAATTTCGTGGCAGTGGTTATTTCGTGATACTTTTTCTTTGCTCTTTTGTGAACTAACCAAAGGTGTTACGAGATCCAAATTTCCACCAAGGGATTGCATATGTTGTCCAGTTTCCAGAAACATACAGCTAAGCTTTGTGTGACTATTGTAGTTGCTTCAGTGAGCTTTTATGTTTGGAGAGAGCAAGTTTGCGTCGACTTCTCAGGCATACAAATTTTGTGGATGTTTGTAATTACATTACTGGCTTATTACTAAAGGTAAGCATATGATATTTGGTACAAATATTTATTGTATCTTCATGAAATTTTAGGTAATGTTTTTGGAATTTTAGATACATTTGTAGTCGCCATATAGGCTTAGCTTTACTGATAGAAATCTTAGCTGTTTGAGGCGAAATTTTGTTGAGCATTAAGTGTTACAATTTCTAAAATTTTATAAAATGTATTACAATAGGAATTTTAGAAATCTGAAGGCAAGATGTGGTAACAAAAAAAGAAAATGAAGACGCAATCGGTTCAGTATAGCTTCTGTTTGATTTGTTATCATGCTAAGTGTCAATGATACGTGCTAGAAGACTTGTAAGAATTGTGACAGAAGATGAAACATGGCTCCACCATTTTGGACCGGAGACAGGCAGACAATGGAGTGGCATCATGCAAATTCACCAAAGACATAGAAATTCAAAAGTACACCTTTGGCAGGAAACGTTATGGCTATTGTGTTTTTCGATTCAGAAGGACTCTTGCTTGTGGACATCATGCCACACGGAACCACCATTAATTCTGACGGGTATGTTGCAACTCTCAAGAAACTTCAAGCTTGACTGAGTCGTGTTTACGACATCGGGAGAAGCAGGATGTTCTGTTATTGCACGACAACGCACAGCCATATGTCAGTCACAAGACCACAAACCAGATCAGAAAATTCAGATAGACAACACTGAAACATCCGCCTTACAGTCCTGAACTGGCACCGTGCGATTACCATCTCTTTGGTAAACTGAAGGATCCCTTCGCGGAACGAGGTTAGAAGATGACTCCCTTGTGCACGCTGCTAAAGAGTGGCTCAGACGTGTTGGTCCAGACTTTTACCGTGCTGGTCTACAGGCCCTCGTTCCTGGGTTACGTAAGGCAGTTGAAAGGGACAGGGATTATGTGGAAAAGTGACATTTTGTTCCTTAAGGATGCATCTACATTCTGTGAAAATAGCAAAGCTGTAGGATAAAAATATAATTTTTAAACAAACGTTATGCATTACTTTTGGAGTTACCCTAGTAGGCCTAATATAGGCTATAGTAAAGTCCGTAATAAAAGTGTTCACCCTCTCAGGGCAAAGAAAATCCCTTTTCAATTTCAATTTTTACTTTGATTTCATTCTTATTATGTGTTGATATGTATTTCTATGTTTTCTTGCTATGAATATTAGACGGAATTACTATGTTTGAAGTCTTGTAACAAGAAATGAGAATTTCATTTGACTTTAATGAATTTTTCCACAATTCTTCTACCTCTCATGAAATTATCAATGCAATATCACGAAATTACCAAGGTTATCACGAAATAACCAATCTTTCAGCTTAAGTTGTAAAAGTGGTTTCTGGCACATATTCAAGACCGTATCCAATCTTTTATGTCTCCAGATTTGTACAGCAAGTTATCGTCTTGTAGATGAAAAAATCGGAATAAGGATATATTTACACATTTGCATTTTAAATTAGTTTTCATGAAATTATCACGAAATTACTAATGTTTACCCTATTAGTATTAAATTACGTAACTCTAATTGTTGCCTTATACTTGTAAATGTCCAATTATTAAGGAGTCCTCTGAAGTTAAGTATTTAGGTATAATTTTGACAATCATTTAAAATGGAACTAACACATTAATTACCTTTGTAATAAATTACGTAAAATAATATATTATCTTGTTTTATTGAGAAATTACTTGTCAATAAGTTTATTACGCACAATATAATTAACTTTATTGCAATCGGTAATTATGTATGGAATTATAAGATGGGGGTAGCTTATTTAAATCCAAATTTAATCCACTTTATTTATTACAGAAGAAAATAATTAAAATATTTCTTCATAAACCTATTGATTTTCCATCTCAAAAATTGTTTTTAGACTTTAATGTTCTTAATATAAGACAAATTTATTATATTGTAAGTTATTAATAAAATACATACATAAAATTCGAAATAATTTTGAATTGTATTTATTTATTTATTTATTTATTCTGGTAGTGTTAAGGTAATGAGGCTTCTCTTCCACACTACCAGAAGTGAAATACATAATGAAACAATGACAAAAATAGTAAAGTCATACTTAAATATAAAAATCATTTTCATGCACATTAACAAGCTTACACGGGCTATAATGAAATATTAACTAAACATGATACATAATTAAATTATTTACAATTCATATCCTAATAATAATTTATGATAGGCCTAAATGACAATTTATTTTTTATTGGGTTATTTTACG
Organism: Periplaneta americana; assembly: GCF_040183065.1. Lineage (NCBI taxonomy): Eukaryota > Metazoa > Arthropoda > Insecta > Blattodea > Blattidae > Periplaneta > Periplaneta americana. Next base: position 151,419,888 of record NC_091124.1, on the reverse strand, counting down.
ACGCTGTATCAACATCTAGGTTATTTAGCGTCTGAATGATATGAAGGTGATAATGCCGGTGAAATGAGTCCGGGGTCCAGCACCGAAAGTATGACAATTTATATACACACAGAATAACCTATAAAAATCGGCTTCATCGATTTCATGTAAATGTATGTAATTCTTAATTGAAATTGATTAACTGTTCGGTAATCTCTGACATGAAAAGGTAAGGAGTTCCATAGGCGACAAATTGACACTGTGAAAGAGAATGAATAGAAAGAGGTACGGTGACGAGAAATGAATAATACGGCCTGATGTTGATTCTGTAACGTTGTAAGATATTCAAAGCAGTTTCTCAGATATTTTGGAGTAGAAGTGAATAATATTCTAAACAGAACAGATAAAAAATGTGCTATTCTACGTCCCTTTAAGCGGACCCATGAATTAACTTCAAAAGATGGCGTTATATAGTCACATTTACGAATATTGCAGATGAAGCGGACACACACACATACATTATGAACATGTTATAGTCTTTCAACTAAATTAACAGTTATATTTGTCAAGAGAGAATCGCAGTAATCAAAATGGGGCATCACTAGCGATTGAATAATGTTTCTTTTTGTGGAAAGAGGCAGAAAGTTTCGCAAATGATTTAGAAAGTGGAGCAATGAAAATATTTTCTTACTGATGTGAGTTACTTGACTATTCCAGTTTAGATCTCTGTTCATTAATAATCCAAGATTTTTTACAATGACGGTATACTTAATAAACGACCCATTTATTGACAGTCTTGGTACGGTTTTGTTGTCAATTGTACTGAGTAAGCGCTGATGTCCCATTAAAATTGCCTGCGTGCCCTGTATCAGTTAGTTCATCAGGACGAAAGTGTATATAGATCTGTAAATCGTCAGCAAACAGGTGTATCTGCAGTGATTTATGGTTTTAGTATTCGCATAGTTATGCAACAAAAGGTATGAATTCTTTAAGATTGTTTGAACCAAAATGCAACACTACTACAGTATTTAATCTTAGTAGTAATTTAGGCCCAAGTATACATAACAAATTTATATTTAAATATCCTAATTTTGTCAAGTCTAAAAGTTATGTATGGATTTTATAAAAACTGAAAAATTGTACATTTAAATTTATATATTCTTATTGCGTAGTAGACATAAGACAAATTGTATTATATACTTCTTAATTTCAATTCAAGAATCCGCCCCTGAGCACGAGTTCTACTCTTTCAGGGGCGAGCTAAAGTTTTTCTGTTTATTTATATTTTATGTTACAATCATTAGTAAAATAAATAAATCAGCCGCTGCATTAGTGGCTTCGCTTTTGTTTACTATCATTCGCCTGGTCTGCCTGCTACCTGTGTTGAACCGTTGCACGGTAAGGGAGGAATGAAGACTCTGCAATTCATAGCTCGAGAGCGCTGTTCGACATCCCTGGTCTAACAGCTGTGCCTACATAAACCAAAAGAATTAAAGTCTACTTGGCCATGCCACTTTTCGAACGGCGCAGCGTCTTACTAAGCGAAACCTGTTTCTCGGCGCAGACTCACTCTCGTTACATTCTCATCAACATGACTGGATTTCGGAGCGAATGTTTACGACCTCGTTAATATGCGACACATCTACGCTCTGCAGCCACTACCCCCTCCTCGCCATATTTATATTCTTACGAAATGAAATCATCGGTGCGAGAAGCCAGATCGCACGGAGCCCGAATGAATTTTCCATAATCCACTTAGCCCGCAGTCGATGTTTGCCCACATCTCTAACACCTGCAGTGCATTAAGGTATAGCGGCGAGGTAAGATACGATCTTTAAACACCGCCTGCCAGCTCACGACGACGAAAAATCAGTTCCACTGTATTACGCACGCTGCCTGTGTGTCCCGTCATAACGCCACAGGATTACACAGAGCGGTATCGACCGCCTTGTAAGATACAGTCAAATTTCAGTCAGCTATCGAATAGCGTTTCAACCAATGCACCCTCTTCATGGAAGATTGGAAGTATTTCCTGTAACAGAATATCTCGAGTATAACATACACGATTTATTTTGTATTTCAATACACGTCTACCATTAATAAATTCATTCAGTGTTCTGCCCGAGGGCAGGTCTTTCACAGAAAACCCAGCATACCAGAGGCGGCTCCTCAGGGCAGGCAGGGTAGGCTAAGCCTACCTCAACACATTTAGAAAAACCTAAAAGTGGATATTTATTAACTACCCCAACACATTTGGAAAACCTTATATAATTATATACTCTTGTCTAGGTGCTTAGAAATTCTTCAATTAACTATGAATGGGATTTTTTGAGGGTTAGTTGGACGTTGCTTACTACTGGCAGTTCGATTTATGCGACAAGAATACACTGGACAGATCACGATGCGTCAGAAGGTAGGCACAAGCGAAGTTAGCCGACCTTCCACGTAACTTCAAAGCTGGCCCTGGAGTAAGCATTAAAAGAGATCGCTATTCTAAATGCTTTCTTAGCGCATGCGTTCTATGCTGAAGCCAGCGCGCTAGAATTCTGCATGCCCTAACGAGAACCCACGAGCATTATCGAACACCTACGATTTGCGAAATTTCTGTTTGAAAGTCTCACGAGTTGGAACGTAGATTGTTACGAGTAGTATAACAGTTTTTAAACAGTGTGTTTTAAAAGATGTTTTTTTAACAGTGTATTTTAGAAAATGTGATTTTTGCAAGTACGTACTGTATATTAATGTTACGTATATTTGGTGATTTATAGTTAATGTAAGTGATAACAATAATATTATATTATGACTGATATAATAAGTAAACTGTTACGTTGTCCGTTTTCGCTTCGTAATGACATTGAAAAGAGAAGTATTTTGGACAATGGACGACCCACTCCTGCATTAAGCTCTATTGTTCATAAAGTCAGTGCTAAAGGTGCAAGAAAATTTAATCCTTCATGGTATGAAACACTATGAAATGGAAATATAAAAATTGGAGGTTTATCTTTCGATAAGGTGGAAAAATTCAAATATCTTGGAGCAACAGTAACAAATATAAATGATACTCGGGAGGAAATTAAACACAGAATAAATATGGGAAATGCCTGTTATTATTCGATTGAGAAGCTTTTGTCATCCAGTCGGCTGTCAAAAAATCTGAAAGTTAGAATTTATAAAACAGTTATATTACCGGTTGTTCTGTATGATAGTGAAACTTGGACTCTCACTTTGAGAGAGGAACATAGGTTAAGGGTGTTTGAGAATAAGGTTCTTAGGAAAATATTTGGGGCTAAGAGGGATGAAGTTACAGGAGAATGGAGAAAGTTACATAACGCAGAACTGCACGCATTGTATTCTTCACCTGACATAATTAGGAACATTAAATCCAGACGTTTGAAATGGGCAGGGCATGTAGCACGTATGGGCGAATCCAGAAATGCATATAGAGTGTTAGTTGGGAGGCCGGAGGAAAAAAGACATTTGGGGAGGTCGAGACGTAGATGGGAGGATAATATTAAAATGGATTTTAGGGAGGTGGGATATGATGATAGAGACTGGATTAATCTTGCACAGTGTAGGGACCGATGGCGGGCTTACGTGAGGGCGGCAATGAACCTGCGGATTCTTTAAAAGCCATTTGTAAGTAAGTATGGTATGAAACACATAAATGGCTAACAGGAAGTGAAGTTAAAGCTAAGCTGTAGGTGGTCACGTTTGTTATTGTAATCTAAAGAAGGTACTTGGAATCAGATCATATTTGTAACTCGGTAAGTCTAAAGAGACTTGAAAAGAATTTTAATCCAATTTCGGAAATGTTGTCTGAACAACAAGGGTTGCAAGACAACAGTATTACAATAAACTAGAAAAAACCGACAAATTATGAGACGGCTCATTGATGTAACAGTATTGTTATGTAAGCAAGAGTTAAATTTTCGGGGGGCATGATGAAAGCGAGCTGTCATTGAATCGCGGGAATTACATAAAAATGTTCTGTAAATTTTGCCTACCCTGGACATTTGATTACGAGCCGCCACTGCAGCATACTCCAGTCTTTCCTATTTTCTACCTTCCCTTTTTGTCTCCACATATGATCCGTGTATCTTAATGTCGTCTATCATCTGAAATCTTCTTCTGCCCCGAACTCTTCTACCGTTCACCATTCCTTTCAGTACATCCTTCAGTAGGCAGTTTCTTTTCAACAGTGTCCCAACCAATTCCTTTTCCTCTTTCTGATCAGTTTCAGAATCATTCTTTCTTCACCACTCTTTCCAACACAGCTTCATTTCTTATTCTGTCTGTCAACTTCACACATTCCATTCTTCGCCATATCCACATTTCAAAATGCTTCCAGTCGCTTCTTTTCACTTAGTCGTAATGTCCATGTTTCTGCCCCACACTCCATTCAAGGCATTTCACTAGTCTCTTCCTTAGTTATTTTTCCAGATGTCAGCAGAAGATGCTCCTTTTCTATTAAAAACTTCCTTGGCCATTGCTATCCTCCTTTTGACATCCTGGCAGCACTCATATTACTGCTCATAGTACACCCCAAGTATTTGAAGCTGTTCACTTGCTCTACTGCCTTATTTAGAATTCGCAAGTTTACCTTCTTCATTTACTTCCTTTATTTTTCTTCTTATGGCCATGGTAATCATCTTATTTGCATTTATCTTCATCCCATAATGGTCACAGCTGTCATTTCGCTCCAGTAGCATATCCCTTAATATCGTCTCCCCTTCCGGTAATAACGCCATATTATCAACAAATCTTATGTACTTTATTTTTCTTCGTCCTATTGTCACTTTTCCCATGTTCTGAAAACAGTTCTTTACTAAATCCTCCAAGTAGTTCTTGAACAAGGTAGGTGATAAAGGGCATTCTTCACGTACTCCTCTCCCAATTTCACTTCCTTCTGACATTTCTTCTCCTGTCCTGTGTTTGACTCGTTGTTTCATATAAAAATTACTGAACAGCCTTCTCTCTTTCCAATCCAAACCTATTTTTTTTTATTATCCCCATCAGTTTATTCCAATTCACTCTGTCTAGGTCCAAAAATACTATATACACTTCTTTATTCTTGTCTAGTTACTTTTCGCCAATTGTTAGGCTTTGGCATATTTTATTTTCTAGTATTTTCTAAATCATAAACTTGTTACAACTCTTTGTGACGTTTGGTCAGTATGACATGAATATGAAGTCTGTAAAATAATTAAAGTTTTTCCAGTGGAAATATAATCTTATTATTCAAAGTACAGAGGAAATTACACTATTAAAAGTAGAATGGAATTGACAACAAAACCTATAAGAAAACGTTCAAGGGATGCATTGGTATTCTGAAGTTTCAGTCACAAGAATAGCATGTTGAGGAATAAATTACTAGTAGTCATTTTATTGTTATATACTGCCGAAAAAATGTATTGACTACATTTTCCTTGGTTATAGCGTAGAAAAGTTTTGTGTTGCATAGTATGGGAAAATGACACAGGCTGAAGGAACGTTAACGTTAGAGTGTAGTATACAATTGACTTCCACACGATGCAGTTCAGTTTAATACGTGGCAATGCAGTACCATTACAGAGAAAATCTTCATTTATAATACGGATATAATGAAGAAAATATAATTACATAAAGTGTTGTGACATAATTCTACGGAAGTAATTATCCTGAAGTTCAACAGTCATCTCATTCAACAATGTTGAATTTAGTGAAAAAATAATACTCGATGACATAAACTGTATACTATAAGAATCTCCCACGAAATCATTAAGAAAACTCATTAGACAGGTATATTCAAGATACCAGCTTGGAAAGAGATTAAATTATTAAAAGTAAAGCCTTAAAACGACAGTCGTTCATAAGTTTAATGAAGCGGACTATGTTCCCAATGTTGAATTCTATTGATAGAAACGAAATGTAGCGTACCTATGTCCAGAAGTCTTTTCAAAATATGTGTAATCTTTATTAGAGATGATAGTCGACAGTTCCAGAACTTATTACAAGGCAAGACCAGTGAAAATCGTATCTGTACAAATCGCGAGATTTTATTGTTGAAAGCTGACGTGTTAAAATCATCGTCAAGCGGCGAGTACAATTATTTAGTCGTGACAGTCGCCGGAGATGTGCGCCTGGGTCAGACGAGTCCATTTAGTTACGCCAAGAGGTGTTTGGGTTAGTCACTCGCTTGTATTCGGAGCAATCGGATGTTGTGCGTGCGGTATAGCAGTATATTTCTAGTACAATAGCTGTACTGCATTCCTTTACCGACTGCTCGCTTTTATCTCTACTCCGGAGCTCTCCCCACTACTCCTATTACTTCCCCTCTTTCGCGTCGCTGAGCTGTCAGGACTAAATAATCGATCTGTACATTTCGATATAATTTTCGAACGGCACCACCGCGCCATATTAAGCACAACCTGATTCCAGGCGTAGAGTACACTCGCTGCTGCTGCGACTACTAGGCCTACTCTCGTGCAATGTTCGAACATGAGAGGGAATATCAAGATACCACAGTCTAGTATATACATTCACGACGCTCAATACTTAATAAATATGCATCCATAAATAGTTGCTAACCACCAGGATCGCTACTATCGCCTCATCACAGACTCTTTCCCTAGCAGACCATAAAATCTATTGTACTTTCGATATCGTGTTCTTTTGAAAAAATTAACACCTTCCCTTCACTATTGAAATATGAAATACATAAGGTTTATATATTATTTTCATAAAATATATATTATATTCTATAAACTCACCTTCCTTAATCTTTCGGAAGAAGGATAACTCTAACCTATTTTTTCTTACAATTTATAGTACTACAAACGTCTCCTTGTCCCATATTATTATTCTAATTATTGTATTTTAGCCTTTTACAGTTATTACAACCGATAACCAACATTTCACAGTTCACATAGCTTTTCACAAAAATTCGAAATACCGATCTAGACCAGGCCGTAATGTTTGTTCGGGTTTTCTATTTCAGTGTATGGAGCTCTGTGAAATATTATATTATATCTTTATTGCGTATCATTGCTAAGCTTTATTTAGTGTAATGTGTTCATAAGTTACGTTTACTTCTTGTTGCATAATATGTTGCAGAAATAATCACAAAACTGTGTTATTTTAATGTGAAGAGAATTTTACACGATAATCTGTTCGCGTCAACATTTTAAGTTTAGAATGGAAGCTGTTTTGAGATTTAATAAAAAAGAATTTATATTGTGATTTCAATTTAGCACATCTACCTTCCTTAATTTTAGACAAAACATTTACCATACCACTCCTATGAAATTAGTGTACGTACAATTGTGTTACTTCGTCTCTTAAGTAGGCTAGTAGATAAATACAATAATTCAGTACTCAATTGTAGTATTAAAATACAGACAAATTGAATGTCCGGGGTATCATACATGACTTTATACTTAATTATAATGTATAATTGCGAATTTAGGAATATAAGTTAAAAATAGTAAACATAACCTATAATTTTCATATGAATGGCAAGGAATTGGAGATCACTAAATTTAGACAGAAAGGGGCAACTGGTACAGTAAACATAACCTATAATTTCAACATATCTAAATATCCGTGCGGTGCAATTGAAAATTATTGAATCGTGCATAAATGAATGTAGAAGAATTTCGCAATATTTAATCGAAATAAAGGCAGGTATTACACATACGAACAACGTAATTTTCACACCATAAATAATATTACATCTTAAATCGCAAGTGAATTATGTCTGAAGTGTCTCATAATGATTGTTTTAAATTTTATTAATGCAATTACACTACATTTTAGAGAAACATATGTTACTGTTTATGCATTCCAACTAATTTATATGGTTGAAACGCCGCCCTTCGTGATCGGGTTAAGCGAGTTACATGGTCTGCCTTACGGCCTGTATTAGATCACGATGGCTGTGGCACAGTCTATTGTTCCTAGTACTCACAGCGCTCCAAGCGGCTAGCAACTATCGCGAGAATTGCAAAAAAAAATCATCCCAAGCTTCGTGACTGTATATAGTAGGCTGTCAAGATACTACAAACTTCGCCCTAATCCACAGGCATTCAACAATACGTAGAAGTGAAGCATGTAAATTAGGCCTAATATAACCGAATTGGTTAAAAACCGTTAAGAGACCTTACGTTCGGTTCATGTTTGTCGAGTCTTTGAAGAACCAAAGTTTCCTTCGCGTTTGTTCAATCTTTTCCCTTCCTCTTGTTCGGTGCATTTCTCCTTAGTTTCTCCTCTCCTGTGTCCTTATGCTTTCGCTGCGTAAGGATGTCAGGCACACATCTTGCGAAGTTACGCACAGTAATTAGTATAGGTATTTTTTTATTATTAATGACTAAATATTCACAAAAATATATGTATAAGTAAATCAAACAAAATGTAGGCTATTTTTAAAAACGCATGTGTTCATAACACCGACAACTATCATGCAATGTCCATAATGAGACGAAACCAAGACATTACAAGCTTTGTCATTTCATATGAAAAACTAAATGCAAGATCTATGCTAAATCCTTAAGCGGGTTATATATGAAGAACCGCGAATATTTTATGACAAGGTAGAACAAACACGTCAGGTCTTCTTCTGCAGACCAAACATAAGCGAATATCGAACTTCGCCATACTGGACAAAGTGAATCGAATATAGTGTTTGTCAAGCACGACGATAATGGACAATATGATATTGGGTATTTATTGCATTATATAAAATATTGCATTATTCCTTAACAATGATTGTTTCATTTTCATAACACAATATTACAAATTATAATTTCCAACCTTTCTATAAATAAAATATTCATTTTCATGCATTATTTTAGCGTATGTAGTTATACGCTAAAATAATGCATGAAAATGAATATTTTATTTATAGAAAGGTTGGAAATTATAATTTCTAATATTGTGTTATGAAAATGAAACAATCATTGTTAAGGAATAATGCAATATTTTATATAATGCAGTTCATGTTATTCTACTTTCATCATCCGGCTGCAAAAGGGTACCTGTCGGATACAGGGGGGAGAGCCATTAATCCTTAACATCGAAGGCTTTAAGGAACCAACCTGGACAAATACCCAATGTCCCATCCCTACCTTCCCGTGGTGCAGCTGTTAGTAAGCATAATTGTACAAGCTGAACTAAAGGGAGGGGCTACTCATCAATTAGCACTGGTCAGCTTGATGAGTTAATGACTGAATTTGGTATAATTTTCCTCTATTCAATATCTAATTCCCTCTTTACCCTTTCCTATCCAGTCCTCTGACTGAACTCTTACTTTCTTCGACCCCGACGGCATTAGAACATTCGAGGCCTAGGGGTTCATTTCCCTTTCCTTCCTCCTCTTTCTACTTTTCTGTTCCTAGTGGTGACCTGCTATGGCACTAAAATCGTCCTCCAGTGGCTTAAGGAGGGAAAGCTGGTGATCAACAAGATCTCCCAGCTAGGTCCAATGGACCCGTCGACCAACAGCAGGTGTGGTCCTCCAGACATTCTGGGGGTTGTGTGTGAATGAAGTAGCCACCAAAATGTTAAAATATGGTGTTCACTTAAATCGGCTACAATTTGCCATTTTCACTCCAATATGAGACTTTGGAAATTGGCATAACCTGCATGAGTATCATAATCCACAGTTAATTCCCGATTTACCACGAAAATCGTCTGTAGCTGCATTTAGATTGGCAACAGGCCATGACTGCATAGAACTGGAATTTATCAGTCCTCTAACTGCCCATTGTGCAACTCAAACCAAGAAATGGATTCGGAAGACCTCAAAATCTGTGCTTCAGTGGCTGGCCATGTTAATATCTTTGAAAATTATTGGAGTGCAAGAGGTCAAATGACTTTATTGTCAAACGCCTGGCATTAGAAAACAACAGCAACTTTCATCATCCGTATAGTCACACATCTATTGCTATTGAGCAACTGTGATTTATTTGAATGTTATGTGAAGAATGTCGGTAGTTCATATAGTAAACACTGTCATGTATGTATTATAAAAAGTATTGACTTACTTATTTGTGTATTGCTTGCTGTTTATGTTTAATCATAACGTTGTAATAAAATAGTACATTATGCAACGAGCCTATAATGGTAGTAATTAAGACAATAGGATGTTTGTGAAACGAGCGCAAGCGAGTTTCATAATTTTCATACGAACGTCTTAAATACCATTATAGGCAAGTTTCATACGACTTTTTATGCACGACCATATTTCTAACTTGAAATTATTCATAATAATAATAATAATAATAATAATAATAATATTATTATTATTATTATTATTATTATTAATGAATTATTTTGTATTACAATCTTTGTATAATTTCTGTCACGATTATTCTATTATTCAAATCAAGATTTCAGGTATAACTCCCTGTAAAGTTGATTTCAATAATTTCGAGGGAAAAATTGTTCCGGAGCCGGGTATCGAACCCGGGACCTTTGGTTTAACGTACCAACGCTCTACCACTGAGCTACCCGGGAACTCTAACCGACACCGATCCATTATTCTATTATTATTATTATTATTATTATTATTATTATTATTATTATTATTATTATTGTTGTTGTTACTATTATTTAAATCATCATCATTATTATTTGAACCCTGTAAAATTTATGTAGACTACTGGACTGTACCCGAGCACGAGCATATGCTAATCTCGGGTATCTATTCGCATGTATTCAATTCAAATGTAAATTGTAAATAAATTTGAAATATATTTGAAATGTTATTGTTATGTGAGTGAGTGCAATAGCCTACCTCATAAATTGTGAGATGTGCGCAAACGCGAAAGTATTGATTTTTTTCCGGGAAACGAATGTCAACGACCTTGATATAATCTAGAGAGTAAGATAAACATTAATTGAATTCGACACTGAGAAACGAGATGACAAATTGAATTTATTTGAATATTATTTACAATTAACGCTAGTTATTATAGTAACAGAACATAACCTTCTGCGACAGTATTGGATTTCGAGCCTCCCTGACGTTTCGCTAGTTGTCTTTCGATTGCATATCCGAGAATAATCGAAAACCTGAACTTTAATAAATAGGTGTACTTTAATGACATGCATTAAAGGGCTGCTACAAGGTGTAAAATTACTACATTTCGGCATGGTCGATCATAAATTATCTATACTTACAACTATATAACACTTCACAAGATCTGTTTCAAATCCTTACACAGCTAAAGCACGAAAAGGGAAGGTCCACCAACTTTATAGGGCAAGTTCTAACGAACATGATATATCTGCTTCCGCAAAGCGAGCTTGGTTTTACAGAGACTCGGAAAACTTGAAACTAACATAGCGCCTGTAATGCATGACACTAACTACCACCACAACCACCACCACCAATACTACTATTCCTAGCATTATTGCGTAATTCTGATGGTGTGACTTAGCTCCTTCTGTACTCAGAAAGATTAACTGATACCAGACTATTCACTCTTTTTTATCACAATCCGTTAAATTGATTCTATTTTTGTATTCTGTGGCATGTTTCCGTATGAGGTAGCCTACTCTAGAAGTCAGTTCCACAAGGGTCGTGGCTTTCTAAGCAAACACGTGCCTTCCGTTGCTTAGAACGTCGTTCAACACCTTATTGACATTTACCGAGAAAGGGTTTCGCACGTTAATTACTAGGAAATGAAATTTAAACGAGACGGACGTGGCTTCAACTGACGTGTGTCGTTACAGAGACCTGGGATTCAATTACCGCTGCCAGTATCAGCTACGGTGTCTCCAGCCAAAGAAACTTCGACCTAGTTATCAAAATAATCTTCACGACAACTCGAGAAAACTCCGAAATATCTCCTGAGAACTGCAAAACACAGTGAGAGACTGTAGTTCTTTAATAACATTAGTTAGCATTTGCAAAGGTTTTAATCCGTAACAAAGAGTGCTGTATTGTATAACTAACTACTCAATCCAAATGTAAAATTTATAGTATATAAAACTGTAGTCAACTGTGGTCGCTGTAAGATTATGCAGTCAAGTTACTATGAATACTCCTAAATAAAATGTGATAGGGGATATATGTAGCCCTTAGAATTGTATTAAACATTTTTTTCTTGCCGATGACGTGAATATGTTAGGGGAAAGTTCACTAAAGATTAGGCCTAGGGAAAACACGGGAATCGCAAGTAAAGCGATAGGTTTGGACGTAAATCCCGAAAAGACAAAGTATATGATTATGTCTCATGACCAGAATATTGTAAGAAATAGAAACATAAAAATTGGAGATTTATCCTTCGAAGAGATTGAACAATTCGTCGACCTGGTTGGCGAGTTGGTATAGCGCTGGCTTTCTATGCCTAAGGTTGCGGGTTCGATCCCAGGGCAGGTCGATGGCATTTAAGTGTACTTAAATGCGACAGGCTCATGTCAGTAGATTTACTGGCATGTAAAAGAACTCCTGCGGGACAAAATTCCGGCACATCCGGCGACGCTGATATAACCTCTGCAGTTGCGAGCGTCGTTAAATAAAACATAACATTGTAACACTGAACAATTCTAATATCTTGGATCAACAGTAACAAAAATATAAATGACACTCGGGAGGAAATTAAAGGCAGAATAAATATGGGAAATGCCTGTTATTATTCGGTTGAGAAGCTTTTGTCATCTAGTCTGCTGTCAAAAAATCTGAAAGATAGAATTTATAAAACAGTTGTTCTGTATGGTTGTGAAACTTGGACTCTCACTTTGAGAGAGGAACAGAGATTAAGGGTGTTTGAGAATAAGGTTCTTAGGAAAATATTTGGGGCTAAGAGGGATGAAGTTACAGGAGGATGGAGAAAGTTACACAACGCAGAACTACACGCATTGTTTTCTTCACCTGACATAATTAGGAACATTAAATCCAGACGTTTGAGATGGGCAAGGCATGTAGCACGTATGGTCGAATGTAGAGTGTTAGCGGGGAGACCGGAGAGAAAAAGACCTTTGGGGAGGCCGAGACGTAGATGGGAGGATAATATTAAAATGGACTTGAGAGGTAGGATATGATGATAGAGAGTGGATTAATCTTGCACGGGATAGGGACCGATGGCTGGCTTATGTGAGGGCAGCAATGAACCTGCGGGTTCCTCAAAAGCCATTTGTAAGTAAGTAAGTGAGTAAGTAATGTAATTTTTACGTTAGGTAGGATTGAATTTTAGGCTTAGATATACAGAATGGGTGGTAATCACTGCATCAAAATGAAACGGGTAATAGATCATAAGGAGAAATTTGAAAAATCTCAATAAATTTTTTCTCTAACATTCATTGTTTTAGAGGAAATCGCTATGTTTCTATGAAACATTTGGCAATATCACGGCTACTTCAATAACTCTAGCAAGCTCGGCCTGCACTCCTTACCTTCTCCTCCCCAGCTGCTAGTCGTAGAGATGTGACAGTGCGGTGCGTTGTGAGATTTATTTTAACGATTTTCGCAATTATTCAATTTAAATTCATGGCTAAACGGTTTCATTTTCAAAAAAAAAAAAAGATTCAAGATCTTAATTCCTCACATTATATTTACCCATCTGCTTGTATAGCAATCAACCATTTCTCTTGGGCCATTACCGCAATAGAGCACTGAAAAATTGGGCAAAGATTATTTCTTCCTTTTTAAAGGTGCTTCATCGAAGGAAAAGTGTAATAAAAATTATGTTACCCGTATATTATCCTGTTAAATTTTGGTGCATCGGTCTCCTATCACCCTGCATACTACCATTGACAGATTGAGTGCATCCTATCCGATAGTTAGATAATGTAGCGAAACTAATTGCATGAAATAAGCAATAACGCAATGTATGTATGTATTTATTTACACTGCAAGTGGGCAAGCACCCGGTGGCAGTGGTATATACAATATTAACAATACACAATAAAATGATAAGCAATACACAATAAAATCTACAATACACAATACAATTTACAACACATATACAAAATGAAAAAGGGGAAATGAGAGAAGAAAAAATTAAAATGCAATCGCCATTTATGTGATCTCCAAGTCTGTTGGCCATTTGTCTCGCTCTGTTTTTCACAGTTTGTTTAAAGAAACTTAACGTAATCTTCAAGAGAAAAAGCCGTAATTGGACGTCATCTAAAAGCTGTCACATGAGGGAGAGGACCGTATGGAAAATCTTTTGGGTTATTAAATTTAATTTAGAATGAAGCGGGATAGAGAGCGTAAAAACGAGTCATGAAATTGATCTTACACTATTGTTTCCATGGTACTACAAGTGGTTCTCCGTTGTGGCTAGCGTGTGCGCTTCGCAACCAAGCGGTCCGAGGTTGGAGTCCAGCGCCGGCAATGGAACAAATTTATATTTCATCTAAAAGACTGGTTTTTTGTCCGTTGTCCGTTGATATTTCACTTGTGGTTCTGCGTCATGCCGATACCATGATTAGGGAGGTCCGCCTAGTCTAGTGTACGATCAAATCTTACCTCATATGACAGAAAGAAGTAAATCCAAAATTTAAATTTTGAGATATGATGAGACGCATGTTCCACTTTACATACAACTTTGCGACTTATTTTCTTTTAATACCGAAATATATAGGCAACTATCCATCTGTGGAATTCGGGAGTACCAACATAAAAAACAAGCCTAAAAAACTATATATGAAGCAACCATAACCTGAAAACTCATGTTTTGGTGCTTACTTCCTTTTGCCTTCTGAAGCAAGAAATGTTTCTCTCTCACCTATCCGCAGTGGTGTGCAAGTCGAACTAAAAGGGAGAGTTAAGCAGAGCACGAAAAATAGCCTGTGGTACATTTCGGTGTTATCAATCTGTTTTGTTTATTTTGGAGCATATGAGTAATGGATACTTTACATGGATGGATTATCGGTCCATCGCACAACCCCCTCCCTGGAGGACCGGATTAGATTTCAGATAACTTCTTCTAGGCGAGTTGCGCATTTAAAGGACAAAACTAAAATTCTTTCAATCATTTATTGCCATAATACAGTGTTCTCTTAAACTGACTGAGCATATTGGGAATTCAACCAATGGCTTTCCCAAAACACACTATGAAATGTTTTATACAAAGGTCACTTACAAGTCATGGCAACTATTCATTTAGGCAAATGCGTTGTTATATAAACATTTCATTATACACATATGAAAATACATAATGTACTTTACCAATCATGTCTGTTACACGAGTTTCTCAGGAAGTATTGTAGACAAGGGAGAAGAGTAAAAATTAAGAAAATGTTATTTTATGTCATAATGTTGAGAACAATAGTTTTCATGCACATTAACACATTAAAAAAGTCTGCACACACATTAACACATTGTGAACACATTAAGATTCTTCGAAGTAATCTCCAAGGCAATTAACTGTTCGCTGCCAACGATGAGGAAGACCAGAGTTTCGTCAATGGCAATGATCCTGTTTAGCATTTTGTCGCCTTCACGTTCCTATCGTTCCAGGTTCACACGACACGTTTCGTAACGTGTCCACTTTTATTGTTCTGTTAGTGCTTGTGGCATCCATTTAGCAGCAATTTTGTGCATATGCTGATCGTGCCGTAAAATTTTATGTACAGTTGCCTGGTCAATAGATGTTTCTGCTGTCAACTCCTGTAGAGACCATCGCCTGTCGTTCTCTAAGCAACATCGGTATTAACAGTCTAGGGCGTCCCGTACGAGGTTTGTCGGTACTTTTCACTCGTCCACTTTGGGAAGCTGCTACCCATCTTCCAACAGCTTCTACGAGTTGTGCATGACATTCTCTTTTGACCAAGAAGCACTGCTATTTTTACGTATGCACGTTGTTCTAGCCGACTCACATCCATACTTGACAAACTACAAACATCAACAATGAACCGACTGACTTGCGCGCATCCCCCTTCTTCTGTCCTTGAATATCTGCAACATCTAGCGGCATCTATAAGTACTATACATCCTAATGCAAATGTTGCATATCAGACAATGTGGATTGCGATCCGGGATTCTGCGGAAAAAAATAGTTTCCATGACTTAGTAAGTGGCCCTCGTATAAAACAATTTTTATCTCCAAAAGGAAGCAAAGACGAGCAAAATTGTATGAAACTCTTTTGTATCAAATATCTCAAAGAATAACCCTCTGAGATTAATGACATTATTTACGGTTCATCCTGTATAAATATAAATACAGGTTATGGTATTGCTTTTTAATTTACTGTTCCTGCCAGTACCGCCCCCTCTAATTCTACTATCCTTCTGCAGGACATATACGATCCAGGTTAGCACTCAAAGTGGATGTTTTTGTGACCGCAGCCGGACTCTAATTACAGTACTAACTACTTGTCTTTGTGTTTTTGTGTTTTATATTTACTTCTGTAGGACTCAGAGATATCATGGATTTTATTCTCCGTGTTAAAATCTTCCAGTTTTTATTTCTACAGTTAAACAAAAACTGGTCATCATTATTATCATCATAATGTTCTGCTCAATGGCAGGTCTTTCACTGCAAATCCAGTAATCTCTAGTCTTTCCTATTTTTTGCATTTCTCTTAATCTCCAAATTAGTCTTTTGATGACCTGTTTTGGCTTCCTGCGGCAGTTTTGTTTTTTCAGAGGTCTACTTTTCGCCTACAGATGTTGTTTCTATATTATATTATTACTCTAGGCATTCTGTTCTTGCTTTTTTTTTTTTTTTTTTTTTTTTCAAATTCTGTCGAATTCAATTATTTTTGGATTTTGTCAATGATTGGTTCTGCTTTAAATTATGCTGAAATTTCCTCATTTAGTTCAAAAGTGTATATTCTAGTGGTTATCTGAAGAATCTCATTTCCACTACTTCCTATTTGTTCTTTCCTTTTTGTTTCACTGCTGTTCAGCAGATAAGGGGGAACTGGTGTATTCTATTCTTTTACTTTAGACATTTCTACAATAGATTAAACGATTTAATATTTTAAGAGTATAGTCATTATCCCCACTCAAACACCTAATAAAATTAACATGAACTAAATTTGTGCCATTCTTTTTCATTCTGAATTTCCTTACAGTACTTTTCTTTATAACTTCATTAACTTAGACAATTCTGAGTTCAGTGATTGTGTCTGTCTAAACTTAGTTTATCTTGATGATTTTCCTTTTAATTCTAATAAAGTGTCGGGCATATAAATTTCCATGTAACTGTATAAGTTTAAAATGTCGGAGTTTCATGGTGGACGTTCTGTATTACGAATGCCTTGTTCAGTTAATGAGATTACGACGAAAGAAGAAGTTTCTTCCTCACAGTTGGCGTCGCTGTAATGGATGTTTTCATAGACCGAAGTCATTTTATTACAGTTCCTTTGAATTCACTGGTGCTGAGAAGTACGATTTGCTCATTCTTTGCTTGGAAAGTGTAAAGAAGTTAGATTTCCCTTGAACAAAGGTAATTTAATTATTTAATAACTGCATCTGTTTTTATTTCCTCTTAAAGATATACTGTCAAACATTATACATCAATTTTTGTTTGCTTCTTCTGCACTTTAAGACTGTCAGTTCTCGTCATGTTTCCGATTTGACCCCAAGTTAGTTAAAACACGAAGAAAAATATAGAATTTAAAAACAGTGTAAATGACAAGATGTGACAGTAGTTTAGTTAGAAAATATGACCAAGTGGGTTAAAGTATGGAAACCTGAACATCTGAATGAGATGTCTAGGTTTAGTTGATGCTCTCACATTTTAGCTAGGCTGTGTGGGGGTAGGAATGGTGTCTTTAGCGGTACCAAGAGTAACGGCACACATTCCTAGTATAATATGTCACTGTCTTAGGCATGATTTGAAGGCGATCTTCGGTATGCAAATACCACACTATTATTTCAGCCGCCAAATTACTCTTCAAGGAACGACCACTCATATAAATTGAGGGAAAGAAGACAGAGGATGGACACCGGAAAGTTTTCTTTTCTCAATCGTACTATCAGGGACTGGAATGCTTTACCTGCAGACTTACTAAAGGTTTTATCAATAACCAAAACTGTATTTAAAATAGGCTTAAGGACTTTACTAATACACGGTAGTATATTAAAGGGTGAAATTGATATTTTGTTATTTGAAGTGTTGTATCAGTGAAGAAGTGTGTTGTGTCAGTGAAGTATGGAGTATGAAGTGTGTTGTCAGTGAAGTGTGTTGTGTAAGTGAAGTGTGTTTGTGTCAGTGAAGTTTTATATAGTAGTTTATAGTGGCAGTGCAAAGTATTTGAACAGTGAAATGTTTTTGAAGTGTTAGTGAAATCAGGATAGAATCAGTGAAATGTGTCGTAATTCCAGTGCAGTGAGTGAGTTGACAGCGAAATAAATGTAGTGCTGAAAGGTACTTGTGCAGGTATGAACATAATTGAAGAGTGCACTGCAAGAATGATGGATGTCATTTGGAATACATTTTGCAGGAGAAGCAATTGAAAGTTTGAAATGCTTAGCGCTCAAAGCTTAACTGTGATTTTCCGATCATTACTGGACAATGACTATCAGTGTTAATGCCATATAACTCTGTATGTATATTCTATATGTCTTAAGCTATGCATTGACAGTCTCGGTTCATTTTCGACAAGAAAGTGACATTAATCATTCTTGCAGTGGACTCTTCAATTATTATCATACTCGTGGGTTTTAGTTCGACCTTAGGGATAAGGTACAAATTAGATTTACTTTAATTGTTATTTTAAGTGATTGTGCTTCATTTAATATAGGATGCTCGTTATTATTATTATTGTTATTATTATTATTATTATTACTACTACTACTACTACTACTACTACTACTACTACTACTACTACTACTACTACTACTACTACTACTACTACTATTAATTAATATTAGCATTAATTATTATTATTAGTATTATTAATTTATTATTACTTGTATTTTTTATTAGTTGTGTTTATTATTAATTGTCATTATTGAGTGTAATTAGTTACCACTGCCACCGGGTATATACCCATTTACAGTGTGAATAAATACATACACATACAGACATAGGCTACTGTATTTACTCGTATTTCTCTGATTTCAAACATTACTATACAGAGCGATCCGTTTGGGTATGTATAAGAAAACTTTACTATATAATGACGACATTTTCTACTCATTGTTCGATATTTTACAAATTCACCCATCCAACGCTGTGAACTAACGGTTAGCATGTCTGACCGTGAAAACGAGCGAGCCCGGGTTCAAATTCTGGTTGGGACACGTTATCTGGTTGAGGTTTTTCTCGAGGTTTTCCCTCAACCCAATAAGAGCAAATGCTAGGTAACTTTCGGCGTTGGACCCAGGACTCAATTCACTGGCATTATCACCTTTATCTCATTCAGACGCTAGATAACCACAGCAGTTGATAAAGCGTGTAAAATTATTAATTAAAAATAAATATACACAAAACAGATCAGAGTATCGCTCTCTTTGCCCACTCCAGAGCGCAACGTGCCGAGAATTATATACACAACGCAAATCAGAACCAGGTCTAGAAAGTTGGTACCGAAACTACTAAGTTTAATGAGCTTGAACTATATCTCTACCGAATGAACAGCAATACCGCAGTTCTAAACGTCAAAAAATCAGCACAAGCATGTACAGTCAGGTGGTAACCAAACTTATCTTTGTGCCAATGGTTCATGGCCATAGAACAAGAAATATTATACGTATTATAAAAACACTAATTGTCAATTAGAACATTCGTAATTTTCAGTTTAAAATAATTTACATATAAAAATAAGAACTCATATACATAGTGATATGACTCTAGATTTCATGCAATAGTTAATATTGTACATTTTCAGTTTATCAAAGGAAATACTTCTATGTTCAGAAAAACTATTTGCATGTAAATGTTCCTTCTACGTCACAGGATGTGAGTGAAGGAAATTTGAAATGTGATGTAGTATTTCTCATTAGACTATATCATCAAGTTAACAATAGTTTTGTGAATTTAATAGTGCATATCGTATGTGGCACAACATTATAAAATCCCTTGATTCATTATAGGCCTACATATATATTGAAAATAATTATGCATACTTGATTCAGGTTCTGAAGAAGACTGTTCCTGTTCAATGCTGTGTTTCTCATGCGAAGGGGAGGTCTCCTATTTGTTGTTTCCTCAGCACAGTGTTTCTGAAGTACTATTTGTTTTATAGATTAAATTTTCACATTACATAATTTCCAATCCAGTGTTTCTCCATTTGTTACTATGAATACCAGCAAATTCTTAAAGTTCTGCATTAAACTTCTTGTGATTGTAGAATTTAACTTCTGTCACGCTGAAAACCGCTCATTAAATTGTTCAACTCCACTGCGAACGTTAGTAGGCCTACGTAATTAAACTGCTTCTCTCCTGTGCATATTATTGTAATGTAGTAACCCAAGTCTCCACCCATAGTTACTCATTTACTGTGGGTTGTTTATACGAACAGAGTGTAGTACGCCAGTACAATAGATTTACAGTATATGCCTACTCACTCAACCTGAAAACAAAACAATGTTTTGGTATGACCTTCCTAAGACTGATCATAACTTGAGAACAATCCCTCCCAACTGTGATTTATCATCTTAGACGTAATTTCTGAGAATTCTGGGATTATTATAATTCTGAAAGCAACAAAGCTGCTGGAAATTTATCCAAACACTTGTATTAATAAAACCCAAACAAAATAGACAAGTTGGTGAGGTACGATAAATTTTTATAGACGTTATCCTTTTCTGTTAACAATCGACTCAGACTGTTATTGGGTCTTGATGTCATAAGAGCACCAATAACAGCTTCTGTTTCAGGCTAAAACCAGCGTGTGGCTTATAAATGGATCTCGTGTCTTCGAACTTGTTCTATGACAACATTATTGACTCATATCTTGGAACTTTTCAGACACCATACACACCACGAAATATACTTTGCACTAATTTAACGCTTTCCAATTTAGCGAACTTTGAGACGCATTTTGTCCGTCACTGGGTAGCCTACTAACACACATTTTCGTTTTTAATCATTATGTGAATTTGTTTTATACGTTTCTCACACGACGCATACACAGTATTAGTTTCTTTACTTGTGTCATTTAACGACGCTGCATCAACTAGAAGGTTATTTAGAGTCGATGGGATTGGTGATTGCGAGATTGGCAAGATGAAGCCGATAGATTCGTCATAGATTACCTGACACTTTCCTTAAGGTTGGAGAAAACCTCGAAAAAACCCAACCATGTAATCAGCCCAAGCGGGAATCGAACCCACGTCCGAGTGTAGCCCCGGATCGCCTTAGCCGACCGAGCTATGCCGGAGATTTAAGTATGTGCAGCTTCAGATTTCCACGAATTTCAATGTGGGCTGCATCTAACAATGAAGATATACTGTATTTTCACAAAAAACGTAATTTCGAGCAAATTAATTTAGGAGGTACAGTAAAACCTTCGATTATGAGTAACTTGGTTTGTGAGTGTTCTTCAAAACGAGCGAACAATAAGGAAACATTTTTGTTTGATAAACGATGTCTTGCAATACGAGCAGCACGATTTGTATGTACCTTGTTTTGCTTGCGAGCAACAGCAAGAGACAATGGAAGGGATCTCGTCTGAGGAGAAAGAGAAGAAAAGAGCGGACGAATTTCTTGCTTCAAGTGAGATTAAAGAAGCAGTACAAAACTTTGTTCAAATTCACCACCCTGATGAGGTTGTACAAGTGAGTGCGATAAATTTGTTTAAATATAATATGTGTATTTTAAGTCATAAATATGTATATATTTTATGTAAATATTTGTACAAGGATAAGATATGTATGATTTAACTACAGCCCTAATATACCTTCGGGTAAAATAGGGTTCTATAAACTTGGAAATTCAATAAAAATTTGTTTAAAGACAACGCAATGTCACATTTCTGCAAAATCCTCAGACGAGGCAAAAGTATTGTATCACGATATAGAAATTCCCATATTTTAAGGATATAATGAATATAAATTTACTTTTTTCTCTATTGATGTAATTTTCGTGACTACTACATTTTGTCCAGATTCAAACGGATCTCTCTCTATTACTACACATTTAGTTAATTTTATAAGCAGTCAGTTCACATCAAGTCCTTAATTTTTCATAAGTTAATTCTGTCATACATGACACAAATATTTTAGCTCACTCATTCACTGACTCACTCACTTACTCACTCACTCACTCACTCACTCACTCACTCACTCACTCACTCACTCACTCACTCTGGTGGAGTTAAGGCTATCAGATCTTCTCTTCCATACCACAAGGAATACAGAATTACATAAAATAGGCCTATACATTCTTTTAGTCAACAGTCGGAAAACTGTTGGAAACTCATAATTGACTCCAATAATGCATCACTCATGAGGCAACTATGTCAGGAGCTAACGGGGTAGGGTGGGCATACAGTAAATGTCATCAACTGTTTCTGTTAATTACGATAGAATTAACATTTAAAAATTCATAGGTGGTAGACTCGATTATACGAAGAGCATGACACAAATTTATCCCGTGCGATAATAAAGAACAAACACATGACATGATATACGTCAAATTTATATAGAACGAAGGTAAATCATTATCTTCTACCTGCAAACTAACAAGCAAACATTTTGATGGGGGCAGATAAAAAGTGTATTTTTTTTCTTTCACCATGCTAATAATGTCAAAAGAAGCGTTTATACAAATTTTGGCCACTCGACCGCAATTACGAGGCCGTCCAGAAAGTGATTTTCCCTGGGGCCGTTTACAAAAAAAAGCACAACTGCATGGAAAGATTTACTGAAACAGATACAGCAATTGCTGCGCTATTTGTCAACATCTCCCCACTGGAACTGAGACATTTGTCATACCGTGGGATCAATTTTTGTATCCTTGTGTCGTAGAAGTCAGCCGACTGGGACTGGAAGCAGAGTTTGACAGCCATCTGCACCTCACTTTGGATCCCATGATAATATAACAAACGCCTCAATTTCGGTTGGGAATATGTTTAAAAATAGCTCAACATTTGCTGTGTCTGTTCCAATAAATTTTTCCAAATAAATCGTGTTTTCTTTCTGTTAACGGCCCTATGCGAACTTGTTTATTTACGACCCTCGTAATTGCGGTCGAGTGGCCAAAATTTATATAAGTAATTCTTTTGACATTATTAATATAGTGAAAGGAAAAAAAAAACATTTTTATTTTCGCCTATTAGAATGTTTGCTTGTAAGCCCATGTCCAAAGAATGTGTATAACAGCTGGAATTGCTATCATTTGAATAATTTGGTCTCCCTTCTCATATGATTTCAACGTTATTTCATTTATGTCGTATTGTGATCTAATCTTCTCTCAATAGAATCTTTCGTTGAAAAGGTACGTTAGTAAAGAATTATGAAACAAGAAAACATAGCTCAACTAAACTTGAAAGTGTAGCCGATTGCCTAGTTTGCTTAATTTTCCGCGAGAGTATTGAAAAACTAACTATTGCCAATAGAAACAGAGTGAAAGGCGAAGTTCCACAGCTGTGGAATTTAATATCGAATTTGTTTTCAACTATTCGTGGGCGGCTACGGATTCTTCGTTTCGTTGGTTATTGATTGCATTTTAACGACAGGATGTCTCCGCGAGATATGGGTTTCCTTTAAGCGCGTAGCGGTTTCGCAAAACATCGCAAAACTGCGAGGCTACACAATACAGAATCTGCGGTCCATTGTTATCCCTCAAAACCCGTCTTTTCATTCCACGAGGGATTGTATCGGTGGTTCTCAAACTGTGGTACACAATCTCCGAAGCGTCATTAATATTACTTGTCATAAATCACTACCAAAGACGTTATATAGGTATACTAGACTCACATGGAGCGCTGATGTCCTGTCCAAAATTGAAACCAGTCTGCGCATGTTTACGCCGCCATGAAACTGGTAGAAACAGCGGTAAACACTGTAGTGGCCTGCTTGTGCTGTATTTTGTCTCGGATGTTTTTTGTGAACACTGTGAAAGTGATGTAAATTGTTGTGATTACAGTATGAAATTTTATGTCTTGTAAATATTATTATAGTTGATACGAAGTGATGTGCTTTGCAAATAGTGTAAAATGGTAGTTTCCTGTTTGGCGTACAACTTCAATAACACGTGGCTTAGAGGGTCAGGAATTCCTTTTCACAAGTACACAAGCTTTAAAATAATAAAATTGAATTCTGGAGACTACATTGAAACTGTGACATATGTATATCTTAGATATCGTAGTTGAAAATTTTATAATTAGGCAACAATCTATCTTTTTCAAATTGGGTTGAAGTCCTTAGGCCTATTTAAAATTATTTTATATTTATGAGTGGTCTATGCTGTCATTTGCATAGCATATTTGTTGTTGGTTTGTTTTTACAGATATTCCTAGTGCATTATTTTTCACTGGGGGTTATAAATGCATATAGTTCACATTCAAATAACCCTTTTATATTTTGCCGGATATACGAGTGTATTATTAAAAAAAGGAAGGAATGTCATCTTATTGATATTACATGTGCATAAAATTACGTACTACCACTCCGCAAGCAATGATATATATATATATATATATATATATATAGAAAATAACAATATATTATGAAAAAAATCCACTCATAAAAGTAAGTTTTTTTTATTTTGCATAATGTGATTATGTTTAGTTTTTAGGTCTTCATGTTACCTATTATTTGCACTGTATTAGGTACCAGTAGGCTACTTTTTATAATTGATAGCATTCCCTTTATTAATTGAAGAATGACTTATAAATGCAATGCAATTTTGCTAACTTTGCACATTATATTTTGCGTGGTTACTTATGTCCTGTGGTCTAAAAGTACCGGTAATATAGTTTCCGATTCTCTAAAACTTAAAATCAGGTCTATACTAATTATCAAATTTATTTCACTTAAGAATTTGGTTATATTAAGAACTTGTGTAATCAAGATGCATGTATTTACGTCTTGTGATCTAAGAGTAATGTATGTTAATATAATTTATGCTCGACCATGCCGAAATGTAGTAATTATAGACCTGGTAGCAGTCCTTTAATGCATGTCATTAAAGTACACCTATTCATTAAAGTTCAGGTTTTCGATTATTCTCGGATATGCAATCGAAAGATAACGAGGGAAACGTAACAGAGGCTGGAAATCCAATACTGTCGCAGAAGATTATGTTCTGTTATTATAATAATTAGCCTTAATTGTAAATAATATTCAAATAAATTCAATTTTCCATCTCGTTTTTCAATTCTAAATCAATTTCCAGGTTATATCAAAATTAGTTCATGTTATTCTCTACATTACATCAAGGTCAATGACATTATTGTTCCTCGGAAAAAATCAATACTTTCTCGTCTGCGCACATCTCACAATTTACGACCGATGGACAAGGTCACTTCCGATCTTCAGTCAGATACAAATAAAATGAATACTTCTGAATAATTTCAAGTTAGAAATATGGTCTAGCATAAAAAGCCGTATGAAACTTGCCTAAAATGGTCGCTCGTATGAAAATTATGAAACTCGCTTGCGCTCGTTTCATAAACAAACATACTCGCGTCTTAATTACTATCATCATAGACTCGTTGCATAATGTACTATTTCGATTCCCTGAAACCTAACAATATACTGATTAACATAAAATTATACATTATATAATGTGTATTGTGCAGACCTATTTATGGATGTATGAGCATGTTTTCTATCAATTCCTGCGTACGTATTTTCTTTCCTTTAATGCTCTGACCCATAACAATGAAACTTTGAATGTATTTATTTCGTTCTGATTTTACGTTTAACGTCGAAAATGGAAATAATCTGTCAATTTTAGATCATCACAGCGTTAAATTGTGTGATTTACGTACTGCAATTATGCATCTGCTCTCCAACATCATGGCAGCAAGCGCAGCGTTCAATTTGCCCCGGTTTCCTAGTTCCGCGCAGCCGAGACTGTAGGGGCTTGTTCACTACCAACACCAAAATACCACCACCACCACCACCACCACCACCACCACCAAACTACTAATAATAATAGCCCTTCGAATATACAGTATAAGTACATAGTGGACCATTATATGGCACAGTGTTCCGCAACCTTTTTTAATCTTTGGCACACCAAAGTTAACTCCTAATTCATACTGGCACACCTACATTTTCAAACACAGAATTTTTACGGAAACAGGGAAATTAATAATATTTGGGGTAACCATAAATGCTGCTTTTAAACAGAACACAAATATAATCATTAAATATGCGTATATTACTTTGCTAAAATATATTCTTATCATACATAATTATATGAATAAATCCACATTCAATAACATTCTCACTTATTTTAACTCCAAATGTAGTCGCATTCAGTTAAAGGATGTAAAGTGATTTACAAAACCTACAGTCAAAGAACTCAAAATATTAATAAAACAAAAAAAAAAATCATTAAAATGCATACGTGTTAGTGAGATATTTGAGCCTGTTTTGTTGCACATATCAAAGCAATCCTTGGAGCAACTGATGACAAAGTAACTTTCATTTCTCCATCTACTACCTGCAGTCACTTGCGTTATTCAGTTTTGATATCATTTAATGCTGAGAAGCCAAGTTCACATAAATATGTGGTTGAAAATGACAGAAGCATATTCAGTCTTTAACGAGAGCCAGAACGTGTTCAGCGGAAACACGGAGAATTTAATTTTAAGGGTTTTGTCTGCTCTCAAGGCGATCAACTCTTCCCGGGCTTGTGAAGATAGAGACGTTTCAGTGTCACTTGTATTGAAGAGATCGCGAATCCAGTCCCATTCATGACCGTAAGTAGGAAAATATTCTCCGAACTTGTCGTGAAGAACTTTTAAGTGCTCTACGATTAACCGAATGAACGTGACATCAACTCCTAAAGATAACAAATTTTCAAACATTTCACATGAACCACTTTCAAGATATTCCAACCACAACTTCAATTTTCCTCTGAAACCTTCAATTTTACCCGTAGTGCTTAAGATATTCTCCTCTTTACCTTGCATTTTTCTGTTCAGTTCATTTAAATGGGAAAGGATATCTGACAAATAAGCTAATTTAGATACTCAGTTTTAGTCTGAAAATAATGCAGCAAGTACATGATTATGGGAGGTTAGAAATGCTTTTAGCCCTTCATGAAGTTCAAAAACTTTCGAGAGTGCTTTTCCGCGTGACAATCATCTAACTTCAGTGTGAAACGGAAGAGACATGTGATCAGAACCTATTTCTTGACTAGAGACTGAAAACAGGCGCGAATTAAGCGGACGTGACTTCACAAAATTAAGAATTTAATAACGTCGTCTAGGACTGACTTAAGAGGAACCGGCAATGTTTTGGCAACAATCAATTCTCGATGTAGAAAACAGTGATCGAATCATATTTTAGGATTAATCTCCCGGATTTTAGCTTTGAAACATTTCAGTTTTCGAGTCATCGCCACAGCTCTATCCGTGCAGACACTCACACATTCTTCCCACGTTAAATTATTTCCCTGAATGTATGTATCTGTAACGCGACGGCACACTACTTTAGATTTTTCGTAATTTCATCAACATTTCCTTCACTTTCATGTTCTTTGAGTCGCTTTGTTATAACTTATCCATGTTGGATTATATTGATTCACTTCAAACTCCGCACAACACACTCACAAGAAGCAAGAGAAACTTCTGAAAAACGTATTTGTTCTCAGGTTTTCCTAGAGCTGAATTTCACATACCGTCACCATTTATTGCCGCAATAAAAAGCCGCTATTGTAGCTCGTACCACTCCACCGCATGAGGTTCAACTTTCTTTGTATGAGAAGGGATGCCTTTTGTTCATTCATATTGTAACGGCCACCCGAGATTCGATCTCACGACCGACGGAGGAAGGGCTAAGTCGGCCGTGTTTTGGGCGGGTTGCGCGCGCATCTGCTTCCTGGGGCATGTGCTATGGCGGAGAGAAGGGAGGGGAGAGAGCGACTGCGGCAGAAAGGAGAGAAATTCAGATTATTCGAGAGTGGAATCTTCCAGAAATCTCTTGCAACTATGGTGTGGTTATAAATTACGGCACGCGAGTGAACTTGAGCAGTCAGTCAGTAAGTCAGTGTTGTTGTAATCGTTGGACAGCAAGCAAGCCAGTTTGTGTAGCAGTGAAGCCAGCTTCAAGTCCGAAGTTCGACTTGAGTTGTGTCCGTAACTGTGGAGCCGGAAGTCCTGAGTTTGAGTGCAGTGGACCTGAGTTCGAAGTTGAATGTACTGTCTCTGAAGGTCCGGGGTTCGAGATACTGTGAACTTCAGTGACTGAGCTAGAAGAGCTACCCAAGGCAAACGAACTGTGAACTGAGAACTGACAGTTGATTTGTAAATAGTGCTTTGTGAACATTAGTTAAGATTAATAGTTCATTGTTGTCCTCAATAATCCAAGTAAATTGTCATTGTCGTGTGTGGAGTGCAAATCCCATTGTTGACGGGAGTAGAATTAAATTGTAGAAAGTGATTATTGTTGCTTTAAATAAAAGTTACATTCTCGTTTTGTTTTAAAAAGTTACAATATTTACAGTGGTGAGTACCTCTAAGGACGTTACGTTTTGTCCCGAACCATAATAACTTAAATCTTAACATTCCACCAAAATGAAATATTGGGTCGAAATGTGCAACGCTCATGATTTCGAAAAATATTTTAATATATATTTTTAAGTTTCATATTATTTTGCGGCATACCTGGTCCTAAGAATTGGCACACCGGTTGCGGAACACTGATATGGCACCATGGGACCTACAGAAACTTTGCCTCCCACAGTGCGTCTGTCGTACGCACCGAAGTTCAAGGGCGTCTGTCGGACGTTACATGCGTGCAGTTCAGCACTTCAGTGTGTTGTGAGCTTCTGACGGGATTATTCATTCACGCGTAACACAGTGCACGCTATTGTTCTTTCTTTCTAATTGTTTGAGAACACTCATTCGTAAGTAGTGCACTGCAAGCTATTGTGTTTTCTCTAATTGTATGAAAACACTGTTACTCATTCGTACGTAGTTTAAGTAGAAGCTAGTGTGTTTTTTAATAGTGTTTGAGAATGGTGTATAGCATATTGCAGCGAGATTTTGTAGTTTTAAATTAAGTTTACAAATTGCGGAAGAAGAAATTAGTCGAATATTTCAGAATAATCTTTGCAAATTTGATATTAAAATGTGTTGAAGCTGAAGTAGGACACTTTCAAAATCTCTTGTGACACAGAAAGATGAACTTGTATTCATTTTTAAGCTGTTCATAAACATTTTTCTAGCTAATGAAGGAAATCTCCGAAATAAAATCATGATCCTACAGACTGAAGGTTATGATGAGGATTGATAAACTTCACACACAAAACTAAACTACTCATTAAAAAAAGTCATATTGTATCGTCTAATGTAGTGGTTCCCAAAGTGTGGGTCGCGATCCCTTGGGGGGGGGGTCGTGTAAAGAGATGAGGGGATCGCGAGATGATTTACAAAACAAAACACAAATATACATTTGATGGTGTTTGGGTAAAGGGAGATGGCATAAGAATGAGTTTATGAGATAAATGAAAATGAAACTTTGGACCGTTATTGCAAATAATTTTCTACACAAGTAAAACACTTGCAGTTCTAGTATTCTTTTATTTTTTGCATACCCACTAATAGAATTTAAGTTGAGTATTCCTCTAGAGAACAAAACTTTTTTTTTTTCACAAGAAATGACAATTCCCGTTATCCGAATACCATTGCATTATGTTGTATTTAGAAACATAAACAACATTCAACATAGAAATAAAGAAAATATTTCAGTAGATAAAGAAGAAAAAATAATTAATACAATAAATGTGCCTGTTCTTCAGAACGTACATCTCAAATACGAACTCTATGTTCGATACACACACAGACACACACACACACACACACACACACACTGAAATGATTTAATTTGAAAGAGATTTTTCGCTATTCCTTTGATGGCAATCGTAGACTATAGACTTATTCTGCATAAATATGAGTTTGTAAATGCTATGAAAAATGTAAGAGCTTTTTTCGCAAGCTCGAAGTATTCTTGCATTATTTTGATCCAAAACTGCGAAAGAACTTAGACTATATTTTCAACATTTAATCAGGAGATATGCATTTGAATGAGTCTTTCCTCAATATATATATATATATATATATATATATATATATATGTATTAATTCCAGCCAGTAGAACGTAACTGTTTAAAAACGGATTTAATATCCATCTGTGACTATAGTAATTGCTTTGATTTAATTCCATAAAATACTAAAAAATCTGTTGTTTAAAACTCTATGTACTTAATTGCATGTTCACCAAAAAAAAAAAAACAGTATCTGACGTATCATTCAGCACATAGCTGTATTTTTCACGAGTTCTTTAATATACTGCACTTGAATGAATCAAATTCTTTTTGTCAAGTGATATTGACCAAAAATGAACATTCCTTATAAATACATCAATTTTATCTCTGGCTCTTATTATGTTAATATCTTGGCCTTGCAGGCTACTGTTGGAAAAATATCAAAAAGCAAGGAAGAGCAGTCTGAGAAACTAATGAGACTTTGAAAATAAGTTTCCATATTGTGATTTCTCGTTTTCCGGAAACCGGTACATTAGAAACTGAGTGGTATACACTGAATTTGAGTAAAATTATCATTGTTTTCGATTTTACAGGGATTTGTATTTTTTGAATGAGGTTAAGTAGCGCTACGATAGCGGAGAGATCGCAACCAAATATGTCGCCCAAAAGTGGATCGCGCCTTCAAAAAGTTTGGGAACCACTGGTCTAATGGATAATCGCCAGGACGTCTCTGAAGAAGAAGTGGCTCTGGCTTCGCCTGAAGAGGCCAAGGTCTTGCAACTTGAAGACGATTATTATGATGATGATGACCATCACAATTGAAACCATCTCTATTATAACCTAATAACTCTACTATCATCATCAGTGGTTGTCTCTACCACCATCACCATGAACTACAATACCATCACATCACTATTACCTACAGCTTCTATATTATCACCATAATTATTGTGATGTATCTTCACCACTACAAAAACCTTTATTTTCACCATTAAAATAACAACAGCAACAACAACCTCTACTATTGTAAACACCATATCATCTATTTTCACTTGATGCACTATGTACCAAAAAGTAATTGTTTTTGCTCCTTTGGAACGTCGTGGTACCATCTCGTGTTGATATAACAACAGCCACCCTATCAGTCATGCTCTCCACTAGTAGTTTAGTTGGCCCCATGTTTCGGCGGCTACTATGTATTGGTACGGTTATGCAGACAATAACGTTCACCGGTTGAATTGGCCTGCTCAGAGTCCTGATCTCAATCACATTGAGCACTTTTGGGACAAATTGGACTGGCGATTGAGGTCTCGGGAAATGCGGCCAACATCCATTGTCCAACTAAGTGTAATGTTGCTGGAAGAATGGCGAGCATTCCAGTGGATATCCTACACAAACTAGTGGGCAGCATGCCTGGCAGGGTGGCTGCTGTTATAGCAACAAGAGGTGGTACCACGAGATTCTAAAAGGAGCAAAAACAGTGCCCAAATACTTTTTGGTAGATAGTGTGTATTATTACCATTACAACTACAACCACTCCACTATCAACCCAATCTCCCCTTCTATGACCAATATTTCACTTGGTTGCAGTGTATAGGGATGTTACATGTGCTGGCCTCTTATCCTCATCTTTTAATACAACTTTTACGACTACCGCTAACACATTTGCCAATAATTCGACTACAATTACAATCGCCTTTATAATTTTATTTCACCGCCACATCACATATTCTATCATCACCATTATTAGCAGCAACATTATCGTCTTCACTACCACAACTACAAAGGTCCCTAATATCGTCTCCATCAAATCACCTCAACTATCACTACAATTGGACGGAGTTACGCAATAATAGACCAAGTGCCAAAAGCCTGTTTCGAGATATTGACCATTGAAATAAATCTGTTTCTTTTTATGAAACATTTTATTCAGGAAGTATTATAACATTCATATTGTTACAAAAAATTAGACAAATAATACCAAAAAAGGCTAAACGATTTTTAGTAAGAGACCAGCAGTTGAATTAATATTTCAAAGCAAAATAAATTAATTAATTTTATGCAAGAATAGCAGCATAATTCTGATAACGAATTCTTGATTTCTTTTTTCGAGTTAAATTAATATGCCATCAACAGATTTGTGCAAATATCTCATTTTTTTTCCAAATTGTTGGTTGGTCTATTATTGCTAAATCACCACTGCTATTACCTTTACTACCACAATAATTTGCTACGTCTACCATAACTATCGCAACTACAACGTTCTTTACGATCACCATTACCATCACCATCTGTATCATCACCATCATTACTATGACCTTTACAATCGCCACCATCCTTATTTTCGCCATCTTTTCATCTATCACTGTTATCACCACTAACGTCAACATTACATTGCCACTAACGCTACAATCACTGTTTTGATCATGTTGAACTCCAGGGCATAATAATACCCGTAACACTTTCTTTATTGAAATTTGATCTCTGATTATATTTCAGGAATCTGTAAAGCATTAAGAAGATACCGGATAAACATCTAAAATGAGTGAGCAGACAGCGG
This sequence comes from Periplaneta americana, assembly GCF_040183065.1. Lineage (NCBI taxonomy): Eukaryota > Metazoa > Arthropoda > Insecta > Blattodea > Blattidae > Periplaneta > Periplaneta americana. The sequence goes on along the minus strand of NC_091124.1, from coordinate 151,387,302 downwards.
ATTTTCGGTCCCTATACTGAACGCTAGGTTACAGGGAGGTCACTGAACTATTGAACTTCCTTCATAAGCCAAGGGGCGTGACGTCTTGTCGTTGTATAGGGACAGAAAATCCGCTGTCTGATAAAGAGTGAAATTTGCTACACAATTAAAGATAAGCTAAGCGGAAAAAAATGAGGTAACTTAAGTTCATTACGAGATTAATAAAAAGGGAACCAGAATAAAGTCCTGATGTTTGAGTATGATTAGGTTAGGTTAGATTGTTTATTTATCCAATAGATCAGAGACAGTAGGCCTATATAGCAAGTCAAAACAAATACACAAGTCACAAAAATATATAAAATACTCTGAAAGAGACACAAAAATACACCACAAGACACTGCCGGGAGGTGAAAGCAGTAAGAAATCGTCGCACAGGCCATCCGACGTAAGTCGTAGTACGACGTAAGAAATTCAGTGTTAGAAGTGAAACATAACAAAGTTGATGTCCGTTGTGTAAAGGCACAACCTTCACCACCCCTTTGCAAGGACCAGCACAATCATTCCATCGTTCTTTTTGTCCGGAACTATTCGTGTAATACTATCGCACATAATTCACGTAACAGTATACAAGCACGATATACGAGATGTTGACATTTAAAAACCTGACCGCGCACGATACAAAATAAACAAACGTCAGAGGTGAGTGGGAAGAGACAGCAACCTTAGCCGTACTACCATGTATTTCTAACTCACTTTACTTTATTTTTAACAGGCGTTTGAAGAGCGTAACACGAAACTATGCTGCCGGAATCATGCTTAAATTAAAAATCAAACTATGCACTTGAAGGAGAATGGGTAATGTGAAACACAGCCATACTGACTTCTGTAACTTAAACAATCGTATCTCACTAACCGCTGTATCATTTTTATGATTTTTTGTACATAATTTATCATGTTTGAAGATTTAAAATATAAATTGTATTAATGAAAGCTTATCTGCATATGTAATATAGGAATGGGAAATTTGATAACTGTAGCTTTAACCATTTTTGAGTAAATGGACATATGTTTTGAAAAGTAAAAATTATAATAAAAAAAATTCTTATTCCGTACTAAAAATGAACGCACGATCTACTTATAAATATAATTTTACTGCCCGCAAGTGCTCGTAAAATACGAATTCATGTATTTCAATCTGTAAAAAAATGCTGAATATTCAGACCAAAGTACACAATTAATTATCAATTTTTGTCATCTACACTATGCAGTTTCGTTAATATTAAATTATTAAATACAAAAGACTCCAAATGATTTTATTTGTCGAACAAGAAAGTGTACGATGATTTTATACTTTCATATCGTGTACAGTACAATTATTTTGTCCTGACAGTCGCCGGAGATGTGCGCCTGGGTCAGACGAGTCCATTTAGTTACGCCAAGGGGTGTTTGGGTTAGTCACTCGCTTGCCTTCGGCGTGATCGGATGTCATGCGTGCGGTAGAGCAGCATGTTTCTATAGGTATCCTACAGGCAAAACTCAGTTCTGACTCCTCGCGGCGCGCATGCTATATTCCTCCTACTCCCCTGCAGTAGGCGTGAGAACATGCTGGGAAAGGGAGCACACGTCATCTGCGCGAGACTGTCACGCCCGCTGGTTTCTGCGCGCTGAGTTTTCCTTGTTGGATGCCTGTACTACAATTAAGTTGTATTGCATTCCTTTACCGACCGCTCGCACTTATGTCTACTCCGGAGCTCTCCCAACTACTCCTATTACTTCCCCTCTTTCGTGTCCCTGAGCTGTCAGGACTAAATAATCAGTCTGTATCTGTACATGCTCTGATGTTCTTCAGTGGTGTGAACTCTTTCTGGAGAGTTGAGAAAAGGAGGAAGAATTAAATCTTCAGGTCGCTGTGTATGCCTAAAACTAATGGAAATGTCACGTCAAATAGCCTGAAATGATCTATATTTCACAATCAGAATGGTGCTGACATGGTCAACATTGACAAAAACATAGTACAGCCAGCCTTGCATGACCGATTGAACAATACTCGTAATAAAGTTTGCAAGAAGGTGGTCCACAAACTTTTCACATCGAAGCAAAGGAAATCCACAAAAAATCTTCGACAGTACTTTGGAACGAATTCAAGAATAGCCAGATTTCCTCAACAATTCAGTGGCATGCGATGAAATGTGAACTTTCCAATACGAGCCAAAACAAAGCATACAGCAATGCACTGGAAAGCTTCTAATTCCCCTAGAATGAAGGCTTGAATGAGAAAATCGAAAACTAAGGCAATTTTTATTTTTTGTTATTTTATCTTATCAAGGGATGATCGTGGTCAAGTGAACAAAGATCAAAAAGGAAATCTGAAATGTTATATGGCAAAAGAATGGCGAAGAAAAGTCGGGATCAGAGAAGGAATGGTGGTTGGATTTTCAACAGCACGACACTCCAGCCCACAAAGACACTCTCTTGAAATACTCTGTAACCGGCAAACGCTTTTCCCATACTGAATCACTGGTCACTTCACAAGATTTGTATCCCACCACTTCTTCTTTTTTTGCTTAAAACAAAAGTGCATGAAGAGGACCCATTTCCAGTCTGTGGTAATAAGATTAAAACTATGGGTCTTGTTGGAGAATTTGTTTTCAGATACTGTTGTGTTTAGAGAGCTTGGCCGTTGTTATGCGTGGTCATTTTAGTGGGGATGTCAAGTGAGTTTCTCAGCAGATTCAGTAGGACAAGAGCGGGAAAGGAGTAGAACTTCATGCATGCTGACGTAAGTTATAGCTATATTGAAAAACATACGTCAAGTACCTGCAGTCAACGAGCGATGACAGTTTTTATTTTTTACTCACTGCTAAACAAACACTCGTACTTAACACAATGCAGTCTTCTCTTTTCAATCTTCCACTCACAATAAGGTACTAATTATGGTACTAATGCTTTTACAATAGATGGTATACTTCGCACTTTTACAAGGTAAAGAAGAGAACTCTATAAGAGCTGCACAGCGACTTACCTATACACCCCTGTTTTCTTAGCAGTATCAAGTGGACTCGCCTAGTTTACTACGCATAATGTTATGACCGGTCAAGCTATCTAACTAAACACGACAGTTAAGTTTAGTATTGTTTGCAACAGTGGAAACCTTATAAAACCAAAGTTTCGTTGATATGGGAGAAAGTTATACTTGAAGGACTAAGCACTAATTTCTATAACTTCGCAATAAATAAAATTCATCTCACTAGTCTATTTTTACATAGCCATAACTTATATGTCGCATCTCGAAGCCTCCGACACGACAATGCCACATCTGCTTTAAGAAACCTTACTTTCGAAGCAAAGAACAGTTTTACAGTGTTCACAATATGAAGATGTTGTTTTAAGTGGTGATTACAAAGCTTCCTAAGTGAATCAGAATCTCTTAATGTTCCTAACTTGTAAGCTAGAAGATGTGTTTGGTACGGAATGTACTGTGCAAGATGAGCGAATCATACTACAGATTGCATTCGCTATCAACGCCGTTGAATGGAAACTGTTTCATTACCGTACATTTTCAATTTAGAAAACTAATGTGTCACAAAATGAAGCAGAATGAAAAGAGAGATGTCAAGCTACATTTCAAAGAAATCACAATATCTGACTCTAGTATTATTTTTCCTTGCAATTGGAAGGAATGAGGTTAATGAATTATTTCCAAATGGAACAGAGTTAAAAGAGAGAACTCAAGCTACATTTTAAAGAACTGATTATATCCCAGTCCGTCATTTTATTTCTAATTAGAACAAATTAAATTAATAAAGGATTGCTAAATATAATATAGTAGTGTGAAATGATAGAACTCTAGCCACGTTTTGAAGAACTGACTACATGTGACTCTCACATTTTATTTGCATTTGTAACAGATGGAATTAATCAAGCTTTGCGAAATGAGATAGAGTAAAAGTATAGAACTCAAGCTACAATTTAAAGAACTCGCTATTTCTGATTTTCATATATTATTTAAGTTGGAGCAATTAAAATTAATAAAGCACTTCCAAATAAAAGAGTGAAAAGACAAAACTGAAATTACTTTTTAAAGACTTGATCATATCTGACTGGAATTTTATTTATAATTGAAGCAAATTAAATTAATGAAGCACTGCCGAATAAAACAGAGTGGAAAGACAAAACTGAACCTACGTTACGAAGACATAAGTATATCTGAGTTATAATAAAATTGGAGCAAATGAAATTAATGAAGTATCATCAAATGTAAGAGAGTAAAAGGATATAATTCAAACTAGCCTAC